>NC_045480.1:45064616-45374703 GCF_009650955.1 Corvus moneduloides | reverse complement strand
CATCTGTTAAACCAGAAGTTGACTTGAGAAATGCATAACTCCCACGAGCTGAACAGTCCCACACCAAGGACCATTAAATTTAGCAAAGTGCTAACATAATGCAAAAAAGCAAAACAACTATTACAGTTAGTATTAAATAAAGCTAAGCTCAAAATAACATTTTCATTGCTCTCCTGTCATATGTTTACATGGTTAACCTTGACTTTCAAAGTTGCAAACTGAATGCCTTGACACATGACAGAAGCTTTTCCTTAAGAAACTGGAAGATATGCATCTACAGCCATTTGTCTTTCTGAAATATAAAATTATGAATAAACAAACTACTGCTAGTGTTACAGACAGAACCCGCTAGGAAAAATTCTAAACTAAGGAAGGATATGGAGCAAATATAAGAAGCAATTAGGTTTCCGTCATTTTTAAAGAAAAAAATTAACTGTATCTTAAGCTTCCTGTAGATTTAAAAAATGAAAAAGATGATTTTATTCTATTAAAAAGTAACAATTAAAAGATGAAAATCAAGTCTTGATTGCCTAATAGCATGTGTTCTGATACTAAAAGATTTGTGGTATCTTTGAATCAGGGTTTGAGGATGGAGGAAACAGTTTCTAGCATTTATGTGATACAAGTATTTTTAAAATTTAATAATAAACCTAACATGAAGGTATGGTGCCTTCAACAAATATTCCATTAATCAGTCTCCATTATAGTATCTTGATGTATATCAGATACAATTTCTGTTTGGGATGTTTTGGAAAAGAAACCTTAATTACCATAACTCAGCGTTTATACATAATTTTTTTTTGTTTAAAAGTTAATTAAATGTCAGAGTTAACCAATTAGTTTCATTTCATTCACTGTTTCTCCCTCTTAAAAATTAAATAATTAATCAATATCCAGAAATTTTCATTTTTCTCTTTACACATTGTGCAACAGCACAGTTTTAAGTTTTCTATAGACATGTTGGAGACATTGCTCAGCACACAAGGAATGAGGCCATGAGTCATTGACTCTGGTGTACTTCTGGATTTAGGCAGTTGTAAAGAGCCATCGGTGTAACCCATATTCTTATCCCATCTGAAACTTAGTGCCAAGTTTCACGGTCCTAATTTAGGCCAATTTTCATTATTATGATAACCACACGAGGTATAATTTCTTCTGTTTGACCACAGTTTACATAAAAATGGGGGGGGAGGAACCCTGTCATATGATTTTGGCATTAAGAAAACACTTACATGTGTACATAAAAATTATCATTAAAGTATACATTTATCACACAATCTTCACAAACTTCACTTACATCAACAAAAAGAATTCTGCACACCCAAGTCAAACTAACACTGACCGAGGTGGGAAATTTGCACACACTCCATCCCTCATCCCTTCACCACAATACAACAACAAAATTTCCCTACAGTTATTTAGAACAGATTTAAAACATAAAACTTGTTACCAAAGTCCATATGCTTAAACATCTCACTGAACTGGGACTACAGACAAGGAACTGAATTTAAACAGAAAAAAGTATGCATAACTTCAAAGCAAACATTTTTTTAATAAATAAGAAGAATTTGCAAGAGGCATACCATGAATTTCCACAACAAAATGTAATTATAATTTTTATCAGAAGGATTCTTCCATTCTCCCATTTACTCCTCTATAGCAGTTGTTCTGTCCTCCCACTGTCAGAAGGTAATGGAAAATGAGGGCCATAGATAATACCCTGATAACCTGGAGAGCTCTATTCTATCCTATCAGGATTTTAATTTTGTGATTTTCAATGTAATAAAAAAGTAATGAAGTAAATGAAGTAAAAAAATTCAGTTGAAATGGTGCATAATATTCCAGGAGCCTCTAAAAATGTGATGGAGATTTGGTAAAGGCCTGTTATTAAAACAGGAAGTTAAGGACCACAAAAATGCCCAAGAAAGGCAAGAGGATGTCACACTGGTAGCAACATTACTGGTGTTCTAAAAATTTCCAAATAATCCAATTGCTTTTGAGACCACAGTTTGACAGAGTATTCAAGCAGACATCTACTATTAAGCTCACAACATAAATGACACCTGCTTTAACATCTTACTGTCTCCTATACAAGCTTCACTGGGCACAACATCCTTGGCAGTTACAAGTAAAAATCACAAGTTTCCAGTCTGTCTCTGGTGTTTATATGGTGTTCTTATTTCACAGGAACAGTCTTTGCTGCATTATCCCAACTGGGCAGTAAATAATCCAGTTATCCTTGGCAGTTGCCTGCACAACCAGCACCACGACTTAATTTTCAGCAGTTCCAACATCTACCTTTTCTAACCAGAAGTAAGAGCCAACTATCTCTATTTCTCAGGGCAAATCGGATAGAAGAAGAAAATGTCTGCTTCTTCATTCATTGTCTATTACTCATTTTAATTTTATTAGGTGCTTTAGAGAAAGGCTGAAAATTTTATACTTTGTAGTTTTTCCATAAGGCTGCAAGCATAGGAACTACACTGAGGCTCACTTCAATTCATACCATGCTTAAACCCACAAAACTTTATTTCTGTTATGTGTTTATTATAATCAGAACTAAAATCACCTTCACCAGAAACAGTGATGACATAATTATATTGTCACATATCCGAGCATATCCGAGTTTCTTTGAGTTCTGTACTCAGCCATAAACTTAGGCCAATGCATGCCTCTAGGTCTGAGCTCTCCTAATTCTAAAAATAGATTCCTCACATTTTTCCATGTATTGCAACAAACTTACAATCCAGTTAAATGCTGTTTATAGAAGAGAGATGAAGAAAATAAATTGCTCCATCTCCATGCATTCTTGTTTCTCGGCCTGAAAGCAAACAATTCTGCTTTGCTCATTGATTACCAAAATAGTTTCTTGATGACTTGTTAATTTGATAGGTCAGGCAATTTATTAGGTGTTTCCTGTGTTTCCAGCTACAGTCTGCATTGCAAGGAAACAAGTAGTGTCTGTGGCATGGAAGATGAGTCTGTGTCTGATGAGAGCCATGTGTACCGAACTCCCATTTTTCATAAGTGCTGTCATTTTACAGATGTATGACCCTCTTCTCCTGGTTACAGAGGAGGGGGGCTGGGGGAAGATAATGTACAGGGTTCAGTAGAGAAACCCTTGTAGGCAGAGACACAAATCATGTCATGCAAACCAGAACAGGCTACAGGAACATCACATCTCTCTGCAGAAGACAATAACAGATAGGACAGAGAAAGATGGAGTCTAAGATGATTAGGAAAACAGGAATGGTTAATGGATAACAGCAACGTGGCGCCAAGCAGTTCATTCCATGTCATAAAGATATGAGGCAACACAAACAGAGAGCAGGTAAAAGGTCTTTGAAATTCATCCAATCAATGCAGATTTGTGTTCCCAGTATATTTGACAGAGAATAATAGAGACTGTGGAGAAATTAATGTATGTCAAATTAAGTAGTTTGTTTTCTTAGCATCTCTTATTCTCAGCATGCAGTATATCATCTCCAATTTCAAATAAAAATTTCGGTTTTGTTATTTTTTTTGAACATCTCTTCTCTGCAAATTCTAATCACTTTCTTTTGCCTTCAAACCCAAACCCAGGGTTAACATGTATCTTAGGAAGATCATTTCTCTTTTACATCAGACCAGTAAGTTTGAGAAACACTCTGAAACACATGGCAGTAATTCCACCCCACTCCTCACCTCCTGTGGAGGTTCCTACTGTACTATTATTGCTGCAGAATTTGACTGGTCCCAATGCAGGCTGAAGGCATAGAGGGATCAGTGTTACTAAGCCCCTGACCAAGAAGCTTCTCAAAACACTACTGCATACATATATGGGGCAAATTGAGGTATTACACTATCTTTGAAGATTTAGAATTAGTAGGAAAGACAGATTAATCTCTAATCCTACTCTGCTTCATTTAAGGCACCTATTTGTATTTTCTGTTTTAGTACTGAATTACTCATAAACCCTCCAATTTCGATTGGCAATTTGTGGCAGCCCAGTTTTGCAGTACTTGGCACATATGTCACAGAGTAATAATCCTGGAAGAGCACTGAGAAGTTAATTTGCAGCGATAAAACTGTTGAGACATGAGGGTTCAGCATGCTCATGCACGAAAAGTGCTTGAGACTAGGCTATAGCTGATGTAGCCGAGGTGTCTGAAGGAGAAAAGCTCCCTGAGATCCTCAGTGTTCAGAAGCTTGGATCCCTGAGTGCACAAATTTACAAGTACATTGTGGATTTCGTACAACGGTCAGGTTATCAAGAGAAAGCTACAAGAAATGAAGACGGTATGTCAGCGTGTTTCGAATCAACCAGAATTTGTATGAGAAACCAGTTAAAGGGCTTCAGCTCTTTCGTTTCACACAAACTCTCCTTGTAAGAAAGGTGGTAGTGTGTAGTTGCTGTAAAGTGACCAACAGTAACTGGATGTAAGTAACAGAAACCTATTAGTATTGGAAGACTTTTCAAATCTAAATGACAGAAAATACAGGAACACAGCCAGCAGGCACTTCACTAACATGCTTGTTTTCCACTAAATCATCTACTTTGGTTGCAAGTGTTTATCCTTACTCAGGCAAAGATTTCATTGACTTCAGTGGAAATTCTGACTGTACGAGGAATGCAGAATTTTTTTCCTCCTGTAAACAGACGTTCTCTGGAATTGCAGCCTGCACATAATAAACCTCTGAAACAATTCAGACCCATCCTTCTATTTCACTGTGAACAGAACTCCAGTATATCTCAGTTAACAATAAACATAGGCTCTCCTCCCAGTCCTATTGAAATCTATGGCAAAACTCCCAGTGACTTCAATAGGAGCTGTAGCAGATCCTGAGGCTTTCAAAGACCAGACATGCAATGCTTTAGTGCTTTGCCTCCTTTTGCTACAGGTCAAGCCTTTGGCTTTGTTAAATAAGGAGAAAAAGAATGTATTTTCTGCCTGGTTGATGGAAAAAAAAAGTAAACCAGCAGTAACAGGCATTCATAATAAAAAGTGCTAAATGGAGAGCATGAACCTTGTATCATACAAGATCAATTTTATATACTCATCCTATAATAAAATGCAGTCAATATAATGCTTTCCCACATGTTCCAAATCACTAAATGTCAGTTAAGTATCATCACTTACCCTAGTCAATTACATATAACATATAAATAGATCAAAAAAAGTTACATCTAACCTATTATAAAATAAAGAATGTTAATTATTGCAGAGGTAAGACTGGAATTAAACAGAGAATGATGTGTTTGCTAGATAACAAAGTTAGGAAAACAGGACTAAATCTCTGTATGCCATGATTACCTCACATTTGATAACACTGCCCAAGATGCAGTTGTTTATTCTTTAGATAAATGTCTTAATCAATAGATACATGAAGACAAAATAAGAGCAATCAAGAAGGGTGTATTTGCCTCTCTATTGGTACATATCTATTGAGGGCAAATAGAATTCTCAGCAGCAAAAGCTACTTTGAGTCTAATTTGCAGTTCTGATTTATAGCTTTTAGAAACATCATGTCAGGGATATGGCAAATATTCAAGCATTTGCTTAGCTAAAAGATAAAGGGCTATAAAGGCAGCTGAGATACGACACAGAAAACAAGGCTTAGGATAGTATGCTCAAAACTGTGGGTTGCCTTTCTTCAAGATCAGAAAGAAGCAACATATCCTCATTGCACAAGGGTTTATGGAGAAAGGGTCTCTTAAAAAGAATAGTTGCTCACACGTTTTTTTGTCATTGACAGCAGATAGAGCAAGTCCTAAAAAAGTCACAGCTTTATGCCATTACTCCATAAAAAAAAGTGTATGAATACTCAATTTAAAGACAGTTGTAATACTAAAGGCTTATTAAGGAAGTTTTAACATCTGAATCAGCACCAAGCTTTCACTGTGCTAGGACCTATAAAAATACATAGGCTCACTGTAAACTGGCGGGATGGAAATATCCAAATGCTTCTGATTCGCCGGGCCTTTAAACCTATTTCCCCTGGCAGGAATACCAATGCAGTCCAGTTTACCCCTACCTCTAACACTTGCTGCAACTGTCTGATGAATTTGTTACAATACAGAACAGTAAAATTATCTAGGTTTAGAAAATACAAACCACTCCCAACTAAATTTTCTCTCCCCTAATGTCACCTAAAAAAGTCCTGAGGATTTAAAATACAAAAAAAAAATAATTTCAGTGGCTTGATTTGTAACCGTGGCTTTCCAGACAGTTCAGGATAGCTGAGGAGGGCACAAACTCTAATGTGGGATTATGAAGCTGGAGTAAAGGACAAGAGAGAACTTTTCATAGTGGATTGCCACTATCAAATCCATGAAAACAAACTACAGCCTAAGTCTCTTTTTCACTTTGACAAACTACATACTAAGCAGAAATAAGCATGTAAAGAAAAGTTCAGCTCTGCTTAAGTCAGGGAGTTACTCATCACTCCAGTGAGGATTTCACCTTTTACATCTAACAGAATTTGTCTTTTTCAGTGCAGGCAGCTGAGGGGGATGGTATGCACATTTTCTACCAGCTATGAGTGCAGGGCTTTTCCTGCCCCTTAAGAAAACAGCTTCTGAAGATCAGACCCAAACATTCGTTTTCTGTTCAGTATTCCTGGAATGCTCTTCTGCTACCTTATGCTTGTTAACTATTTGCACCTCACAGTATCCTCTCTGTAAAGTGGTGTTAAAATGTCTCTCTCACATGGCTTTGAGGACAACATTTATGCTAATCTTTGAGAGACTAGAATGAAAGTTAGCACAGTATACACGCCTGGTTTTGTTCCCACTGTTCAGAAAAGCCTGTAAAAAGCTAATACTTTGCATTAGGAATCTTTCTGATGGGCAGGGAATGAAACTAGTGAATAGAACTACTGGTGTCAGATCAAAAGAGACCCTCTATTCACCCTATCTCCCTCATTTATTTTTTGGCATTATCTTTTTCCTTCCTATCTTTCCAAGGCCCAAGGCATCAAAATTTACATTTTCTTTGTGTTCTATCCTTAAGAAGGAAAGGAAAGATGCAGTAGGAGGGGAAAGTAAGAGAGATAAAAGGGACAAACAGCTCTAGATATCAAGCAGTGTAACCAATTCCTTAATGTTAGTCTGTGATTTTGAATATCTTATAATTTATAAACTGGAAACACATTATGCTTTGATTTTCAAACAGCAGCTGAAGTCGCATGTCTGTTCTAAGCCTTTTAAGGGATAAAGAAACTCATGGAGATAAAAAATATTTACTTGTAATTCTTATATGATCCTGGTAGTGTTCCAGATTTCTATGGCAGGTGGTGTGGAAAGGATTTGAAAGGTGGTGGAAAGAAAGGATGAAAGACATTTGGAAGAATGCTTCACTTCTGTGAAAATTGGTCCAAAGTCTCTGCTTAATCATCAGAATTACACAGGTACCTGTTGCTTTTTAGAGGCTTTATAGTTTTAATGGTGACATTAAGCAGAATAGCTGCTGTCAGGTATGCAAAATCATAAGAGCTTTTCTGCATTTCTTCACAATCGCCATTTTGTGATGTTCTGTTGTGCTAAAGGGCCACATCTTTAATTCATTTATGACAAAAGAGTGTGATCTGACTTGCCTTAAGTTTCTGTAGCACTCAAGGTAAGCTTTGTATTATAGTCCGAGATTCATTGCATTCAGTGAAGACTGCAAAGGAAACGACACACCAGTGAAAGCGGGCTGATAACACATCTATCTGAATGAGAAATTCAGCCAGATATTAAAGAAGGCCAGCAGCTACTAAGATGATAAGCCTCTCTATCTGCAAGTACACCAGAACAGAAGGCCTGAGCATGGCTTTACATGCAAGACGTGAAATAGTTCTGCCCCAGCTCTCAGCCAGAGCAGCAGCGTAAGAGACAGGCAGTACAGGGATACTGTACAACATCAGCCCTTGAATTCTACAATGATAAGGCAGACTCCCAGGATTAACAGCCCTGTCAAGGGTAAGTCTCTGAAGTGCTTATTTGTTTAGAAGAACCACCTCATTCATCATTAAGGAGTGATAGAAATGGAAGTCCTCTGACACAGTATCTGAAGTCTACCTGGATGTATGTTTGCTCGGTATCATGGAAAGCAGAAGATAAAATATTGCTATCTGGTTTGAAAACAATATTAAAATGAAATACATTACTTGTGTTTATAATGCCTGATTTCTAAGATGTTTGTTTCTATTCATGGAAATATTGCCAGCCAAATTGAAAGTATGTACTTTCCATGATGAGCAGAAGTATATCTGTATGAATACAATTTTAAGAACACCAGTAAAATTTAAATTAACATTTCCCCTACTTCAAAAAGAAACAAGTTAAAATTTGACTTTCTGTGACCTTTAAATAGATGTTTCTGATAATAAGTAATGACACTTGTCTGGTAAAATTATGAAATTGATTTTTTGTTAAGCTTCATTTAAATAAAGACTGAATTCAGCTAAAAATTTGTAGTATGAAAATCCTGTACAAAATCATATGAAGATTTTGGCCATATGGAGTTATTCTATGAATGGTCCTATACTGCAAAATCGGAACCTGTTTCTGGATTCCTCTGATCCAGGGCCTTATTTGTAGCCCACCCTTCCTCTGTATGTTTTTAAAAATTATGGTGAGGAGAAAGAGTCTGATAAAAACATGTTGTAAGAGCTGTGAATGACTTAAATACCTTTCTTGGAGACCAGAAGACTAAAATGAGGATGGTAAGAAGCAACAGAGAGATATAAAACACTACAAGAAATGCTGGGAAGCAATTCCTCACTCTGTTGGTGGTCTTGGACCTAATTAGATGTTAAGAATTAAAGGTATCTTGTTCTGTCATTTTGACAATGTGTGTAGTGAAGCAGACTAGAGCAACACTTGTTTTACCATTAAGAGACGTATATAAGTTTTCTTTCCAATTTAGAAAACCTGTCATTTACTGAAAGTGCAAGCATAAGTTTTCAACAGAGTTGTGGTAGGAAATACTAATTTTCATAGATTCATAGAATCATCGAAATGTTAGAGATTATTTCATTCTAAACTCCACTGCCATGGGCAGTGACACCTCCCACTAGATCAGGCTGCTCAGTTTTGTTATCAATCCCATGTTTCCTAGGCTGTTATACTGATAAATTTATTAGCGGAAGAAAAAACAACAATCCAAACAAACAACCCCCCCACTTTATTCAGTTTCACTAAATTTCTCCCCCCACCTTTATTTTTTTCTTTTTTGTTTTTTTCTGTGGAAGAAACATGTATAGGGTATAAAGAAATCTATTTTAAATGATTGTGCAGGGTATTGACACACTCCTAATCCATGTATGAAAAATCTGTCAATGGAGAATTTCACATATTTCAGTAAGAGGAAAGAATTATGCAGAATCACTGTCTTCTACACAGTAAAGGTGTGACTAGAAATACTAAATCCTGTCAATAATTTGGCATCATCATTGATGCTGATACCATTTTTAAAATTAGTAATATATGTTGTGTATGACACAGTGTCAATCACTGTACATTAGAAATCATGATAGATTTCTGCTACAATTCTGATTTTGTGGTTTTTTTAGAAAACATCTGATTACCCCGACTATTCAAGAACTGCTCCCTTAGAAAGCACTAATTAAGATACTGAAGAGTCTCATCTAATATTTATACTTCTGGTGTTGCACTAGATCATTTTGCAGTGCATGAACAGCGTCATGAAGAAGGAATTAGAAGCAGTATAGCTCTGAGCCTCAGATAATCCTTCACTGATTAGTGAGATTCGCATCATCACCTATTCTGAATGCACTTCTCTCAGGATGTTGATAAAGCCCTTCAGTATCACAATATGGACTTCCAAGCACAGCTACGGCTTTTCTACCCAATCAAAGTGAAACCCTCAGTTCACCTGGTTAAGCTAGCTAATCCTAAATTGGCTTTTAGATTGTCACTTAACAACTCTGAGGCACTCCAGAAGGATCCCGCACAAATCCTGTGGTAAATGAGGCCTAGGCTGAGTGAAAATGAACAAACAAAAAGCTTTAAAAATGGACAGCAAATTCTTTATCTAAGGCATATTTTTATTTCTTTAGAGTGAGAATTAAGATGTCAAGAGCAGAACAGTTGTGTTAAATTGGTCTTCAAATGATGATGTATGCCTGCTTAGATTTCTAATGATGACATATGAGTACATGTTAAACAGCAAACTGATGCAAATACTGTGCAGAAGATTTGGTGCTTTGCAATTTTTGAATATGTGGGCTATGAATAATCATACAAAATTATAGGTTTAGTAAAGAAATTGAAAAGTTCTGTAGTTCAGATGTATTTGTTGGCTTTGAAAAGGTTTGAACAATTTTAATTTATTGATGAACTCCCCAACAGTATGTAATCATCTTCTGATGACATTTTTAGCAGAAGTTTCACAGCTACGTTAATGGCTGTACCTTTCAGGAAACAGTATGCTTTCATCTAAGTCCTGCACACTATAGAAACAGTACTGAAAACCTTTCTTGCATCTGGAAGAAAATCCTGTCCCTTGTAGGCGGGGATCATGCGTAGGCTGGCAGCAGTGTGGCTGTAGCTGCTGACTGGCAATCAGAATGCAAGATAATGCTTGCATCTGTTACTAGAGATGGGTAATGGACACTGCCCAAGTATGTATGCATTCAGGCTTAGATTTCACAGGCTATACTGTAAAATTATTTCATCGAATACACCGCAATTTGCAATCTCATAGTGGAATTTGTAGTAAGGTAATAATACAGGAAACATGCTCTGAAATTATTTTAGAATTAAGTGACAGCTGGAATTTGAACTTGTAACAAAGAATTACTCAAGTTTTAAAAATCTCCCTTTTACAGTGAAATGAGGGAGCAAGATTCCCAGCAGTACCTGACAAGTGAAGGCATTCAGAACAAAATCTATCAGTGGCAGATAATAAAGGTCTTGCCATATGAAGCAGATCACTCAAGTACCAATGCCAGATTAAGTAGAAAAAAACCACACAGAGATCCGAGTTTATTATCTTTCATAGCGAATTGTTTAGAAATAATAAATAAAATACACAAACACTATACCATGGTAGTTTATTTTGTCTTGTGGGAAGTTTTAACAGTTTCTGGGATTAAACGGCTTTCCCCTTCTGTGAAGGGTCTGATGTAAACTCTTGTACTGAGGCTTAAAGTCTTAAGGTTGTTAGAAGTTTCCATCAGTCAGTCTGTATGTCAATGGATAAAAAGTTGGTTGCTGATCTGACCTGTTCATCGCTCTCTGGATTGATGCCATCAAACTACAGATACATGTGGCAGTGCTGGGGGAGAAGGAGGGAGTGGGAGAACAGGGTTATTTAGTGGGGAAAGTGAGTTCCTCTATGCATTCACGTCAGGACACTGAGGCAAAGTCATGGAAATCCATAAATTAATTTAGTGTATGTGCATGTTCATTTTGCAATTGAAACCTTCATTTTATAAACTCCTAAGAATTACATATATTTGCCTTTGTACCAGAGGAATTAAAAAGACTGCTTTTAATTTCTGAGACAGGTTAAAATAGCCTGTGCTGTTTGAGATACTAACCCTATGAGTCTGCTGAACAATATACGACTGCAGAGTTACACATCAGTTCGCCACAGACTAGAAGAATGTCTGTGAAAACTATGGCACATAAAAGCAATTAATTAGATGACTAAGTTAGTCATCTAATGTCCATTTACCTGGATGAGAATAATAATTATAGCATTTTTCAAATCTATTTTGAAATAATTTTTAAATTGATCTCTTAGAATTTCTGAAAGCTGCAAAAACCTCTCACTTAAATCCAGCATATTAGCTTTTTCTCTGTATATGCTGTGAATTTATTTGCACTGATACATTAACCATGTTTTACACAGAGATTGCTTAAACTCATCATTTTAGCTGCTTTTAGCTACATTTTTAGAAATATGTTTAATGACACCCAGCATTTTCTACCACTTAACAAACATCAACTGTGTTTTTGTTTCTCAATCTTTAGATCCAGTTGAATCCATCTCTAAATTAATACTTGTAAATATTAGAACAATTCAGGACTAAATCCTGAAATACAGTATTTAGGCAACACAATTATTTTTTTTTCAGCAATGGGATTCTTGCCTGAAAAAGAGAGTAGGAAGGGATTTGGAGTTTGTCTGCATTTTGGTAAACTTGGATTCCTGCCTGTAGTTATTTCCTTAATTCAGTTATCAGGAGAGAGTATCTGTAGCAAGATTTAAAATATAAATTGAAAGGAAATCTATTCTGAAGCATGAGAAACAGTGGCTATAACAGGCCAGACCCTGAGATTATGTTTACTGGCCAGGCATTAAGTTAAGGTATGTGTAGGTATTTGAATGATCCACAGAACACGGGCTGTTCTTTGCATATCAGTCTTGCTCTGCAAGCTTAAAGGAACCTGAAAGCACTTCTAATTTAGGTATTAAAAAATGTGGTGACCATGTCTGGAAAGGAATAAAACAAAAATGATGGTATATGTTCTGAAAAACAGGCAGCTTTGTTTAATTAAGGGAAAAAATGCAGCAGACTCTAAAAGCATTTTCACTGCAGCCATACATCTTGAGGGCTGTGTTAATAGGCCTAACAAAGGTTTAATCAATGGGATCCAGCTCACTGAACTTCAGGTGACCACACTGGAGATGGGATTCCCAGCAGACTACCTACTTTATAGTCTGTAAAGAGTTACAAACAATTATTTACCTGATCTATTTCAGCAGCTGTTTCAGACTGAGGTGGCTTGCACCGCACTTTCCTCTAAGCACAGACTGCCAGCAGCAACCAGGTTAGATGTAGACACCTGAGAATGGTCAGACGAGTCCTACTCTGTGAAAGCAATGTTTGTCTTCCAGATGAGAATGGACAGTAAGTCCAAAGAGAAATAGTTCTTTTGCTGAGGTTTTTAAAATATCCTTCCATGCCGTATAGGAAGCTATGTCAAGCTCCACAGCTACACTACCTGGTCTGTTTTATAGGCTATGGAATTTAAAGCTCATCCACTTTCAATTCAAGTTTTGCTACAATTGAGAGACTGCCTAATGCATGGGTTTTCGAAAATAGCATTTAGAGGTCAGCTATAACTATCTAGCATATAGCAGGCATGTCACATGCCACAAGTTGATGATGAAGGTGCTCAGGTCAGGGGTGCGTCTTGTCGCGCCCTGTTTGTAGTTGACCAAAACAAGCCAATAAAAGTTAACTAGGTTAATTTTTATAGCTCTTTCTATTAGCTGAATGCAGAGTTTATCATTCAGGAGAAAGGTAGTATCATGATAGATGGAAACCAAACATTAAGCCCAGACAGCACAAACAGAAGCCAAGCATAGGTCACTGGACAATCAAATCAGGCAACAACAATGGTTTTGGAGTGATTGGGGGCATAGTTCAACACACAGGACAAACCCATTGGTTTGCAGAAAATAGAATATTCTTTCGGATTTTACTGATTAATCTTTTTTTTTTTTTTTTTTCAGAAGAAAGAGTTGAGTCTTTTGAAACGTGTCAACAATTCATTCCTTGTCACATTTTCTAGAGGGAGGGGAAGAACTCCTATCACAACCTTTGTGGTAGGTCACTCTGTGATCATCATTATCTGACAGGGTAGAATAATCCTGTGACACAATGGCCTAGGTAATAATACCCCCTTGTCAAGAATCTACTACAGACAAAATGGGTCAATATACAAAGTAGAACAAATCAGCAGAAAAACTGGGCCCAAACCATGTCACAGAAAATGGTTATAAACCAAGGCATGCTTATGTCTGATGAGATAGATGTTCTTGGCATTGATCTGTTGGAAGATTTCCCTATATGTCAGTATTCAACCAAGCACTTTGGAATAGGCCTAGGAATTTATATCCTGGGGATGCCATCTTTTAGACAAAATAAAATCAATGTCCCAGCTAGTCAGGATTTTTAACAGCTTGTTCCAAAATAAAATTTCTTTATCTCTGGTATTCACCAGAATCCAGATCCTGTAATAACTCATTTCTCCCTGCAGTTTGACTTAGAACTTCAAATCTACATTATGGTCCAGTCATATTGTGTATGAAAAAGTGATTACAAACTACCACTGTTCTTGCAGCTCTGCACTGCTGTTTAGTATCACTGAATTTGCATGGATTTGTATTTGGTGATGAATAGACAAAGAAAGGCCCACAGTACACAGTATGGCTACTAACAATACGTTCCTCTAAAACAGCCACTTACAAACCACAGTTAAAAGGATCTTTTGGTTACATTCATCTGTTTTAAAATGTTCCATACTTATGAACAGATCAAGCTTATCTGGTATGTGCTAGAAACAGCTTATTTAAAGGAAAAAAGGGAAGAATATTACATATATATTACCATGTAATATACTAGTGAATGAAAATAAAACCCCAACAGGACTGTAACCTAGAACTGCTAAGAGGAGGCCACATTTACTAAACAGACACTTGCAGGAATGAACTGAATGTATTGTCTTCTAATTTGAAAAGAAGAGAAGGGAAAGGCTTAGCTGTGTACAGCAAACTGTTCTGGAACAGGCGAGAGAGAGAAGACTTGCTGATGTGGCTGCCAGCCATACCAGATTCATTTGGCAGTTGCACATTGTCCAGTTTACACAAGTGCTTGTGCATGCCTTTATCTATTTATTTGCACTGCATATGTTCAGTTGTTTTGAGCAAAAAGTTGCTTAAAAGTTGAAGATGCTAAATGCCCAGTGAGTGTGGTAGAAAATAAATTGTGGGGATTTTTATACTGTTGTATGATTATCAAAACCAGAATGTGCTATAAATTTAATTCCAAGCTCTTAATTTCTGGAAAATTTCAATTAAATCAAATTTTGTCCTGAATTTGTTTGGAATATAGTGTGTCTAGATTTGTGCCACCTCCAGTCTATCACCAATCCAGAGATGTCAGAAGTAAGACATTTCAGTGCAAGTTTTAACATAAACTGTATTCCAGGTGATACTGGATACAGCTACCCCATCATTTTCAGGCATCTGTGATTTCCTTCTCCCCCTTCCCCAACTTTTTGCTGTTATTGTCGTTGTTGTTGTAGTAACATATGGAACTGTCACTTCAAAACATGCCCTTGCATTACTATGAAATGCATATTTCATTTCTCTAATCTTCTATGGCAGCCAGAGAGAAAATATATTTTAAAACTTACTGTGTTTTTTGTGTACTTAAAGAGATAGCCTCAGCATCCTGTAGTGCCTCAAACTTGTAGCCTCCTCCCCAATGAAATAAAAATGTCTGGTAATCATTGCTTTTGGGCTGCAACAGTTCCCATGTCTGGTGCTTAAAACCCAGCTAAACTCATGACTGAAAAAACAAATGAAGAGTAAGGTTAATGGGTCAAGGCTTTTGGATAGAAACGTCAGTATCAAAAGTCCAGGAAGAAGTGTGGTGACAAAAAAAAGAATCTGTTCTGTGATTTCAGAATATTTTATGGTACAGGGCAGAACTAGCCTTTCTCTGACTCCATCATGTTGTGTATAGGTTATGCTTGAGCAATTTACAATATAATCATACTACAGAAATCGTACTACAGATTTAGATATGAAATATGAAGGGCAAAAAAGTTTCCAGGTGGAAGGTATTACTGATACTAATATGCATTACAAACACTAGGAAAATGTCCCACTTACCAAATAATATTTAAACCCAGTATTGCTTTATAAAATTATTTTGAGTTCATTACAGAGCTCTGAAGATCTCTATATTTTTAGTTTGCACAAAACCCAAAGGTCTTTCCAGAAATCACAGCAAATCCCAAGGCACACAGAATCTACTAGCATTATATATGTTACAAATATACCTAAAATAAAGGAATTATTAGTAGTATTTCTTCAGAGTGTCCCCAGCTCCTTCACAATTTTCAGATGAAAATACCAACTACCAGTCCTGTAAACACACATCTCAGCAAATACACATCTATTTTAAAAAGTCAGGGCTCTACCATAGCTCTTTTCCACTTGCAGGACTTTCAGAGAAGCAGCTAAGCTATTCCAAAGTCTCAGATTTTAAATGTTTGGGTGCAGACAATTTGCCTTATTTTCCTTCTCACCTGCTGCTTACCCACATCACTAGCAAGACAACATACAGATAGCCATTAACAGCACAACACATTAAAGAAAAGTGGAAATTAAAAATCATCTGTGCAGAGACCTTGTCAGCTCATTACAGAGTTTTACTCACTGACATTGAAACATATCTGCCATAAAAAAAATTAAGTACCTTCTTTTTATTCCTTTGAACATTTCAAACTGGAACTCTGAGTAACTTATGGTGAACTGTACAAATAATTTCAGTGAAATGAATGGACACAACAAGGTTGAACATGTGCACTACTATTTGCAGGCTCTTCTAAGTCACTAGTTCATAATGAATCTTCTTCACCATACCCAGAGAAATGCTATTGCTAGCAGAGTTTTGAAAGCACCTACAAGAATAGCTCAGTCTTTGAACATACTGGGATGTTTATATAGCTGCACACATAATATACTGAGACAAGGTAAATCCCCAATTTTCTTTCTTGTCTTTCAGGTATTTTCAGTGGTTTCTTTGTGTTTTTCCTTTTATTTGAATTTTGGAATCCTAATTCTCAAAACTAGATGAAGAGTAAACAGAGGCTTTGTGATGTCAAAAAAAAAAAGGGCAGATGAAAAATAAATTGCTTATAATACAAGCTTCTTCTGCATTTTTTCCTTTAAACCAAGTAAATTTAGAGTGACAGCTTTTCACAGAAAAAAAGGAAACACTGAGAAAAAAATGCAACATGAAATTATTTTAATTGGCTAAGAAGTTAAATGCCTGTTCAGTACCTTTGATACATACTCAAAATCCTTTGTCAGGATTTTCTCAGTGGCTTTTTTGCTCAGTGTCTGTTGGAATTACCTGAATACTTTCAGTCAACAGCTGTTGAAAAGACATCCCAAAGGCTCCTATCTCTGTCACAGCAGTCCATTCTGTGGACATTCTGTGCCGGGTTTCTCCTGGGGCTCTCTGTAAATGAAAATCGTATCCCTTAGATCGTGGACTTTCTTTCTGCTTCTCTCTAGATGGCAGCATTTGCCTTAAGGACTTCCCTCTAGAGAAGCTTGTCACGTACAGGAGTAACAATAAGGACTCAAGAAAAACAGTTCCAGGAATCAGAAATTCTTAGACATAAGTTTTGGTTCAATTTTTACACTTTTCACTGTTTTGGGTTTGTTTTTTTCAGGTTTTGTTTTGTTTGCTTGTTTTTTGTTTGTTTTGGTTTTGGGGTTTTGTTTTGTGAATATTCATAACTCTTTACATTGATAACTGAAGTAGGCAAGGAGAATCAGTTAAGAGACATAATCTTCATTGTCAGGGTGCAATAATCACTGCATAATCAGCCTGGGCCCCACAGTTCAAGAAGGATGTTAAGGTACTCGAATATACCCAGAGGAGAGGAACAATCTGGAGAAAGGGCTAGAAGGTGTGTCCTGTGGAGGGGCAACAAAGGATTTTGGGTTTATCCAGTTTGGAGAAAAATAGGTTGAGGTGTGACCTCATTGCTCTCTGCAGCTTCCTGAGGAGGTAGAGTGGAGAGGAAGTTGCTGAACTCTTCTTCTGGGCATCCAGTGACAGGACACATGGGAACAGCTCAAAGCAGCATTAGAGGAGGTTTAGACTAGACTTTAGGAACTATTTCTTTGCTGAGAAGTTGGTCAAACATTGAAAGAGGCTTCCTAGAGAGGTGGTCAAAGCCCCAAGCCTGTCAGTGTTTAAAAGAAATTTGGACAATGCCCCTAATAGTCAGCCCTCAGATGTCAAGGCAGTTGGACTTGTAGGTTCCTTCCAACTAAAAATATTCCACTCCATTCCGTTCCACTCTTGACTGCCATATTTCTTCTCCCCGTATTCCACTATCCAACATATTCCTGGTGCTTGTTCCTCATTACAAACAGCTGTATATTTTCACAGTCCTTACTGTAGTCTTACTCATTCTTATAGTAAATCATTACTAGTTCCCTTATTTTTACAAAACAGTTACACTGAAAAACTGCATAATTTTTTTTATCTGTAAGAGTATGAAGATGTGATATATCCAGCCTCCATTAAAAGAAATAAATGAAAATTACATAAAATGGGAAAAATCTAATCTAAGCTTAGTGAATTTTTTTCAACTAAATGCTTTTAATAAAAATAAAAGTACATGCATTTTATTAGGTGTATGCAAAATACATTCTTGCTGCCTTTCAAGCAGGTCACAGCTGCATTATACACCTCTCTAGTAAATTTGTCCTTCTGTAATCTTCTCTAAAAAGATACATTGCAGTCATAATTAATCTGCTTCTTTGGTGCATCACTACATGTACTCACAGTAGGAAAAGTGTGGTATCAGTTGTGATAATTTTTCAGTAGACATATATAACTCATTCCCTATTTACCACCTATTACCATGTGCAGTCATTTCAACAATGTGCCCATTTTTTCTAACTTGTCCATCAGTCGGGCTCTCACTGCCAGCTCTGTCTGTACTCTGAGTCTCACACAATCTAGAGGTTTTTTCTTTACATGAGCCCCATCTTCATTTTTCTCATGCTGCTCCCCTCCTTCCCCCAGTTTGCATTTGCCTCTTAGTCCCCTAAAATCTCCTGACTGTTAGGGTTTGCCCTAGACTGGCAAGCTGAGCCTGTGGATCCTCGGCTGTCAGAGGCATAGCACTTCCCTGGACAAGATTTGTCTGCTTAAATTCTGTGTGCCAATCTCCACTTGAATATACATCTTAAAAGGCTCCAATGTAAGGGGAGATGTTGGCATTTCACTACTTTTTATTAGCAAGTGAGAAAAGGAAGAATATGTTAAAATAAAAAAACCCCAAACCTAAATATACAGTACAAATGGGCCAAGTGTTAACTCATCTAGCAAAAAATGTTAAAGCATAAAAATTTAATGCTGTAGCAGTTTGATCCAGCCCCCCCTATTTCATCTGCTTATCTCAGCCTCATCTGATGAATGCCTAGCCATTCAAGAATTTATTTTCCTCTCTCTCAGGAGAAACTTCTGTGATTATTTTTAAAAATAGTGTTGTGGAGACGTGGTGGCCAAATGCCTATTGATCATGTGGAAAGATACATTCTTCTTCTGACTTCAAAGGCCGCAGTGCTGTCCAAGGAACTAAAACTGGCAGCCAGAATACCAGGGAAGAAATAGATAGGGGTAAGGACAGAAAGATTGTATCTCAGAAAGCAGAAAAGAAATTATCATCTTCAAACTTCATTTAAATTACAGCAAAGGTACAAAGCTACTGCAAGGTGCCAGACTTGCTGGAACATCTTTTGAAGATAGTAAGAACTATTTGAATAAATAGGCTATAAATATACTTGACAAAACCATCTATAAAGTTACAAAAGCAGCAGTTCTTTCTAAGGTTGATAGAAATGCAGAGGTCACATTTAATTTAATAACCAGGCAATCCGTGGACATTAAAACAAATGGCATACTCCAGATACACATTCAAAGAGGGCAGAAAAAGTCATCCTATTGAAATCAGATGCCATGTGCATCACACATAATTTCTTCCTGTACTGTGCTCCTACCCTGTCCTGTTTTTTCCAGCTTTAGAAAGCTGTTTCTGTTTCTTGTCCCTCAGTTGAAATGATCCAGTTAAATCCAAGCTTTAGAGACACTTGCATGAAACATCAGTGATTACTTGATTTCTCAGCATATAAATCTAACTACAAAACTTACTATGTAGGACTCCGTTATGAGGTAACTTTTCCTATGCAACATTCTTGCCTCAGCTGCTATCTGCCCTGAGACTCACATTAACAGAATACTGTCAAGGCTGATCTCCATATAACATATTAAACAATTGTTTTCCCAGAACAAACTGATAAAGCAACAGAAGTGTTAGACAGGGCTTTTCAGTAAGCAGCTTTTAACTTCTAAAAAGTTAAGGCCACAAATGGCTTCTGTTTGATACAACTTCTTCAGAGAGGAAGCTCTCTTTATCTTGCCACTCTGCCAGCTATTTACAGGTTTTGGTTTACCTTTGCCTGGTAAATCTACTCAGTCGGAGCTGAGAGTAGCACTAGATTATCTGACATTCATCTCCTAAGTTTATGTCACCAAAAAGGAACCTCAAATGTTGATAGGAGGATAGAAGCTGCACAAGCTCTGCGCCTTTCTGAGGGCACGGCCAGCCACCCATGTACATGCACAAACCCCCATAATATCTTGAGTCCTCTCTTCAGATGTTTAATTGCTGAAACCATACCCTGGTGCATGCCAGAAAAGACCTTCAGCAGGAACTCTGATAAAGGCTTTACATATTAGTGGGGCTATATTACTGCACACACAGTTTGCTTATCCCTTGCTGGCTTAGTAAGGAAAATGTTGCAATGTGGCATTTTTGAACAGCTACCACCTATTACTGGATGGAAATGTTGGTACACAATATTGGGGCCCAGTTTCCAATTTGGAAACAGTTTACTACAGTATCAAAGGGAATATATGTTATACCTGCAGGTGAGTAAATCTGAACAAGGTACTAGATTTTAATATCTGTAAATTGTGTAGTTCTGTTAAGTAGAAAATAACCAACACAAGCACAAATTTGGAAAACAGGAAGAACATTAGCCAAACTGATTCACATATACAGTGGTTGTCTTAAAAAGATGTGAATTTCCTGACCTGCTACACCTAAAAAAGAGCTCTATTTCAAAGTCATGACAATCAGAGAATCAGTCCATATCTTGCTTTACTAAATTGATTTTTTTGAACCTGAAAAGGGTGTTTTGCATTGCTTCATAATTTTGCCTGCCATTTCTTCCAAGAGCTCTAATTACTCACATTTATTGCAACACAGTGAGAACTTTTTTTAGATAAATATATAATTGCTGTTCAATTCTATCCTTATCATTTACAGATATGCAAAACAGATGATCTTTGTATGCAGCTGAATAATATATGCATATACATGTAGAGAAAGGCATGAAGGAGAAACTCCAAGTAATATACTTGCTCTTGCACAGTTCAAATAAAATAGCCACCTGTCCTCTGGAATATTTGAGACTGCACCAGAGTTGAAGGCAGAGAACAGAGCTTGCAAAGTAGCCACCTTATAAGTGATCTTAAAATCCGCATTTGTTTGTGCAACTTGATACGCAGGATTCCAGTTAACAGACAGGGCTCTGTGTCACAGGCAGATGCAAGTTTAACACTCTGTGATCTTTACCAGATGCTCTGAACTGGCTCTGGTCTTGGACCTATGGCAGTTTTGCCTATCCACTTTCAGATGTCACCAGCCTCTGCTAGCAATTAAGGGATTGTCTTTCCTTGCAAATGTATGATTTTTACATACTGTTTAGATGACTGACCTTGAAAAATCAAGAACTCATCCCACACCACTGTATTCCCACTGGCCAAAAAGGAGCTGTTGGAATAAATATATGTGAAATGGCTATTTGGCTTTCAGGCTATTTAGTTTTATAATATTTAATTTATATATTAAATGTATATATTTTTTCCATTTTATTTAAAGAATAATATGGAAAAAAATTCCTTGGCCTTAACAGAGTGCAAACACAGAGCTGGGTTGTTTCCTATTTGATACTTTTCTTTACCACTAACAAACACTTCTGGCTTCTTCTGTATATTTCTATTAAAATACTTTTAGCAACACACTTTCATATGTTCTTTAAGGCTAAAGAGGCTTTCTTCTTCTCCCCTCCCTACTTTTCACTTTAAATAAAATAAAAATGAACACATCAATTACTTCTTGATTGTTATACAAAAAATGTTACTGCTTTTCAGCAGACCCCTTTCTTCTCCTTTGAAAAAATGCTTTAACACAGGGAATGCAGTGTGGAAAAAATGGAACATATGATTACTTAAAAACAAGAGCTTACTAATAAGTGCAGTGATCAAGTGATACTGAAATCACAAAAGTGAAATAAGAATTTAGACAGATAAACACTAAAGTCATGTCCCATATCTTTCATGGACACTTAGAGAGTACAAATACCAAGAAGGCAGAAGAGTCTGTTTATAGGACCCTGAAGTTTTAAAACTAATATTGGGATTGTCTGGTATATGCCATAATAATTTCCATATCCTGAATCTCTTGAGTTTTTAAAACTGCATTTTGATAGCTTGATCCAAGAGCTATTCACAGTAAGTTGAGACCTCTGAAGCTTTGCAAAAGACTGTAGCTGTGTTTCTGCCAGTAAAAATATAAGGTACAGACCCCACTTGGCTCGATTCATTGTTTCTCGCCCCCCTCCCCCTCTTTTCTGAAGTGCTTCTTGCTCATCTTTGCCCTGGGACACTACACAGCAGACTGATCTATGAAGTTCACATGCTTTTTATCCATTAAAAGCCTATGCCAGAAATACTTCAGCTCTTCCTGAAGCTAAGACACAAGGCTGTCAAGACAATGGCCTGGCTGCTCATCTGCTCCCAAGACAGCACGTGTTTTACCAGCAGACCCAAAAGCAGCAGCTACACAGTTCTAGAATGGCACTGGCCTTGTCAGTGGCCTTCATCTCCATCACATAGTATTTCAGTATGGGCCTAGGTGGATCAACCTGCTTCTGAAAGAGCTCTCAGGAATGTTGTGGTATAGTTTTGCAGAGCAGACAGTAGAACCAACAAAACCATAAAAGTCTGTACCATCCCCATCCCCAAAATTGTTATACAAATATTGTTTATAGATGATGTGTAAAGAGAGGTTTGATTCTCCATAAGGGAAGACAACTCCAATTCCTTTACACATAAATTTTAAGACAAGGAGACAGCAATCCCTTGGGCTTTCTGGGCAACAGGAGGATTAGTGTGCTCCTTGCTGTCTGACACAAGCAAGTGATTCATGAGGTCACTTTTGCAAGCTGAGCTCTGCCCTGAGGTGGTTCTAGGAGTCTCCCTGACACATAACCACCCCCCAAGATCCACACTGGCTCCAAGCAATTGAGAAGAGCCACCTACTCTAGTAGTAAAAATGTACAGAAATCAATGGGAAACTGAAACATCCTTCTGTGACTCATGGCTCAATCAGCTGAGTTACTATTTTAAGTTTCAGGGTTTTCATTAAAATATGAATGAATTTTACAGGTTCTTAGGCCATCCCCTTCTGGTGATCACATAGCACGCTGCCCAAGTCCATATTCCCCTGAGGGAATTACTAGGAGTACGATTTGATGGGGAAGATCAGAAAAGCTTATGCTGACAGACTTTACACCTGCAAAATAGTGGTCTCCTAAAGTCCAGCAGTGTGGAAAAATTGAGCTTTAAAAAAGATAAATGATCTTTTCTACATAGAGCTGGTGACAATGGGCTATTTTCTAGCACAGGTATCTGGAAGTAGTGGAGTTATCTCTATGAGGTACTAAATATGTCAACAGAGAAGCTGTCTGAGCACTCTCTGCTCCTGTGCTGTCTTAATTTTCTTTTATTTATCCCTTTCCCTGCATCCACATTTTTCTGCTACACATTCCACCAGGGAACTGTAGACTTTTGGGTGCACTGAGACATCTACAAGCAAATGGCCATTCACAAGGGGGAAAAGTCACCCTTGCCTTTTACTCAAAGTGATGGGAAATTGCTTTCCTGATGGGTATTCTAAACCTGACCTCTATAGGCATGGCAATTATTAAAACTCATTCTAGCAAGAGCATTATTATGGAAGATAAAAGCTATTGCTGCATTCTTTGATCACTCTTCCTAGACAAAAAGGGGAAAATATTGCATCCATGCCTTGGCAATTTCTGAACAGTTTTGCAATGCAGAAGAGGGAAACATATTAAAAGACATCATCACTTCTTAAAAACATGATGGTAGATGAAAATATGAGTTCTTATTCTCACACCCATGTCAAGCAGGAATGTTTTTCTACTTTTCCAATCTGTCTTCAGTATGTAGCTGTGGACTCTGTGAGAGGCCTTTATGATAGAAGCTATACAAAGTCTCTTGTATGAATTGAATTTTTAAGCCAAAGATAAGATGGTGCCTGAGCAAGAAAATTTGATTTATACTAGGAGAGGGATGAAATTAAGGTGAGAAAGGGCCACTGGAGTACAACAGCTCATGGAGCAACCAGAAAACAAGGCTATTTTCCCATTATATTTTCAAAAGTCAAGGCAGCTAGCTGTGAGCGACTGAATGTTTTCAGGTGGAGAGAATGCTTGTACTGGTCATACAGTTTTTGAAAATCTTGTACTTCTATTGCTATTTAATATTTCTATCAAGACACCACCTTAAGGAAAACAGGGCTTCACTGTGCTGGACATTGCACAAACAGAAAATACACATACATTTTCCTGATAGTTTTAGAAGTAAAAAAAAAAATTCTGGTGTAGGGCCAAATTCCATGCCTACACAAGCCCTCTGCTTTGCAGACAGAGGATACAATAGAACTAGTCATCTTGTGTTTACAGGTTGAGATAATAATTAACAAGCATGTTAAGCAACATTGTATGTGGCATCACTAAAATCATCCATACAAGCATGGCAGCAAAAGGGCGTGCCTGATGAGTGGCATACTTTTTGTAATTTTCTCACACCATGGCTTCATAATGGAAAAGGCCAAATTTAAGGAAGGGAACCAGTAGAGGAGTTAACTCAGACCAACACCGGGAGGCAAAGCTGTAAAAAGCAAGGCAAAATGCCACATCTCGTCTCCATCTGGAGTCAGCCTCAGTCACTAATACAGAACTAACCTCTGAAGTACATTTTAGTACTTTAGGCCTCTTTCAATAAGTCTCAGGAAAACAATTCAGGAGCGGAAGTTTTTCCACTACACTGGACTTCTGATAAATGGATGTGACACAAACCTAAATTGCATAAATTAGTGTCTTTAAATGGCCCCTTCATGGTTTCTCAGTAGCAGGTAAAAATGGAGATTTATATTTCTCTTGCAATCAGTAGCACTTTAGAGCAAACCAGCAAACTGTCTGTGACAGCTGCTTACTGAAAGAAGCTGAATATACACTGTGAAGTGCAGATGAATCTTGCCCCCCAACTCCCCAAAGTTAACATGAACTCAGGGAGACTGAACAAGCCCATAAATCAGATTCCGTTTTTGACGTAGTGTGTGCTGCTTTGATTTTCTACTGTGAACAAGAATAAATCTATTGTTTTGCCTCTTTTCCATATTTGCCTGTTTCAGCGGGTACCTCTAGCCCCGTTTCAGCAGCAAGATACTCCAAACAAAGCATTTCTGGGGCATTTCTCGATGCTTTGGATTGTACAGCTGCTCAAGTAGTGTGATAATCCCTGAGAAATATCTGAAACCACTTACTGCTGTTCTGAAATGGGATATGGCACATACAGTATGAAAGGATGGAAAAAAGGAAGTGAGAGTAAGAGAATGGGAGGAATTTGACACATTCTGCCAAGTTTCCATGAAAAACACAATGATCACATGCTAAATCTTGCAATGGCTGTTAACTGAAATGCTGTCGAGTAGCTCTCCGCTGCTTCTAGAGCAGAGACGAGATTGGTTTAGAGCATTTTAAATACTTCCACTATATCCTATGAAGTAAGAATATTTCCACATTTTCCCTTTATTACTGTAAACTTCTGGAAAGAGAAGCTCTGCTTTACATATGCTAAATGATTAAACACTTGAAAATCTGTAAAAACACTGCTTCTGGGAAATGGTCATTGTGGGAGTACCAGCAGACAGGGTGAAGTGGCTGGTAAATATAGAAAAAGCCAACCTTAAACATCCATTGTCCTACCTAAATACCAGCTGCTGTTCTGAGGAGAAAGGATCTTCAGTCAGATAAATTTCATGCTTTTTGCAAGACCTGCTGCCAAAGATACAATTTATGTCTATACTAGAGAGATCAATGCTGATTATTTAATCTGGAAAAACATATGGATATCACATTCTACACTTTAAGATTTGTTTGCCTCAAAGTATCTGTGGGCATTACAGTTTGCAATTTGGCCTCACCTTGATTATTAGAGAGCTTTTAAAATCAGGCAGGTATCTTTGGTTACCCAATTATACTGTCATGATATTAATAGAATAGTTGCACAGAGACACTTTAGACAGGCAGGGAAATAGAAACAAATAATAAATCCATTCTTCTTACTATATTTATGTTTTTTAATCTGACAGTAGGCATGCCAAAGTCATAAAAGATTTCCATCAACACCAGATTAGTAATGAAAATATTTCACATTCAATTCCCACGATAGATGTGGCTACAGTTGGCTTTAAACATCTAAATCACATCAAATCAAAAGCAGTGTCTTTATATTTCAAAAATTCAGCCTCTGAATTTTTGTTTTGCAGACATTAATAACTCTAAGACCCACTGTACATAAAATCAAGCCCATTTCAGTTTTGAGTTCCTTTTGAAATGGCTGTAAGCACTAATTAAAGAAGGCTTTGCCCACATTTTTTATTCCTGTATATAAGAAAGCTTATTTCAGTTTTCTCCTTGGCAGTAGTATTCTTCAGTGTAAATAAAACTGTATATAGCAATAGTTTATGAATACGTGGCAAATTGCAGAGTTGAGGTAGTTTTAACATGTATGCTTTCAGCAAGTGCCTTCCATGAATAAACTTTAATGACCATGGCTACTACACCATGGAATTTATAACAGCTTCTTTTTTTGTGTATGCATGTATCAATTTTTATTCTTGGACCTCAACATACAATTAAAGATATGTTTGTATTTTACATATATTAAAAACCCTGCTTTTTAGTGTGTGTGCATACACACATATCTACCAATCAATCTACAAGTATGCTCCTCTAAAGCGGGACAGGTATATGAAGGTGAAGGATGATCTGGATAAAACTTAGCTCTGAGCATTACAATATGTATTCTATTATCACTGTATCACAGACACTATCTTATCTTATCTGTGTTTGCTGACTATATCTGTTGCCATTTTGAGCTTTTCTTATAGCTACTATTTCTCTTTATAGAGTTTATCTATAATGTGTTAAATTCCTTCATCTTCCTAATCAATTTAGAATGGTCTACTAGTACCCTCTGTGAAGCTGCACTGCTCCCCTTTGCCTTTGACCTTCCCGGTATGTACTATTCCTAGTATTAAATGGAATTTAGAAACATGCCAAAAAAAGGGTTGGGAAAAAAATTAACTTTATGAAAACCATTTTCAGTCATTCTAAAAATGACTAAAAACATTACTTGGAAAAGAAATCATTTTCTCCAAGAAAAAAGGGCCCTCTCCACACTTCTGCCCCCAAATACAAGTCTGCCAGAGACAGAATCTTATCAGTATGGAATATATTGTCTCAGAGCTTTATGGATATATGGACTTGATTTTTAGCATCTCAGTGCCCTTATAACTCTGATAGATTTTCGATAGTACAGCGCGTTTAACACTTTAAGAAACATAAATATAACATGTGAATGGTCCATTCTCCTCCCCTCCACCCTTAAATTGTGAAACATCATTATAATCCATTTGCTTGAGCAACTGCGAGCTGATGGAAGTCAACACCTGCTACTGACAGACAAGTTGGTATTAGCTACATGACAAAGTCTCTTTGGGGATTGGAAGATAAAAAAATGATTGAGAGATGAAGTATAGAAAGTTGAAGAAAATAAAAGAAGAAGAAAGTGCACGATGGAAAAAAAATATAGTGCAAGATTTTCCTGTTGGGAGAAGAATGCATTTGTGTTAAAATTTCAGAGGCAAAGCACTTATCACTTTTTTTTCATTAGGATACAGGTGGCAGATAGTGCAAAATAAACAAAACTGTGTATAGCTATAGATTGGGAATATATTGGGATTTCTAGACAGGGACAGCTAACCCTTTAGTAGTGCTTTTCCAGATAATATATGTATTGTTACCACAAGGTTTAAATTTTTCAATAACTGATATATTCACTATAGCCTATACATACTGCAAAATATAAAATGTTATATGAATCTACAGTATTTTTTACATATTTATATAAAATTATGCCATGCAAACACGTTTCACATGTAGTATTGGGACTAAATTGACACACAACTATATTTATGTTTCTATTCAATGAAAATTTTAACAGTTCTCTTTTCCCTGAAGTTTGGTACACATTTTTACATTTGTGCTCATAGCAGAAGTGAAACTGCTTTTCCAACCCGTGAAAAGCACTTCCACTTCTCAGAGATGACTTTTTTCTCTTCCATACAACCGGGGTGGCAAGCCTGTAATGCACATCTGGCTTGCAAGCAATTCAGTTGTAACACTTATGCTGAGACAACAATGTGTGATCAGCAAAGAGCGGCAGGAGAACAGACAATTTGTCACTGGTGGGAGGAAATGAGCCAGCAGGCGCTGCTATCACTGGGTCAGGCTGGGGCTTGGCCAAACTCCCAGTTGGTGTGGTGAATGTGAAATGGGCTCTGGGGCACCCATCACCATTTGCCACACTTCTAGACTGCGTATTCAGTTAAAAGAGCTCAGCCGCATGAGGATTTCACACGTGGATTGTAAGGTCAGACAAGCTAATCACCTTTGTTTTGCAAGGCTAACACGGTAACTGTAGAGCTATATAGGGCTGGAAGGAAAGGTCACTTCTCTGTCAGTAGTTGCACAACTGAAGTCTGACTTAGATTACAGATAATAACTAGCAGCATGTACCCCAGCATGTCCAGCCCTGTGAGACAGCAAATGTTTCAAACCACACACTGAGTTGATATTTGAATCGTGCTCTGGTCAATGAACAGTACACACACCTTCCAGGAACAAACCATTTTTGAAATGAATAACTTTAAGTTGGGTTCCCTCTGAAATTTTTCAAATCAAAGGCACTCTTCTCCCGAAACAGAAACTCTAATTCTCTTGCCATCTACTCTGCAATAAATTAGGAAGGAGAATAAAGATACCAGGTATTTGCCCCAGCACAAGGCTCACTTAAGTGGCATAGCATTAGCAAGACAGCTCTGTACCTAAAATTTAGGTCAGAGAAATGGTGTTTAAAGAACCTGTTTAGCTAATGCTTGTCCACAAAACAACCTTCCTAGTGAGAAACAAAACCAAAAGGTAGAACCGTAATTAATCTGCATTAGTTTATGTCAGAAATTGGAAGAATTTCCTCATTGTTTTGGAATCAGGAAAGAGGGGTTGTAAAGGTGGAATGCAGTCCTGCTTATGTGCTCAGCTTTGGTACAGCACGTACAAATTAATGGCAGAAGATATCCTTTTCCCCTCCAAGTCAGATTTTTGTTGTCAATCCCATCTCATTTCGTTCATGAAATGGGCACCAGACGAGGATTCAGTTCAGTCTTTGGATTTGTACCAACTCTAGCAGATGCTGCAAATTTGCACAGAAACAATCTAAAACTTGGATTGTGTTCACATTCTTTGGTATCCTTACAAATCTATCCAGATTCACCAACTCACGTTGGCAGGACTCATTTTCATCTCCTTTCTTAGCAGTAACTACATCACAAGCCTCACAACAGCATGATGTCCTAGTGATCAATTCAGCAACATCTTCTCCCCACCTTAAGTGTCTCTAATTGAGACACCATTCCCCCCATGCAGCCCAAGGACCAGGTGGTCTGTTTCACTTTGTTCCCTGACCTTTGGGATTTTAGCTGACTATTCATTTATTTTGGAATGAGACTATGATAAATTATTATTCACTATTGTAAGTGAACATGTTTCAGTAGTGTTATGGATCAGCATTGTAGCAAAGTAAATATAGATGATAGAAAATTCCATTTAAAAAGAACTAAAAATAGAGTATCTCTCTCACAATCACCAACAATTTTTGTAAGAATAAAAAAGTAAATTAGTTATTGTTAAGCTGCAGTCAGCCTCTTCTGATGTGGCATTTTAGAGTAAGAAAAATGTTATTACTTTATGACCACTGGCAATTCCCAGATACATGAATGCAGCCTGTGTGTGTATGTAGCATCACATGATTTTGAAGCCAAATATCAGACAGATGAAACATATGGTCACAATATTCTTTTATTAATAGGTTGAGACTATCCAACTTTCAAAGGCCTGAATTAAGAATACTGTCTATCATTCTCCAACTCCCATCAGTTCCTTTTTAACAGTGGAGAAGAAAGCCCCTCTGCTTTGATGTGGTAGCTTGCAAAATCGCAGTCTGTCCCACCATTTCACCAAATACTGTCCACTATCAAAACGGTACAGTAACTCACCCAACTTAATTCTATCTGCAGTTCCTTCGGGTTATAAATACAGGTTTTTCAGTTTGGTGCTACAAATGAACTGTAAACAGCTCAAACGAGGAATTTAGCTCAGGATTTTACTTTCTATTACCAGAGGAGAATTTAATTAACGACTGCCATAAAAATCTATCTAAGAGATTCTGTGGATTGGAAACACAAGAAAAGGAATGGCAAAAGGAAACGAAAAAGAAGACATTTGCTTTAAACATTAAGAATTAGTTAAGGCTGTGTATAAGGGGACCCAATAATTTCTCCTTTTGTGTAATACAGCCAAATTCATAAAGCAGCAAATTGAAACATAAATTTATTCCCAGTCATGGCTTTAATATCCATCCCTAAGAGACAGGTAGATCCCTATACAAAGAACAATCGTGGTACTTCTGATTGGTCATAGAGTCTCTGCTACACAAATTAAAAATAAAAAAAAAGGCAAATAATTTATTGTTGAAAATAGGATTACAGGAAAACAAGAAAAAGGAAAGAAATAGAGATTAAACTAGCAATGAAATCTTCTAGTGAAATTCCTGGAAAGTGGTTCCACCTAAGTACTGAGTAGAAACAGTGCAAAGTCCCAAGAAGCCCAACAGTAAGTAATATTGCAGAATAATTCCATAAGCTTCAGAGATTCTTTTGCCAAAAATAATCATGATATTTGATCTCAGCTTGACTGGGATATGCAACTAGGAAAAAAATTACCTTGTTTGCTTCTCACCAATAAGGCTAACAACTTCCAGTCAGAAAATCCCCTTTAACGGAGTTTTTAAACGATGTTATATTAACTAGGGGGTTACCTAGCTTTTAAACATGGGTAAGTAAATTCCCTATTTCAAGATCAGATGTCTATACTTCAGAACTAATTTACATGGTATAATTAACAGCAAATGGTGTGTGACTACTAGAGCTGTGTATTTTTCTTTCAGAGTTACATACAATGGATCAATTAGTTTTCCTATCAATATTTCCCATCTAAACTGTCTTAAATATTGAAGAGAAAGACAATCCCAGGAGAAGGAGATTCAGTTCTGAATGCTGGTTGTAGAACGTTCTGTCAAGATGTTTTTGACAATTATAAAACAAACACTTTAGAAAGAGAGGGAAACACTGCAATGATTCATCATGATAAATGATAATGATAGATTGACTAAAGACAAGAATATTTTAAATTGTTTTTCGAACATCATTTTGTGAAAAGGATGTTTGCTATTTTGCTTTTTCATCTTACCTCAGGAAAAAACAACAACATAATAGCAATATTATCAAATGAATGAAAATTCAGCTTTCATCCAGCCCTAGTAGCAAGCTTAGTTACCACATACCTTTTTCCTAAATCCCCAACTGATGGCTTGCCACAAGCTCACTTTGATCTTGCACTACATTTTCCCCCCTACTTCCTCTTTCACTTCAATTCCTTTTTTGCCTCCATCATAGATCTAACTTTAGGGAAGTCTTTCTGGATCCCTCATTCAATTTTTAAAGATAATTAAAGTAAAATTTGGCACTTTGAGTAACTGGTATTTCACATTATGAATTAATAAGAAAGTTACCATAAAATGTGTGAACTTGCAGAGAATTTTTGTTTTGCTTAACAATGTTTGCACACAAAATTTTTCTGCAGCAAATGTCAAGTAATCTTTTGAACTTTGCCAGCTAACTTTCTAACAGGACCCTCCCTTTATTTTGCCTGCTCAGAAGAGCATATTTTACCACCTGTAATGTCATCTTTGTAGGAGACTGACAGATATGGAAATAACCTTTGAGAGTATATTTCTCTTCCCTCAGAAGCTTAAGACCTGGATTAAACCATGACGGTGGGACTGAGATGCTCACTCATGATTTATATATGCTTTATTCACTTGGTATATATGAATGTTAATACCTGTAGGAAATAGTCTGATAACTAGGACTGCATTTTTGTTTTAAGGGCTTACACATATATAAAGGGATATGGATGTTGTTTTATGAGTTCTATGTCCTGACTTTTTCTATTCACTTTAAACAGAGAGTATTAAAAAAATTAGGACTTTGGTACTCTGACAAAACTAGGATGGGGCCATTAACTGGTTTTGCATTTACAAGAGAAAAAATTGTTAGTAAATATATAAAGTTCTCTTTTGAAGGATTACATTCTCCAGAGCTATTGGAAAGAGAACCTTCTTACGTTTTTTCACTTTTAAATTTTCCATGCTACATATTTTTTGCTTTTTAGCAAAACAACCTGGACACAATCATGTGCCATGTACTCTAGGATAACTTGCTTGAGCAGGGAGGTTGGACCAGATGACCCACTATGTTCCAACCTGACCCATTCTGCAATTCTGTGAAGAGTGTGAATTCCCATGTTAACCTCTAGAATCATAATGTTCTCCATTTATTTATTTCTCTATTTCTGTTATATCAAGAAGAGCACAAAAAACACAAGGCTACAAGCACAGCACTTTCAAAGAGACCTAATGTTCAAGGATGAGGTTAGGAGGAATGAATGTCATATCAGGAACTATTTCTTCACCAAAAGTGTTAAGCACTGGAACAGGCTGCCCAGGGAAGTCATAGTCATCAGCCCCGGAGGTATTTAAAAGACATGTATATGTGGCACTTGAGGTCATGGTTTAGTGGTGGGCTTGGTAGTGCTGGGTTAACAGTTGGACTTTATGGTCTAGACTTTTTCCAAGCAAAGGGATTCTGTGATTCTGTGAATAACAAATGTTGTTTTCTTCAGGCAGTGAATAGGGTGCTATTGTGCTTGATCACCACTCCCTGAAGTTGAAATCTCCAAGAACTCTTTGGAGACCTAAGTTTAAGTTTCCTGAGTACAGGACACTGATACAGGAAACTGATTACCATGGTTTGGGGCTTATGGATTGTTCACGTCCTTTGTTTCGTAAGCAATCACTGAAATACAATCCTTCCATTTTGGGTACAAAATCCCTACAAAAATCAAACACTTCCAAGAGTTGCAGGTCTGATAATGTAGTAACTGTTTCTTTCCAAGGGGATGAGTTCTGCTTGTACTTAAATAGCAGAATTTTTGTGCTTCTGGGTTTTCTCTAGAGCTTTTGGTAAAACACTTAGGATGTTGGTAACTTGAACTTGGTTTTCCCTCTTCCTAAAGAGGTCTGAATCTCTACTGTCAAGACACTGCTGTAATGAGCATGCAATATTTCATTTAGAGAGATGTTTTATTCTCCTTCCAGTACAGATAGAAACACCTGAGATGAGTTCGGTTGGTTAGAGCATGTTACTAATAACACCATGGTTGTGGGTTTGAACCCCTTACAGGGCATTCACTTTCGAGTTGCACCTGGTGATCCTTGTGGGTGCTTCCAATCCATAATATTCTATGAGTTTGTATGAAAGGCTGAAAACCATTCCAGTCTGGTAATAATCACACATGTCAAAAATTCATTTGGTGGAGTGGGAGGTTTCACCAGGTATATTTCATCAGGATGCAGCACCAACTGCAGAGCATTTGTAAGACTTGCTGCTATTATCACTTACTACTTATTCCACAGTAACAGCCTGAGAATTGGATTCAAATTGGAATAACTTCTGTCTTTGCATTAAGAAATGCTGGTAATCTAGTCCTCAAAACAAGACCCTCCTCCCTTCCCCCCCCCCCCAAATCAAATCAAAGCAAACCTGGGAACCCTGAAACTTAGAAATTTAACACAGTAGTATGTTCCTTATGTCTTATTTGCTACTGTCTGAAGAAAATTCTGTTTGTACTCCTGGTAGAAGGGACAGGAAGAACAAAAGCTATGAAAAAAACTACTTCATTTCTAAATAAGGCAGGAGAGAAGAAGTGACGGCAACACCTTCTCCCTACTGTTAGCTCCCCACATTGCAGAATGAGAATCAGATTTAAAAGAGGATGGAAGTTTCTCTGGAGTCACAGGAAAGAGCTGAGGGAGTCTGAAAAATAAGGGCTTACAGATGAAGGTAGAGATCAGTGAAAGAGTCAAGGATTTCTGAAAAAGTTCTGAGAAACTTGGTTTCTTCCTGTTTTCAGATCTTTTGCCTCTGTCTTTTGAGATGCATCTGTTCTTTTTTCCCCATTTTTTTTTTTCTTCAGTATTTCCATTCCATTCTTCTCCTTTCTACCTTGTAAACCTCAAGAGAATCCATAGCCCCCAACCTGACCTAGTGAGTTACCTGACCTGATATATGCCCTGATCCTAAAGTGCAATGTGACAAATGAGGTGCACGTCTCCGACCTGTCGCCTTCTCTGGTAGCCTACTTCATTCACAACCTGACACTTGGTGTCTCCCTGGGGTTCCCAAGAACTAACAAGATCTGAAGACAGTAGCCTGTGCAGAGGAGATCGTTAGCCTTTCTGATATGTGGGGAAACATTTCAGCTAAACAGAGTTAAAGAGGACTACTGGAAGTTACAGAAAGGCAAGGAAGTATTTATCTGAGATTTAATGACTCTAGAAATTGTTTGCATTTTGCTCAGTACAATGAAGACTGAATAAAAGAATTATTTTATCCATATTAAACAAAAAGAACTATTAAAAAAAAAGTATGAGGGTAAGGAGCATAGTCTGAATAAGGTGGAAAGAAAATAATGGCACATGGAAAAAGGAAAACTTGCAAAGGTTTGGATAAATTTGTATGTTTAAGATAAGCATCCTGTTTGGGGTGCCCTTTCTGAATTAGATCTTTCGGCCTTTTGAGTTTTGGCTGCTGCAAATGTTTACCTCACCATGAAGCGTGCAGAAAAAGAGAGGAGGAGAGGGAGAAAGAGATTGATTTATTAATCTGAATTCTTTGAAGGAAAAATTAATTGCACTGTGGCACTTCTCTATAAACTAATATTGACTTAAAGGACAGCAGGAAGAGATGAAGACAATGAGTCCCTGTAGCACTTCCATGTAACAGAAGCCCATTAAGCACACATATACTGAGGCAATAAGTTAGTTTGGAAGAAAGAAATCTACATCCTGTAGGTGAGTGAGCATTTGAAATGGTTCTATCCTTTACAAATACCCACAGGAAAAAGGCTTTGGAAATTATCCCTCCCCCTTTTTTTCCCCCTTTTTATAATTTTTCCTCTCCTTGCTTTTTTAAATATGTGTTTTCCACTCCTTTTAACTTCAGAAGGTTTTAGAAAAATCCCATTCATAAAACTGTACACATTTTCTTTACACAGGGTTCCGTGTGCCAGGCTATTTGTATTAGAGTGTAACTGATGCAGCCTCCCTAGGACTCTTGTAACAATAAGATGGGTGTTCTCCTTAGGACCATCTCCAGGAAGAAAAATTTATATACAACGTTTATTTCTCACCAGAGGAAAATAATGACTTGCAAACTGATCAAAGTCTCTGGTCCCTGTAGATAAAAATAGTGAAATATTTTAGGAGGAAATACAAATAATATAAATCTGTATTTCTTCAAACCACTCTCTGATTTATTAACTAAAGCAATGACTTCTCAGCACCATAATTTAGAAATCACTTCCACACCCCAGGGACTCTTAGCATTTTCACTGCATGGTCTTTTGCATTAAAAAACTAAAAATCACATTAACCTGTAATAAGCTCTTACATCTCCAAATGCACTCATTAGGAAGTTTTTTTAATTAAAAAAAAAAGGAAGCAAAAACCCAAACCAAAACTCAAACAACAAACAACTTTGGAAACTGAAACCTGGTGTGATTATGTGATCTGACCTTGCACGGTCTGTGTTTAAACGCATCTGCAAAAACGTATATGATTAGAATTACCAGTAACAGTTCATGGAGCCATTAAACATGGAAATGTCTGCCAATGTATTTATCTGACAGCTTTCAGTGAGCTCACTAGAAGTGCTCTGCCTTTCCCCCACAGTCAAAAAGAAAAGAAATTACTTATTGCTCTAGCCTCCTTTTAAAAAATCTGCTTGCAATATCCTATCCTAAAAGAATAGGATATTGCAAGCAGATTTTTAAAAAGGAGGCTAGAGAAATAAATACAGTGGGGAATTCAGTTGTCATGGAACTAAATATCTCCTATTTCCAGCCATCTAATCAAAAGGATAAAAATGTAGAAGATACTTACAAAAATTACATGGTTACATAACTCAAACTTACACGTGTCAGGCACCATAAAATAGACTAAGTAAATAAAAGCTGGTTTTGGGTTATATCCTCTGTGAATGCAGAAGGGTGAGAGCTGCCTCCAGAAGCTCTTCTTCCCATCCACTACCAGATCCTTTGCCACTTTCATATCTTAGCATGTAAGAACGGCAAGTTCTTTGCTTAGGAGAACAAGAGGACATAAAGACCCTTTAGGGAAGCTGCAATGAAGATATAGGAAGTGTCACAATGGCTGGAAACTCTTTGTGCACCCCAGTGCAGAGTCATATCTTGGAAATCAGTGTTGCCTGCGCCCTTTCAGCTCTGCAAGCAAATGCTACAACATAGAGCATGAGACAAATGCCTCTTCTTACAAACCACGCTCAGAAAAGAATAAATAGGCAAATGAGGAGAACCCCATTTTAGAAAAGACACTAATAACAGGAAAAATAAAGGTGAAGAAAGAGAAGGGGGATGGGGAGAGTGGGAGGAAACAGCAATATCCTCCTGATGATCAGGACATATCTACTAGCAAAGTCAAACATTTCTGAAATTCAATGATAGGTGATTTCTACGCTGTGCCCCAGGTTTTGGTGGCTGTCTCACTAGCTATTTATCAGTTCAAATTCTTCTGCTTCATCATTTGTGCCTATTTATCTCACTAGTATTTCCATCATCATTAATATATCTGATGGATTTTTGCCAGCCTGAAGTTATTCCCCCAAGCTGCTTAAGTAGTAATTTCCAGGAGTCCTGAATATCCTTATGTTTTCATAGAAGCTAAATTTATGTCCTCTTAAAGTCCACTGAACTCCACTCCAAAATTTTTATTAACCAAGTAATTACTTGTGATTGCTCCCATTAACAGGGAATGGTCATTTTATAATGTCTGTACTGTACTGTGCCTGTGCAATTGAGTCCATCCTGTCTGACAGTTGTCACCTCCATACATAAATGCTTAATAAAACAGTAATAACTACTGTAAATCGATGAATAAGTTCTAATGCATTTTAATGTATACATAGAAATATGTGTGTCAGGGAGAGAGATATTGACTGCTAATTTCAATTTATTCCACAATACAGAAACTAAATGCAGTATGTACAAACTATATGATATGCAGGAAACAGAAAATTAGAGTAGGTTTTATATGATCCCTATGATCCTTTGAACTATGCTAATAAACTCTTTCCTATAAATCCCTTTCTAGATCTGATGGAGAAATAAATTTGTGATACACATTTTGTACAGGACACTCCACTTGGGCTATTCTTACAATCAGAGTGGTACTGGTGTGATCCTCCTGTCCAGCAGCTACCTGGACAGTACAGAAAGCATCACGCCATAAGCCACTGAGAGTGGGGCAATGCATATTTTCTGCTGGAATTATTCCCTTTCAAAAATAGAGTTGAAATATGGGTACGGACTGTGCTGCAATGACTGAGCCAGAGTGGAACCAAAACACGGAAGATACCACACTAACACTGACAACATTTTGCAAGTGAGACGTGTACCTACATCCCAGAGAGGCTTTCAGAGACAAGAGCAATGTGACCTCTGGGACTAAGCCCCTCTCTACCTGGAGGGTTATAAAACATATTTTTCTTCACAGCCTTTTGAGGTGAGTAGAGTAGGCTACTCACTGTTCAGAAGCTGGCTATTTTATGGCTTTCTGAGAGACCCTGCCCTTGTACATTGTACAAGGAAAGCCCATGCCTTGCACTCAGGTAAAGCTGACTTGTGCCTCTGCTTATGTCTGTTTCTGCACTTAGCCCCGAATAAGGGACTTCACTCTGTACTCACAAGCTTTGCTCTCTGAGAATCAAATAGCAATTCAACCTGCAGTGAAGCAAAATGGAAGTTTGATTTGCATTCCTTATTTGACACCCTCCCCTCCCACCTGATTTCAGTCGAGAGACTACTGAAGTGGTCTGGCACAAGTAAAAGACAAATGTTTTATAGTGAATCAACCATGTAGCTCATTAAAACAATTGGGTTAGAAGACATTGAACTAATGTATAATCCATGAATTTTTAAGCTACCTTGATCCTTTCTCCTCCATGTAATTGCAAAACAGCACAGTACTTCTGGCACTAAACGCAGGGGAGACTGTACCTTAACATTTCAATATGTTGATTAATGTTGCTATAAAGATACACTAACAAACTGCAGAATCATTTTACCTCCATTTTTTTGCTAACTTAGCACATCAGCAAACCAATACTTGTAGACAAAGACATGCTATTTTGTGATGAAATGTTCTTAGACATTGTCTGCTAAATCCCTATAATTAGCATGGCCCCTGGTGAATGTCACTGAGTATTTGATGAAACAGGGCATGAACCCTGCAGCAACACCCAGGGGGGTCGGTAATGCTATCCAGAATGACTCTTGGAATTTTTAACTACTAGATAGGTTCTCCTTATCTAGGAAACTCAGGGGAGAAAGGCATTTGTCCGGTCTAATGACCCCTGTTAGCAGATTTATGCCACCTCCCTCTATACAAACTGCCTTCTCTTTCCTCCTTTTTGATATTTAATTTGAGAGTAACTATACTAAGAGATAAAGTTATAAAGGATGTAATAAGGGATATTAGAAGGGATATAGCATGAAAATGTTAAAGAAAGAAAGCAGCCAAGTTCTTTATTCCATTCTGCTTATGCCATTGTTCTTACTTTTAAAAAGACCACAAGAGCAACAAGTTTTTTGGGTAACAAAAATAAAAGACTGCGTGAATGCAGCTGGTAATTTCAAGAGTCCTAGTAGAAATAAAATTTATTATGAAAAGACATCCTGCTGCAGGGAAAATACTACTTTCTTTCACTGCTGTCAAAGATAGTTTTTCTTAACTGTAGAGATGTACCCACAAAACTAAAAGGTGCTGGGAAACAATTTTCAGAATGGTAAATACTCTACAAAGTGGACAAAGTTCCTTTTCCTTGTAGTTTTTAGTTGTCTGCTCTTCACTAAAATTTACCTGAGACTCAGAGACTGAGTCAAAAATCTGCTGCAAAACAGCAAAACAGTAGCTGTACTCCAAACCAGGGCTCCTATGTCTCAGGTGAGTGCTCCAGCAGACATAGTTTTAGCTGTTGAGAGAGTCTGATTTTGAGAGAAGCTCCAATGCAGACCCAAGAAACTCTCTTGATAAAATTTCCATTTTGCCTGGCACATTTATCTTAACTTTCTTTTTTCCACCATTCTGCATTTTGTAGCCTTAAGGTTTTAATGGCAGCATCAATCTTGCTTTAGAAAACATCATGCATCTTCTGTATTTCAAATGCTGATAATTCTTAGAAGAAGAATGATCTCAGAATGCTCTGGAGTTACGTAAAAACAAATTTCAAAGCATTGTAATATTAATGGCATTTTTTCCTGAAAAAAAAATCCATGATGGATTTAACTTTGCAAAACTGTACAATTTTTGAAAATCCATCTCTCATACTAAAAGGGATTGTAGGTGGATTGAATAAGAAATCCAGTTTTTCCTTTTTCTAATTTTATGTCCTAAACTGTGCATGATATCAAAATGATGGAATGAGCTGTAGCTCAGGTTAGGGGGCAGGGGAGAGGCTGTCTATTGTATTAAGGACTAACTCCTTGATTAAATGTAGACTCAAAACAAATAACCTCTGTGCGTGTGTTAACTAGCCTAATTAATCTTCATGTTAGATTAACTTGATAAAATGTTGACCTAATTTGGGATTAAAAGATTACAAGTAACATTTTCAGCTGAAAGCTGTAACATGCCTCATGTCAACACAGTAATGACAGAATTAACCCTGCAAGCTCTCTCAAACCTGTGCGCTGGATGTCACTGCTTAAGCAGAGTTCGGATGACCTGTAAATGCAGGAAGACCGCTATATGTATGAAAAAACCCAATACTGAAACACTGATCTCTCTCTCTCAATATCTCACAGGCCTACATATATTGGGAAATACCACAAGACTAAGGGAGGAAGTAGAGATGCATCATCCATGCACTCTTACAACTTGCAAACTTCTATAAACGAAATATTTACTGTGTGTTTATGTTTAGATACAGAAATTGGAAGATTGGAAGAAAGCACATTATGAGTTCAGTATTAGGAAGAAGATAATAATGATGAAAACTTTTAGGAAATAAGTGAGATTTTACACTTAAAATTCAAAGGAAAATTCAAAACCAGAAAAGAACTTTCGGTTGTAGCCCAGAGGAGCCTTGCAGCATCAATTTGTGTGTGAACAATGGAGAGCTCTTTCCTGTAACAATGTGATATTTCAAGATTGTATTCTAAAGGGGTTTTTTTTCAGCTGAGTCAGGAAAAAATTGTGACCTTGACGAAAAGTGTTTTGGTGGTCACTTTTTTCTTTTCAAAGAATACAGTGAAAGGAGATAGAGGAAGGAGAGAGACAAGAACTCTCTCACTGCTGTAATAAGTCATTATTTTAGCTCATGCTATTTTTGTCTCTACAATTTCATATCTGCTCTTTTCATAGATAGAACTGTGCTATCTCACTTACCACCTTGGAAAGCACTGGAGTCTCAAAGACGAGCTCTTTTCAGTTTGCATCATCCTTAGGGTTGTGGTTCTTCCCAGAACCGGGACTCAGAACCTGTGCTGGCATCAAATACACACAAAACACTCTTCCACTTCCTCTATGGCTCTCAACACTCATTCTGAGACTATAGAACTCTGAGGTGGCTGTTGAGAGAGTGCCTCTGACTTTTGCTTGGGAAGTCAGATTAAAAATAAATTTATAAGAAATGAGCACAAGGCTGTAGTGTTACATGCTGAAAACTCATCTCTCAGTAGGCCATGGAACCTAATAGGGAGAGCACAAGAAGGGACACTGCACTGCTTCATGTGTGAGTGCACAGCTCTTGTTTCATCATGTAGGCTCCTCTCCTTATCAAGCCCTGGGAATGCATCAGCTCTTGCTGTGGTACTGCAAGTGCAACTAGCTGGTAAAAGTCAACAACCCTAATAATAATAACCCAGACAAAAACTGCATCCAAAGGGCAGTCCTTGGAATACCAGCACAGAGCCTGCACTGCTAGACAAACCAGAATATCTGATTACCCTATTTATGATATGCAAGCAGAGATAAAAAGAGCCTTTGCATGCAACCTGCTCCACAACAGAATAGGACTGTAGCTGCAGTTCTTATGCCTAAGAATTGCCTAAAGGGACATCCCTGTAGTCAGCAGGAGACTGAATTACAGACAATGTGAACTGAGTGCTGGGAGATGTCTTTCTTTTGAGGAGAGGTTTGGAACCAACAATGAATTTAAACCTCACAAAATCAAGGATGAACACTGCAGCCTAAAATGCGATATACAACTAATCAATGAAAGGAAAGTTTTGCTTAGTCCTTGCACCACTACTTGTTAAAGCAGAGCTAACAGTATTGAGGTCATTTTTCAGTACCTCGGTAGGGGGGTTTTGTGTGTACACCTAAAAAATAAGTCATGCAGACTTTTATTCCCCTACAACAGGAAGATATATGCAATAGTTTTATGGATTTATTTCCATTAAAACTGTACGCTCCTTGATAATTTATTATTTCAGTTATTTCTATGTGCTATTGTCTAACTTTTCCTGCATGAAAAGGAAACAGGATATTAAAGCTTTCCTAAAGCTGCTACTACTAGTGTCATGAAGAGGAGCATTCTGAAGTTTTTTATTGTACTCTGTCACTTCCCATAAATTCATGACAAATGAAGAAATGACTAATCCAAGTTTGATCAGACAATTTTGACCAAAGTGGACCAGCTTAAGAGCTGAGTCAGAGAATTAACAATATTTCTCTTGGAATGATGGAATTTGATTGGAATGGAATGATGATTTGCAGCCATAGCAAAATCTAATGTAATTCCCATCAGTTCTGAGAAATTTTATGCAAACCTGGAATAGCCCTGTCTTCAGGAAGGACAAATTGGAGCAAGATGCAGCTCCTGCTGGCCATCACTTAGGTAGTATTCTTTACTGATTAATTTAAAATATATTGCAAAATGCTTTTCTAGTGGAAATGATGTCTTTTCTCAGTAAACTGCTACTGAAGTCTTGACTTTCATTCACTGTTAGATGTTGCTTTATGTTACTGTGAGCAGCTGATAATGAAATACTTTCTAAAGTTATACTGCATATACCCCTATATATTTAAGCAGTTTTCTTTGATCTTTGGTCCCAATTAATGTGCACAATTGATGAGTTTTCACTCTACTTCAGCAGTAAATGAAATAACCTCTTGATAACTACAGATTATGGAGAAGTTTGTAAGCTATTTTTGAAACATGCAGCATGACAAATGTCACTAGTTCAAAGACTTCAGAATGTGAATATGGATATTGTGAGTGTCCACAGAAACAGAATAATAAACAAGTGAACTATCTTAGCTCTTTTATATATAAGCAAAGTCGACAATATGCATTGTTGAAAAATTTGAACTTGCAGTACTTATCTCGGTGGAAAGGAGGCAAGAGATTCAAGTGTGTCACTGTGGACAACTGGTTAAAAAGCAAACCATTTACGATTTTTTTTTTCTTTTAAACATAGTCTTTGCCACTCTAGCGCTCTCCCCTGGACACTTTTATCTTTAAGGTAAAACAAACAAAACTACACTGCCATCCAAATCTTCACGTTTGGTCATTTCAAAATAGTTAATAAGGATTTGTAGGAGCCTTCTTGATGAACAGCCATAACTAGGAGAAAGGTTTATAATGCTGCTAAAACTTTCATCTGGATTAAAAGTTTAGAGATGGAAATACAATACGACTACTTTTGAAAAGTTTGATTAGTTATAAGTACTGACAATTATGTAAAATTAAATAATTTGTCTTATACAGAAAAAAAATACCAAAGCATATTTTTCAATCTCTGAAACTTCTATGAAATACTATTTTCAAGGGCAAAGAGAAGCCCAGAGAGATTATATGGGTTCTACAAGTCTTTTATGCATTCACAATAAAATGCAGCAACAACTGTGCTTCCAGGACCAAATCTAGCCATGCTGAGCCAGACAAGCAACGAAGCACATGTTTAATATTAAAAGAATACTTGATGGGTTGAAATTTGACATGCAATATGGCCCAAATGAATCCAGCCTGAATTCTACTCTGTGCTGTTGTTTCCTATTAAGGAAGCAGTTCTAAAGACCTAGAGAGTCAGCCAACAGCATACAGGAGGAGGAGGGACTCACGCCGAGTTTGCATAAGCATTTTACTCTATAAGAGGAATTTTTACCACTTGCTGACTCAGACTCCCAGCTAGCCAACTAATTCTTGGAAAGCACTATACAGAAGATAAATACCCTGAGATTATTTTACGGATAGGCTGATGCACATATGCACACACACACTTATGTAATATCTAACATTAAAACAGTGATATTGTGTTACGTCATCCATTGCGTTATTTTAAACGGAGGGGATAAGACTGTGGCATGGGAGCCAATGGACAGAAGTTCCTTCTTTCCCATTCCTTCAGCCGAGAGGTAGCCTCCAGAAATTTTCTGCAAAAGGTTTATTATGAACCCCATAATATTCCTCTATTTTGCCCTTATTAAAGAAGGCCACTACCAGCCAACCGGAAATTATAATTTAAATTGTACCAAAAAAAATTGTATTCATTTTAATCAGAACAACTTCCTATGGAAATTACACTTTATAATTCTGTGATGTGATGTATGCAGATGACCTCACTGCAGCAAGGGAAAATACATTTAAGCCAAAGCTGAGTTAGTAACAAAAAGCAAATTCTACAGTGATAAGTAAAAGTCAGCTACAGCAGTTCCTCGTACATTTTTTTTGACCTACTTTTCAAGAATTGAGTAAATGAAACAGCTAATAAGACTGCATTCATATATAGAGCACATTTTAGGGAAATATAGTGGATCTGGAAATGTTAGCATCAAAATTTTTCTTATATCACTAATTAGGAGGCAAAAACTTAATGTACATTTCATATGCTCATTGAAAATGAACCTGACTTCAAATTTGATATACTGAATAGCCACAAAATCTGCATGCAGATATAAATAGACCAAGGTAAATTCACAGACCATTCTTCCTAAACCAAATGAATCGATACTACATTTGGATAATCCATCAGCAGAAAAAAAAAAAATCATATGAATAAAAAGATTTTTCTGTACTATTACTATTCTAGTATTGATACATTTATGAAATTGTTTTTCTCTGCTAACACCACGGCAAGAGCATAATCCAAACAGTTGTAACTGATGAACCACTTTTTCTTTAATTAAGGATAACATAAAAGGCTTTTGGCATTTTAGTAAAAAAATAAAGACACTGTGCAAAAAAATTGAACATCTCTGTATACTTGGCTAACAAAGACTAAGCCTGCAATACTTTTTTACAGTCTTTCCCTGCCTCTGTTTGGTCCTTAAGGGCTTATTTGTTAGCTTTCATTTGGAGTCTTCTTTTTTTTTATTATAAAAGACGAATTGCCAAAGACGCCACTCCCATCCCCCCTCCAAGTAACCTTCTGAAAATCAAATCTGACTGAAGTTCATTGACAAGAACTATTCTATTGCCAAAGAAGTAATTTTTAACAAACTAAGTGACATTTGCAAGGACAAACACTACTTTAATGAAAAATGATAGAATTCTACCTAGTGGGAAAAAAAAAAGTTGGATTTTGTTGTTTTTTAGATCGGTTTTTTTAACATGTTTTTTCTCTCTTCTAAGATATTGGGTACTTAAAGTACTTGAGCAGTAAAAGAATGGAATAACCAGATGAAGGAAAACAGTGAATCTACTGTGCTAGTAATATTGGTAATCCAATTGTTTTAATGGGGAAAAAAATTGTAATGCTGCTTCCAATATTTTGAAGTAAATTATGATCACAATAAAGAAACCATAGCATATGAAAATAGATAAATTATATTCAAATTTATCCTTCAGCACAAAAAGACGGAGAAAAAACATGACCTCTCCCCACCCCCAATATTCCACATTAAGCAATTCTAAGTGCTATGATTTCTAGATAATTTTCTCTTTGGTTTGTACTATGCTATTGCAATTTTATATTTATTGTGCCATCTGTCACAAGAAAGAGCAGATATAGAACAGTGGCAAAATCATGTTAAAAAGACTGTCTTGGGATAACAAAGAGAAAAGTTAATGGACATGGATTTACAAATTATTAATGATTTTTCTTGTCATTTCTTGAAAAATGAAAGCTATGCACGCTGTCTCTTTCCCCAAACAGATTGCATTTTATTCCTCTGCAGTTTGTCCATCAGGCTTCACTCTGACAACATAATCCAAAACTAATCCAGAGCATTCAGTTTTCCTTGTTGGCTCTCATGCACACTGCTTAGACAAATCCTGCTACCTGTCAGCCCTCCTGTGTGTGCCAAACAGGCTGCCAGGTTAACCCCTGGGGAAGCCGAGAGACCTGCTGACTTAACCCCTGCTTCCCTTCAAATAATCCACTGTAAATACATAGGACGTTAACAGGCTAACTGTTCTAATCAGGGCTGGATCCCTTAAAATCTGTTTCATACACAATCCTTAAGAACTAGGGATCTAAGCATCACTGCTGGAAGAGGAAAGGATTGCTTCCAATAATACGAGCACTAAATAAGCAGATGGATAGAACACACTGAAAGGTTTTAATCCCCTAAAGGAGTTTGAGAAAATATACACATCACTTCAATTGCCCACCTCATTGCTTATAAATTTTACCTAATTGTCAGAACAAGATCAGAAATAATTTAGTGCAAGGAAAGCAAGTCTAATTTAATAACAATTCAACTTCATGACAGTAAAATTTATACCATTGCTTTTGTCCCTTTTCATAAATATCAGCTTCATAAAAACTAGCTTTACTTTGTGGAGATCCACACTGAATGCAATATAAGTGACTAGCTAAAAGAGATTTTCATAAATAGCATACTTTACAAATAATGACATTTTAAATTACTTTACTTTCTAAAGACATAGAATTATTTCCCAGCAGCACTTAAAAAAAATAATTTCTAATGCTTTAAGCCTGAAATAGAGAAAAATCTGAGTTACAAATCTTTTCAAGATACTCACTCTGTACTCAAAAAACCCAAATAAACCAACGCCTTCTCCTCATTGGAATTCAAGGCACATCACTCTATCTGCTGCTGCAGCATCAACAATCCACAGCAGAAAATAACTTGCGTAAGCACGGCATACCGAGGAACACTTAAAAGCCACACTAAGCTCAGCCACATGAGAAATGTAATAAAACATCACACAGCTCATTTAATGTTTGGAAGGCATGATGTCCAGGTTAATATCTGAAGTGGGGGAAGGTAGAGTAAGCCATGGGGAGGGCTCCTGAACTCTGCCACAAACAACTGGGAAGGTCCATTGTGCCTTCTGATAAGAACATTTATTTTACCTCAATTAAATTTCAAGCATTCTCTTGAGAGGAAGAAGGGAAAATTGTTCTTCCCTCCTACACACTTACACACATTCACATTTATGCTTTACATATACATGCAAAGCACACATCTTGGTCTCAGGAGTCCTGGAAAATGTTTAAATGGTTTTATTCATTCTTAGAAGTGTTATGCTTGTGGCAGCTAATAAATAGATCTTATAAATGCTGCAGATTCCAGAGATGTTTAAAATACTCTTGCTGCTTTTAAATGCAGAGACAGTTTTAAAATCCCACTTTTTCTAGATGTGTTACTCATTCTAATGCTTTTCCTACTTTTTATATACAGAACTGTTAATTCTTAATAAGCTTTTAAACTTGCCCTCATTGCAATTTTTAGATCCCTACAAGCCCATACCTAAGCAATACAGAGACAAATATTTGGCAAAAAAATTAGTTACTTTTAAAATAAATTGCTCTGAAAAAATAACTAAAGCAAATGGTTTTTCACTATCTATGCTTTTCCCTTCCCAGCTCTTCTCAAAACAACAGTTATTTTGCTGACAGAAAGGTTCATTAAGGTCTCAGGCAGCAGTTTGTCTTTGGGGAGTTGACAACTTTTGTTAGGGAGAAGGCAGTATTTTAAAACCTATATCTTATCTCTCCGTCGGATAATTTTGCTCAAAATCAGAAGTTTTAATTTTCTTCCCTATAAATGCATTTTTCCATATAATTTATTCATTACTAGTCAAAATAATTGTGAATGGATTTTGGAAAATCAGCCTAGATAAAAAAATCCTTTTTGTTTTTGTTTTGATAAAACCCTGACTCCAGCAGTACATAATGAAACTCACATTAACTTTTCTAGGACCAAGGTTTTGCTCATTGTCTAGAAGACATGAATCCTTCTGGGCAATTAATCGATACACAACAGAGTATGTATGTGCTTGTGCTTACTATTTTGTCTACATGAATTACAGGTAAAATACTGATGCAAAATAAATTAAACACAGTACCATAACAAATTTCAGTGTTACATCCATAGGATCTCCTGCAAGATATTGTTTCCTCCTAAAAATAATTTTGACTGACATTTTGCAAATGTTCTTAGGCTCCAGCATCAGAATGTTTAGGAAACAGGAGTCAGATAGTTTGTTAGTCAAAATACAGTGCCACAAGACTTAAAGAGCTGCCGTTCAAGAATTTTATTCATGATTGCCAAATAGCATTCACCCTTCAGAGACACTGAGCAAATGTGTTTAAAAAGAACCATATCTCAGCCACCTAGAAAATGCCTGCTTTTAAGCTGAAACATCTCTTTGCTTTTGTACTTACTGTTTTGAATTAGGTTCATAATAGCAACCAATGTTTGAAAAAGGTCTGTTAGAAAGCTACTAAGTTTATGCTATGGAGAAGTTCATTAGGCACAACTTAAAGCTCTGCCACTGCACTCAGAAATGGAGTTTTAGCGTGTTTGATGGTCCAAATATACACGGTTCAGTGGTCAACATTACAACTGTTTAAAATGCAGTGACTAATCTGTAACTTATCAATATATTACAAACCAACGTTGACAATACCAGGTTCTTTGTTGATAATTTTTCCTTATATAACACCAGCTGGAAAATGTTTCCCTATTATTGATCATGCCACTTATCAGCTATACACAACATATTTCTTTGTACTTGGTACAAAATCTAAACAATGTGGACTTGGTTCATTAACCTTTTGATATTGGGCAAAAGGGGGAGTAAGACAGGCAGAGGAGAAGCACTAAAAGTAATTTCATTGTTATTTGGATTTTCATTTTGGTCAAGACATCTGAAGGGGAAAAGGGCACAAACTTTATAGGATTGAAATAGCACTTAGAGCCTGGTCTGAAATCTACAGAAGTAAGAGGAAGACCTTCTGCTGATTTAATTTTCACTGGTTCAAGTACTGAACAAAAGGTAAGTTTCAAAAGCTTAAAAATAAACAACACCCCTATCTTAGAGTGGTTTCCCCAAAGACAGATTGGAAGGAGAGCTCTACAAGGAGTTGGCAACAAAATCTGTAGAAAGCAGACAGAATGTGTCTTGTAGTCTGAAAGTCAAAACAGAAATTCTGCACCAAATATCAGTACAGGTATTCAGAAACTATGAACTAAGTAACACTTTAGAATAATTAAAAATACCTACAAAAAATTCAGTCCTCAGTATATATTCAGATATAGTCCCGAGTATATTTTTAATATAATTTATAAAGTGCAGAGTCAGACTGAAATTTAGATTTAAGTGTACTTGTCAGAGGAGTCTGGTAGGACCCTACATATAAATAAGTATACATCAGCAAGTTAACTGGTAAGAAAAGGAAGCTAAGCTGGCAGAATCAAGCATAACATTAACAATTTTCAGTTCAAGCTTTTTACCTAGGAGGCAGCTCATAATTATCTGATCCCCTACATTCTTTTTGTCATTCCTCATCTCCTGCTTAGCCACACCCCACTCCCAGTAGCTTGAGCTCTTCATCCCAGTATGAACCAGTGCTCAGACACGTCTTTTTTTCCCTGAAATTTCTAATACTTTGGAAGAGAAAGAAACCAGTGTTTTGCATTAAAAATTTTTGCGTGCGGAGAATCTGTATGGCAGAAAAGTCATAGTTTCAATAAAAAGAAAAATTAACACAACTGACTTGTTTAGTTTAATCTAAAGCTAAAACATTTCTACTGTCAGTGCCATCACAGTGTGCACAGAGTTGTAATTCAGCTCCCTCATGTCCCTACAGCTTTATGTGGAGTAGAACATCTGCATCAGCCAATAATGCTCATGATGCAGCCTCTCAAAATGAACTGAGGCCGCCACACAAGAGGAAAAGTGCCTCCCAAAAGCTCTGTGTGTGGTAGTGCTCCAGCAGGGATGTTGAGTCCTGCTGGACAATCATTGCACTGAGCTGGTTTGGATAGTGCATGGCCCCATCACAACAACGCTGTGCCCAGCGGAGGCACTGGCCCACACTAACGCAGCCCTTGTGCCTCTGCACAGCGTCCTCACGAGCGGCTGCAAGCACGAGCGTCAGGGTCTGCCTGCACCCATCTTCACACAGGCTGTGAAGCACTCCTGCCTTGTCTAGCTCTCCTCCTTTCCCATCTCTTACTATCTGCTAGGGTAATACAAAGAGCAGTAGTTTTCATGGGTTAGCTGAAACACTTCCTTCTCTAGCTCTTGTAACAAAAATGCAGACTTTTTAACCATTTTTTCTCCCTGGCAGCTCTGTCACCCTAAGCTAAGTACAAAGCCAGAACAATCATGGCCTGTAACTAGGACTCACTCTAGAATTGAGGGCCATAATAGCAGTCATTTTGGCTTGTCAAAATTAAGTCTGATATTTAGGTCTCTGTATAGGAATTATCCAGTCCTTATTCTAGCAAACTCCCATTGCTTTCACCTCTGTCTGTAGGAATAGTTACAGGTTTCTCTGTTACTATGACAAGGTAAATTGACTAGTTACCACGGGGAAGACACAGAAACACTTTCCTTGTTCCCTTTTCTTTTAGTACTTCATACCTACATAGGGTTTAAGAATCATCAGAGCCTGCTCCCTCTGGTACGTTGCAGTGTAATCCAGTACATGAGCACAAAAATGTGGGAAACTGCCCCAAAACCAAATCATCTTCCAGACCACCAATAGCTAACCTCACTGTTACTTACCCCAAAAGGCCTCTTGCCTTCTCCACTACAAACTTTTTGATTGCTACCTCCTTTTTTTTTTTTGCCTGTACTACAAGGTATAATCACACATGTATTAAGATCAGGCTTAATGGCAGGTAAATAAACTTACTGCATCAAGCATTTATTGCTTTCTTCTCTAATCTAGTTACTAATCCAACTGTTTCTGTTAATATGATTTACGTAAATAATATATTCAGAGCAAGTTAGCATCCTAGTCAGAGGTTACCTACAATTTAAGGAAATGCTAGTACTTTATTAACTCCCCCAACACATATACTAGCCATGATCTTTAAACTTTGATCAAGTTTTCAATGACTGCAGTGAAAGTATCTTATCAAGTGATACTTCATAAGAACCACAAAGATGGTGCTTAATAAGCAAATAAGGGTTATTATTATTATTTAAATTATTTTATATTTTATGTATGCCCAACCCCCCCTTTTTTTGTTTGTTCTATTGTGCTACTTTGAAATGATATCGTAGATGCACACTTGTTCTTGGAAATATGACTCTCCACATTTTTCAAGTTGATAATTCTAATTACTTAGAAACCAGTATCGAATACTTTCCTGGTGTCCTGTTTTTTCCTGAAATAGAGTTAATTTTGTTCATAGTAGAAGGTGGCAGTATTGGGTTAGCGTGTGAGAATAATGTTGATAACATGCTGATATTTTAGTTGTTGCCCAGTACTGCTTACTCTAAGTCAAGGACTTTTTAGTTTCCATTACCCTGCCAATGCGAAGGTGCACAGAAAGCTGGGAGGGAGAATGGCCAGGACAGCTGACCTGAACTGACCAAAGGGATATTCCACACCATAGAACATCATGCTCAGTCTATGAACTGGAAGGATGTTGGCCCAGAGGCATCAGTTGCTGCTCAGGGACAGGCTGGGCATCGGTCAGTGAGTGGTGAGCAACTGTACTGAGCACCACTTGTGTTTCTTGGGCTTCCCCCCTCTCTCTTTTTCATCAGAATTATTATTATAATATTGTACTTTTTTTTCCAATAATTAAACCCTTAACCCATGAGTTTTACCTATTTTTTCCAATTCTCCTCCCTGTGCCATGGAGGAAGAAGAGGGGGAGTGAGTGAGTGGCTGTATGGGGCTTAGTTCCTGGTTGGCATTCAACCATGACACCTGGTATTGAAATATACTACATATATTTAATTGTATTGCTCTGCAAATGTAGCAAATATTTAAAACAATGAAAAACTTTAGTGTATTTCTACCCACAAAGGATGAACAGTCTATTTACCATGCTATTATGCAGTGCACTGAAAAATCATGGCTAGGCTGCTTCCCATGCTTAGTTCAAGCCCCCTCCTGAAAATATGGGTTCAGCTTTGTTTCCTTGGATTTCCTACAGTTTAATCTAGATTTTAAAACAAAGGAAGAAGCCAGAAACAAAATTAAATCTTAATGTAACATTCAAGACAGTAATATGCCTAAGGAAGTAAGTTGGTCTTTCTTTTGTCTTGCTCTTTCCTTCCATGGGCCCTTTTTCTCTTCATCTTGCAAAGAAAATGAAAAGAAAATGAAAAAGAAAAAGAAAAAAAGAAAAAGAAAGAGAAAAAGAGATAGTGCTAAAGGACAGTAATGAATACCATTATTCCTGAAGTCTAAGGAAACTGGATGATAAGAAAAATAACAGTGACTTTAAAGCACTAAAACTGGCCTCAATAGTTGCTGCAAGTGGTCTCCGTTGTGCCTTTCTATTCTGAAATGTCCTTTCCACCCTTTCTGGCAATCTCACCATTGATGACACAAAGCTTCTCTTGTCACAACTTGTTCCTTCCAAAATTGGAAAGCAATTCCACTCTACAATGACACGTGGACAATGTTTGGCAACCCATCTTTCTGCTCAAAGCAATATCCATTCTCATGCCCTTCACACTCTTGCCTCAGTTTGCCCTGGCCATTCATGGAGGCTGCCTGGCAGCTGTAGAAACTGGAGTGTCAAATTCTGTAATGAAGTATTCCAGGAATGGAAAATTGGTGTTAATGTTGACCTATGGATTTGGCTAATTAAAGCAATATATATTAGATACTAATATCACTGGCAGTTCTTAGGAAGCTCTCTGGACATTAATTAGGTGTTTAGAATTCCACCATATGCAATCAGTGGAAAACATTCATAGCTCATCAGCAAAGCTTCATGAAAGAAATGAGAAATGCTATCAACATTTTCAGCTACAGTCTTTTCCTGTATTATCCAGATGGAAAAACTATGTGTTCCATGGTTCACAATAGGCTTACACTAGCTTAACTCACAAAAGCTAAACCCGTCCTTTTCTATTTGAAAAAGCCAATAAAAAACTTAGTATGAACTAATATTCCCATCGCAGTTTTCCTTGAACTCTTCTGGGTGCTTAATGCTGCAGGTGAGTTTCCACTTTATGTTCTCCAGTCTCATGGTAACAGCTTAAAAATCTTTTCGACTAAAGGCAGTGACACATGCAAATATTTACCTCCATTCTGAAAAAGTTGCTTCTCTTACATTAGTCAAGTATGTTGGACTGGGTTTTTGATTTTGTGGGGGTTTTTTTTTGTGTTTTGGTTTGGGGTTTTTTTTTCGATGTTTTTTTTCCCCTTTCTTTTTTTCTTTTCAGAGCAAAAAGTAAATTGTTCAGAATACAAATATTTTTATAGGGAGATTTCTGATGTAGGGGTGTAAGGAGAAAAAAGAAGGAAAGGAAACCATTGATTTTAATGTGCAAAATATCACAGTCACACCACAGAAAACTACTTACAAAGTGTTTTAAGGGTTTGAGAAAACATAGAATCTGCCATAACAAGTGGAAATGGAATAGAGGAAATCATTGCATCTTGTTACATTTGTTGTAACACTAACTTCAGCTGAGTTCTCATACTTACAGTGCAAAGAGGAAACAGTGGTGATTACTATGACACACTCCTATAGGCTGTATATAAAACTCAATCCAGAGGGCCAAATTCAAATTTTACTAACTATGAAGCTGGGATATTTATTTTATGGGCTGCTACAAAATCTGTTTGGCATTCATGCTCTGTGTAAATGTCAAGGTAGCTATCAAGCACAGTCTCCATTTTCACAGAAGCAATGTTTCCATATTCTTTTGGCAAGCACTGTGCAGGCAAAGTGTCACTGCAGCAGGTCTGAACTAGATGTGTTGTACTGTATTTGTGTATATCAGAAGTGAAACTTAATTTGTCTTTACATCAAGGGCCAAATGTTTTAAAGCTTTTAAATTAAAACTGCATAGCACCTGCCATGCACAACTCGAAGTGGCAACCACTTCACTCCTTGCTGTATGCTCTGACTAGTGTTCATGTGGATTACATTTTAATATTAGGCTGGAAGCTTAATTATGAAGGATTATTAGCAGATCATGAGAATATTGCAGTGAGATAGGGTCATGCAGAGTAGAATATTAAGAGCTGTCTAATCTTTGACCACTTTCTCCGTATCATTTTGGAATCATCATGCAAATAGAGCTACTCACAAAACTGTTCAAGGCATTTTCTTCATCTTCCTTCTTCTCAGAGATCTGTTGCTGGATCTCCTGAAGAAATCTGATTGTTTTGGTTTTTTATAGGCTTTTTGGGACAGGGACCATGTGTTTCCTTCATGCTTTTGCATCCTGCTAAACATACCTCTGGAGACAGACAGATAATAACACGCTTTGTACGTGGAAGTCCTGTGGCAGTAAAGGCACTTTGGAGGATAGGAGATAACACGTGTGAGGGACATTGGAGTCAAGACAAAATATGTGTGTATAGCAAGTCAATCTGAAAAGAGGTCATAATAAAATTGCAGTAGAGTGTAGGTCTAGTAAAGGCAGTTAAGCTTTATTTGATAGCAGTGATCAGAATATACGCAACACTATTTTTCTGTAGAGGGATGCAGTGTGGTTTTAAAATAGCACTTATGTTGGCTTTTGTCACATTAACTGTGGGAACTCTGGTGGAAATACATTTAGGTACTTGAAGACCATAAGTTCAGAGATAAGCTTGGCCGATACCATGAACAGCTTGCCTGAGAGGTAAATTGCATGCAGAAACTAAACATGACAGCCAAAGATAAAACACTTATTATGATTAATACCAGAAGATGTAACAGGCTTTACTTACTGCAGCCCCAGGAAACCTCACTTTTACCAGATAATGTTTACAACTCCAATTGCACTCACAGGGCAACCACATGCTTTTTTAGTAGATGGTCTCTTATCTGTGAAACTTCTCACTCATGTGAATTTTAACTTCTGCATTATTCATGTGAATGTTTTAGGAGATTTACAACTCTGTAAGATTTTGTACACCCATTAAAAACCGAAAACAGTCTGACAGCAAGACAAATTTTAAGAATGCTGTAGATGAGGAATGTGACAGTCTTGTGAGCAGTTTATACTATGAAGATTGCTAAGTGAACATTAGCTTATGTAGAAGGTGGCAAGTAAGGTTCACTCCCATATGTATATTGTCCTGTAAATATCTGCACAAATGACCACACTGCATTTCTCATCTCCTATATGACAAATGATAAAGTACTGTTTTCATTTAAATGCAGTAAAAAAATTTAAAAAATCAGAATAAAATATTTTCGGCATTATTTTAGCATCTCTTTTAGTTCCCTTTAAGTCATTCTAATTTAGATTTTTAGTTCCATTTCTGAAATTTATTTTGCTTGAGTAAACAAGAACAAATCCTGGTGGAAAGATATTAATGCCACTTCTTTCAGCTCAGCAGAAAAACCAAATTATTCTTCTACTTTAAATTTTTTTTCCTTAGTCTGATAATAATCAGTACTTATACTAGAGGACTATGGTTCCAATATAAACCAGTAGAACACCACAAGGGAGATTTTATTCAAATATAGTTTTAAATGTGGCAGATGAAAAGAGAATTTTTATATTTGTTTTTCTTTTTATACAGAATGAGTAACAGGCAATGTATAAAACATTGGAAAGGAATATAAAAGCAACAGATAACCCATATGGAACATTAGTAGTGGAAAGCACTTTCTATAATATTTGAAATATTTTGAGTTACTTGGCCTATTCTACAACACTAATTCATAGTAGCTGTTAGAAAAAAAAAGATTTAGTTTCCTGATGGCTATAGATTGGACCAGAATGGTATTCATGATAGTGATAGAATTATTTAAATAAAGTTGTGAGAGAAGTATTGAACTTTTTAATAATGATTTTACAAAATTATTTACCTATCAAATCACAGAGTACCTAAACATAAGCCAAGGAGAAGGTCTCACCCTCTTGCACATACACACACAAACAGGATATATAGTTGAAAGAGGAAGCAGTAGGGAACACATGCTCTCCTAAAAATGCTGCCAGAGCCAGGAATCTGCCCTCACTCAGCCAGGAAGACAGACTGACAGTGGTGACGAGACATCAGCAACTCAAGGAGAGCAGCTCCAGCCCTTTCTGGGTGGCAAATGGAAGCAGAAAGCAGAATGATAAGAATGTTGCTGTCACCCTGGGACTGCTCTCAATCAACATAACCAGTGCTTGAAAAACCATGAGCAGCTGGATGACTGGAGGCTGGAGACATCACCCCTCCACACCTTCACCCCTCCAGCCCTGTGACCCCACACTGTCTGCAGGGCATCCTGCAAGTGGAGCTTGCCTGCGACCTGGGTCAGACAGGGCTGATGTCCCCATGTCACTCCCAGGCCCTTCAGAGTGAGCAGAGGGGATGTTTTAGCAGATTTCAGTATGGCAAAGTTGCATGTGAGCTGATGTCTTTCCTACCAGTCTCCAATTGGCTGTGTGACACACTGAAGAGAGTCTAACAATGGCTGATTTTTTGCTTCTCTGACTAAAAGAGACAATAATAAGGAAATTAGTCTTAGCTTGATTTAAAATAATTTTTTAATTTATTGAAGAAAAAGCAGTAAAATTTCTTTGATTCAACAATAACAGGAGAACTATTTCTCTTTGTCTTCTTCTGTTTGGGGCTGTCAATGTTAAGTTCTTTTTCAGAAAGCTAAAGCACCCTAAATAATTATATAATTCTGAAACCACAAGCATAGTCATACACTTATCTCCTTACTAATCTTTCCCCAAATGAATAGTTCAGAACTTCCCAACAAATGCACCTGAATTTATAGTGGTTTTCATTCCACAGACTCATGTCCTGTGTGATCCCAAAATGTTCTCTCTCGTATTTTTGTTTCGTGGTCAGTGAAGTCCTGCATGAAACAAAAATTGACTCAGTTCCAATATTGGTCTCTTATGACACTCCATGTAGGAACAATGGAGAAAAATCTCATGAGATAAACTCAAACATTGTAATAGAAGCAACAATACACTATCTCCAGAGAATATATGACTTAGAATAGGATTTTATTTATCAGCTTAGAGAACTGATTAAATTTCAAAATCAAACTATTCCATATGAGCTAAATAACTTTGTACTTGTACAAGTCATATCATTGCTGATGCCATATCATTGCTTTATGCATATACAGTCCTCAAATTTTTATTTGCAAAAAGAAAGAAGCAATAAATAAGAAAATCCCAAGCAATGAGTCAAGAACTCCATACTTTTTTTTTGCTTGACATCTTTCCAAATTTTTATTTTTAACATCTTTTAACCGGTTCTAGTCATTTGTGAATATATCTAATAAATTGGTTAGAGTTGCAGTTAGCATTATTATTTTTTTTTAAATAAAAATATTTTTTTTTTTCCCACTCCCACCCTTTAGAAATATGTCAGTTTGGGAAAACAACCCTGTGATCCATATGTCTATCCACTAACTTCAAAAACATTTTCAGTAGGGAGGGTTCCTTATTATGATGCTAAACTTCTGGTCAAACTGCGACATAAAGTCCACTAGTTAAAGATTCAGCAGCATGACAGCTAAGGCATTAGCCTGGTACTTGAGAGCTCAACCTCAAATCCCAGCTCTGTACATCTAACCTAGCAACCTGAGCCTCATTCCTTGCTTTCTCTTGAATTTTGTCCCTTGCAATGGGCAAAATTTCTTGTAATTCAGTCTGAATGCATCAGGTTCTTAAAAACCAAAATGATATAAAGTTTATACAAAACATTTCTCCCCAAACAGAAACAACATAGTATATAATTTCCTGGTAATAACTAAACTCCAAGATTTTTTTTCTTAATTAAATTAGGTGTTAAATCAATGCAGCAGATTTATTTTCCTGTTTGTATTTTTTATTAATTAAATCTGCGCCATCTGCCTCTGTTTATCTGTTTCGCAATCCTTTCATCTAGCATTGTATGTTTATACTTTAAATGCTTATTAGCTTTTATGATGGATCTTGTGACTGCAGAATGGTAGCTGCAGAGGCAGTTGTCCTGAAAGGATAACCGAAAGCTACAAAATAGCAGCACAGAAAGCTCTGAAGCACAGAAAAACAAGGGACAAGATCATCTAACAGAATAGACAATCAAAATAACGCTGTGTTAGCGAGAAGTCATTTAAACACAGCAGCATAACACAGAGAAACCTCTTCTACACGAGCAAGGATGTGGGATTAGTTTCTATATACTACATTAATAATTCAGAATACAAACAGAAGAATTTCAGATCTGTCAATCTAACACGTAAAGCACTCTCTTTATTAAAATAGTCAGCTTTCTCCCCAAATGGATATTAAATTGTTCTGTATCCTGTAGTAGCTTGCAAGCTACAAAAAAGCATGTATATGTATAATATTTACTCATGGACTTGAGCTCTCATCATCTGATATCAATTTAATCTTTATTTCTAGAGTTTTTTCTCTTAGAACAAAAACCTCTAATAATTTCCTCCTGAAATTACATATTGCATCTCTAAATACATGGTTCATTATACAGAGTCCTTAAGATTAGACTAATTTATCATATTGAATTTCAGGTGGTACCATTCTCCCCAAACAACTGATGTCAAGCACTGTTTGCCACAATTTACAGAGACAGACATGTAACGCGTCAGCATGAAAATATAAGAAGTGCAATAACTTTTAATGCTGAATGGATGAATAATAAAACTTTCTGTTCTGATTTACGTCACAGACAGTCATAAATTAAGATTTTTCACAAAGTTTTGAACTACAATAAGTGATAGATTTCAACAGAAGTTATCTATTGCAAACACATTTCTTGAGAATTTTTGGGTTTGTTGTGGTAACAAATTTTTAGTGAAGTTATACATAGACATGAGAGACTCATGGTAAGAATTTAAATAATAGGAGTTTGATGCAACACAATAAAGAAACAGTCTTGTTATCTGCTAGAGGAAACAAGTGATTTCTGTAGGTATAGGTCATTGATTTAAAGGTAAAAAGAAAAAAGGTATAAAGAAAAAGCTGAGAGGAATAGGGGAATAATTCCTCAACCAGTACTGATTGACAGAAGGTATACAAAACCCTATATATTTTCCTCTTTTTATACAACTCAGTGAAGTTAGCCTTTTATTCAATTTAATTTGGAGGAGACTAAGGCATTTTTTTGGTTTTTTTTTTTTGTTTTTTTTTAATATCTGGAAAGGTAAGAATTGTAAGCACGTGTAACAATATAATTACCTATGAGTAACATTAACTATCAGTCTGACCCTTTCTCCAGCAGTCCTCTCCAGGCCAGTTACAACTACAAATACCAAACCACAGGTGACAATAATAGAAAGAGTCACACAGAATGCGTCTAGAGAGGCATCATCTGTTTTTCTGTAAAACCATTTTGGAGGAAAATTCCACTGTGCAAAGGCCATCCAGTGGGCAATGATCTGACTGTGCAGTTCTCACATCACTGCACCTTAGCAGTAGAAAAATGACCTTGGTATGTAACAAAGCAAATCTCCACACTGATTTGGAGCAAGAGGAAGGTTTAAGGACTGCGCTCTGGCTCCTTATCAAGTTTAAATCTTTACCAGACAAGATTCCAGTGGAAATCCAAATCCACAGGTTCTGAAGGATCACAATTTCTCCTAAATTACCCTCAGACAGCTTGAGACAGGTCTAATTTCACTGAACAAGTGCAAGCCATCTTTTCAGCGTGCTGCTTCCATGTGTTCTGAGCTGTGATGTACATACCACAGCCATTCTCACACCCCTCATGAAAGGGTCCCACAGGTGCAGCTATGGCCCTGTTGTTCAGCAAGTCAGCCAACAAAATTCCTTCCTCCCCTTGGCACATGGGAGGTTTGAATGCATACTTTTCATTAGCTCAATTCAGAAGTCCATTCTGAACTGTCTTATCCTAAGTATAAAGAAAAGCCAAACCTTCATGCCTCCAACTCTCTGCCACTGGCCTACAAATAATCTTAAGCTCCATTTATGTCTTCCTGGGTAAATACATATGCAGGGTTTTTTTCTGTCTACCAGATGTATTCTTTCTTAAATGTGGAATCATTCTAATTTAGGGTCTAATCCTGTAAAAACTTGCTGCCCTGACTTTAAGGCCTTGCAAAACTTTTTTATTTATTTTCATCATAAGTACCATAAGCCTGTCAGAAGCTTTTTGAAAGACTGCTCTGGCTCAGTAGCCAGAAGTTATTTATCAAACCTGAAAAGGACAGTCCCAAAACTGTATTTTTTTTTAACCTACTTGCTAAATCTGACAAAATATATTAAGATTTCTGATTTTGTAAGTTAAGAATCACTTCCTTCTTAATTGTACTTAAAAAGCTCCACTAATTCTGGTGGAAGATCTGTGGAAGAATATGGGCCAGTAATTTTAGATTGCACAATACACTTTTTTTCTGCTAAAATCTTTATTATTCATTGACTTTAGATGCCTACTAAAATCTGCATTTTTATCATAGGCAGGAATAAACTGATACAAAACATATATCTCAAAAACTCTCCAGATTTAGGCCAGAAAAGAAAGAATCTACCTTTGAATCAGATATTTTATGACTTGAGCAGGAATTAATAACAAAAAGAAAATAAAGGTATTAATTAATTGGTTCTCAGCTAGAACCAATTAATTAATCACATCCCATCACATGGGATGACTATTCAGTATTTCATCTTCACTTAAGTGTACAAAACAGAAAAACAAACATGAAAATACTAATAATCATATCATTTTGATTTACAGATGTCCAGGCCTCAGCTGGTGACACAGGAACTCCAGGGAACATAGACAGAATGTGGTTCTACTTCCCCTCCTAGAAATGAAACCTCCTAGCACAGTTTTGAGCTAAGCTGAAGCATTTGTTCAGCATGGGGAGAATTAGATGTTCATTGACTTCAGTGAGAAATTATGAAGCCAAAAGAATCTTATTGTCTGCAATACTGAAGCATAAATTAGACCTTACATGTGCACCTGGGGGAAGACCTGAGGGTGTTGTCTGACAAGAAGCTCAACCTGCCCCAGCAATGTGCACTCATGGGCCAGAAAGCCAGCTGTGTCCTGGGCTGCATCCAGAGCAGTGTGGGCAGCAGGGTGAGGGCTCCCCCTCTACTCAGCTTTCATGAGACCCCTCATGAAATGCCGCATCCAGCTGATCTTTAAGGACCCTTCCGACCCAAGCCATTCTATAATTCTATGATACACCCCCAAATTAGCATATGAACACACAGGCACGCAAATCGTGGAACACGGTAGGTGGAGACTGGGTTCACTGCAGATCAGCTTTCTGTACAAATGCAGAACCCAGCACCTCCAGGACTCCGGAGAACAATCCTGCTTGGCAACTTACAGGTTTAAGAACTGGAATTCAGAACTCCCCCACAAGTGCACAGGGGACGCACAGTAGCTGCAACATGTCTGACACGGCACTTGTGCACTGAACATCGATCGTGGAGCACTGCAGGGCCTCACTGTAGGTCAATATAGCCTCCTGTCTCAAAGGAGAACTGCTTCCAAGACAAGTAGGTATTTCTAAATTATTTCTAGGATTATTAAAGCATGCTCTCCATACCAGATGTGAGCTCTGCAGTGGCAGCTGAACTCTGCAAGTCTACTGGAGTGCATTAGAAGAGTGGGAAGCTCTATGACCACAGGAGGAATGTGGGGCTTGCCCATTCCTGCTCAATTTCAAACAGCACTTCTGTGAGTGTTTAGGAGACAGAGACATTTAGCTGTACATTTCTCTCTCTCCTCCCTTCACCCTCCCCCTCGTCTTTATTATAGTAAAGTGTTTCATGCGTTCACTACAGTATTTCCTTTAACAAAATTCTTCCTTCTGCCTCAGAACCATGCACAACCTGGCACTTGGGGAAAATTTTTGGCTACTTTACCATATGCACCATGTCTAAAAATAAATCTATGAGCTTTTTCACTACAAAGATAAAAAGGTCATCCTTCCTCTGCACAGGCTTTTGTTCATATTTGAAAAAAAACTTCTGTGAAATACTACTTTGTTAAGTTTGTTTTGAAACGTCTGTAAATGTAAAAGATCAACTGATTCAGACCTGACAATTAATTTTATCTCACTGGCAAAAAATTTTCTTATAATGCAATTGACATCTGAATTAATAAGCGATATTACTTTTAATGAGGTGATGCACAACCTCTCTTTCTCTCATTCCCAAGTGTTTATTACAACTAATTTCTTTAGTGAATGAATTTATTTCTGCATGTACTTTTTTTAACAATTCACAATTTACATATCTATTAAAATGCCAGATATGGGAGCGGTAACAGTATCTTTGTGTAGACTTCTCATTTTTGCTGATTTTGCTCTGAGAGTCTGGCTAGCTTCACAAAGTATCCAGATAAGGCAAATTGCTGGTGTCATGTGAACTATCTCACAGAAACAAGTTCTCCCAATGGCTTTAGTGTATTTGTGCCAGTAAACTGTATAATACTTAAAATTTATTATATAAATAGGAATACACTATTAAAAAAAAAAATCCAGTCAATAAAGAATACAAGCAAATTATCAGTTTCAGTTTGGGCTGAAAAAAAATTAGTAAATTCTATTTGTGCTGGAGGTAGCTGATATATCAAACTTAGAGAAGCAGCCTGATGTTTTTCTGGACAAACAAATGAAGTTAGCATATAAACAAAAATCAAGATTTTTCTGTATGTTAAAAACGTCATCATGGGGTACTTTAAAAATGATTTAGGAAGGTTGGTCCTTTTAATTCCTTTCAAAACCAAGCATTTCTAAATAAAACCTACATGGGCTCTTGAATGAATTATGTCCTTTGTCAAACATTTCACTGCCAGGTCACAGCCCCCCATGAATCAAACAGGTTTGGTGAAATCTGTAAATGAGTATTTCAGTCTCATCAGAGAAAGAGACTGCTATGGGATGAAGGTTTATTATTAGAATATGGCTTTTAGGCGACAAGACACAACCAGTCTAAATGACCTGTGCTTTGAAGGTGGAAACTGTGAGTGACAACAGTAACGACAAGGAGTATCATGAAAAGACTAAAAACCAGTCAAATGAAATCCTACCAGGAGTGTGATTCTACACTGCTTTGCATCATCTCCTAGTCACAGACATCCTTACAAAGCCAGTATGAAATTTACACAGGTTTTAACACTGATGTTGCACTAATCTCTCATACCAAAGGGTGGACAAGCAACGCAGATTTATATTTACATTTGTTTTGACCTTTTTCATATTTGAGTGATACATATATTGTTACATAGATACATGGTTTTTATATATAAAAATGCCATATATAGATACACAAAATTTAAATCTCTTTTAAATATATATTTAGCTACACACACATGTATTTCCCTTCTTTATTGCTGAAAACTGAAGCTCTAAGAAATCTTTTTCATACAAATAAATGAAGATCAACTTGAGTAACTAGCTTTAGTCTGTATCTACTGGATAATTTCTGAATGTTTGCTTTCAGTTTTAAGCCATGCTTGCATATTATTACCAGTGACAGTAAAGCACACATTTGTAGGTAATGCTCTAATCTCACAGCCAACTCCAGTAATCTTGCACTGTGAAAGGCTTCTGAATGAAATTATTTTACTGCTGATATGCATGCGAAATACAATAGTTGTATATACATGACAAAAATCATAGAAATGTTAATTTAGGAAGAGTAAAAGGAAAAAAGTAAGCAGTCAATGGCATGCAAATCTTTGCTAGATGCTCCCTCGAATTCACAGGGAAAAAGTATTTTTTTGCTGCAAAGAGCCTGTTCTCTAAACCTTTGCTTCCTTGAGGAACTCACTCTGCAGAAATTCAGTGTGACTCTCCCATGTTGTCAGCAATATATACACATTTCCTCTGTGCTTCCTGCAGCACTTTTTACTCTGTTTTGAAAGTGGGATAATCCCTCTGACCTGGAACTAATTTCATTACTAGGTGTGCATGTGGGGAAGCTAACATACCATAGCTGATACTTCATACATTCACAGCTTACCTAACCATGTAGCAACATCCCTATGTGTAGAGAAACTGTAATACCACGGAAGAAGACATAGGAAAGATTTTTCTAATTTAATTTAATTCCTATTTTTCTGTACTAACCTATAGGCTTCAAGCCCATTAGTTTAACATGCTTTACTCACACAATCTCCATGCTGTTTGTTAGCTGAATAAATTATGAGACAACAATCCAGGAAGAAAATTTGACATAACTGCTATTCTGCAAAAGCTTCTTCAAGTATCTGAGTTCACATTAACAGATCTATCGTCTACCATAAATCTACCCAGATGCATAATGTAGTCTCATGATCTGGTCTTTTATATTATAATCTAATTAGTGATCTAGTCCATTACATTATAAAAAACTCTCACACTGAAGTTCGTCAAATAATAAACAGGTAATATCAGTGAGTAACAGGGCAGATTCATTCTGTCCTTTACTTAAAAAGGACCCTGTTACCTATTTGAAAGCACATGACTACTGATTCTTTACAGTATCCAGAAAGCTCTCTTATCATTAATCTGAAAGAACATGCATAATTAGAAGGTGGCAGGGCATAATGCAGTACATTTAACTAATGCAGCAGAACAATAACAGCAGAAACAACATATAGGCCTCTAGGAGTCATTCCTCATCCAAACTGTTGGATTAATTCTGTTGAGAGACAGTTTGTCAGTGACTGATTCCATGATGGAAACACCAATGGAAAACTGCACAACAGAAACACTTAGCAGGTTTTGACACCCTGCCTTCACATTGGGCAGAACTGGACAGCAAATTACAGAGTATCTGAGGCTGAAAAGCAATTCGGGAGGTCTGTACTCTAATTCCCCAGCCCAAAGTAGGTTCAGCCGGGACAGATGGCTCAGGGCCTACCTCCCCTAAATCAAGTTTTCTTCTTTTTTTTTCCCCCCCTTCTTTTTTCCCCCATCCTCTCGGCGTTTTGAGTTCTTTGGATTTCCCTTCTCTTGTTATGAAATTTTGAATTGTGTTCTGGTGCTGAACAAAAATCACAGTTGAAACACAGAAGCTCACTAGAAAGCCCTGGTAATGAAGGTTCTCATTTTCTCACATTTAGAAAGTCAAGCATTATGTAAATAAAAAGATACTATGAGACAATATAACCGCAAAAAGTGGCCTTACAATACAGTTCAAATAAATGGAAATTTGCATGTATTCAGTGGTGTACATTAGGTGACTAAAGTCAGTCTTTCAAGTCCTAAGTCTCATATTACACCTCACTGAACCCAAAAGACTGAGAAAAGCTATTACCTTTCACATGTAATTTCACACCGAATTTCGGAAAAAAAGCTGCAGACACAAACTAGGTGGCATGAATTCAATAAAAAGATTCACTGGATGCTGTGAGGGTTTGGGGATAACTCTTGTTCTGCAAAGCTCTACCAACAGCTCCCACTTACAATAACACATTTAATGTCCTTATCTTTGACAACTGGATAATCTTTGTTGGACCAGCAAATTTTGTTTGAAAAACTGAGAATTTTCTCAAAAAGAAGTATCAGAGAGAAGCTCCCTCAGAGAACTTCTAGGAAAAAAAAATACAAAATGAGGTTCAAGATTTAACTGGATTTAAAAGAGGACCTTTGACCATAGCCCAATGTAAAGATCTTAGTCCAAATTAGAATAGTAATTGAAATGACACCATGAATATCATGCCATTGCTCTAACAGATAAAATTCTTGTAGTAAACTAAATTAATTAAAAATGAGGACATTATTATTACCTACTTGGCCAAGGGTGAAAATTTCCAGCATAATTTAACTAAATAAGTGTAATTTTTTAATATAAAAATAAACCTTATGAGAACATTAAGAAGCCCAAATCAGTTTTTTAATTTGTACAAGAATCTTTCCTTCATCCCTAAAGTCACTTCTTCTCTCCCAATACCAGCAAAGCTTTAGACAAACACACAGACAGATAAGAGAGAAGCAAAGACCCCGTCCATGAAACTGTGTTATGAGAAGAGCCCTGCTGACGTGGGAGCAGGAACATGCATAACATCAGTAAGTGCCTGCAAGCACACGGGCAGATACCAGATGTCAGGATGCCACCCCACAGTCACCGCCATGGCTGGGCTAAGAGGAGCTCCTTCAAGCACAGCTCATCCTGCACCTCTGTTTGTCATGAATTGAAGCTGAATTGATGATGTGCTAACCCAGCATCTGGCCACAAGGAAGTCTTTCCCCTGCTTGCCTCCAAAGGACCCAGGGCATGTTTGCAGATGCAAAGTTGGCCGCAGGAAGAGCTTTCTAAGATGGGAGGAAAACGGACCACCTTTCACCCCAAACCCTGACTCTGCAAGGCTTCAATAATGCTTTAACTTGTGCAGAAGGCCAGATGGACACAGGATAACTTCATGAACTGGAAAAATACAAGCCACCATCAATAAGTCCTCACAACTGGGTGGAATGAATTCAGCCTCCAATGAAGGTATGTGGGGGCAAAAAGGCAAAAGAGGTCTTGCCAATGAGAATAAACACTATGAAAATGGAGTCACTTCCTTTGTTTTTCTTCCTTCCCTGATTAATAGATGATCATATCAATACCTATAGTTCAAAATAAAAACCAGTACAACATTTTTTGAGAAACTAAATGAAACTACTTGGCATTTCTTATTTATTGATAAGGAATAAGCTTGATAGTTGCTGATATAAAGCAGCAGTCCAGAACTGACATTAACCAGCACAGACTGTGATGTCAATGTTATAAATCATACATGGGAGTCTCATGTTATGCAACATCCCACAAAGTGGAGCACTAGCCATTTTTTGAAGCAATAAAGTTGAAGGGTAAGTAGGTTACTTATTGTGTTACAGCACTCAGACTTCAGCTAGTAAACACTGAAAAATATACAGATGGATATTGGAGTCTCTAAATCAATCTGTAATTTCTGAACTGAAATTATAGACCAAAGCCCAAAAAGCGATGTAGTCCTGACAGAGACTTTGAAAAGTAAAACAGAAGAGGTACCATTATATAATTATATCTGTGAGGAAGAAATGCCATTAAAAGCTGTAGTCAGATTCCAAAGCTATAACTGTAGCATGAAGCTCATAGGTTAATCATATTTTTAGAGGAACGATAGGTAACCAACACCTAAACAGCTATAGGATACTCAAAACTACATTCTACTTCTTTTAGTAGAATCTACATTCAAAGTTCTTTTAGTTTACTGCATTTACTGATAGGAGAAATTCAGAGTAACAAAAAAAATCCCCAAACCAAACCAACCCCCTTTTCCTCTCTCAAGCAGAGTTTCATAATACTTTTTAAATGGAGGGAATTGATGCATGTCATTTTAAGTTCCAAGGCTGCTCAGGGGCAGGAACAAGTGAAAGAAGGTAAGCTAGAAAGTTCCCTTTCAGTGGAGAGAAGACACAAGCCAGAGCAAATCAACTCTGATCTCTTTTCTCTTCAGTATCTTCATTAATGAGAAAGGGTAAGCAGAAGGAAGAATGAGGGAGTTGACACAAGATGCTCCAATCCCGTGACATGACCAAGAGTTAAAAACCAGTGCAACTTCGTATCAGCCATTCCTTGTTTCAGTTTCATACAAAATTTAATGTTGGTATTCAACCTAAAATTGGCATACAACAAATGCTCAGTCTCCCCAGATTGCTTTGACTGCATGCATGAAATCCAGGATTCCTGTGCCTTCATATCCAGGCACTTCCTTGCATGTGCAGGAGTTGGATGTGCAATACTAGCAAATGAAAATGATGCATCTGGGCTGCGTCAGGGTGTGTCCTTGAAAAGAGGTCAAAAGGAGATCTAGCAGAAGGAGGGGTGGCCCACAGAGGAGCTGCACGCTACGAGGGTGTCATCTGAGGCTGTCTTTAAAAAGTCACCAAAGCACCCTTCCTGTAAACATCCCTTACAGCAGAGGCTCACAATAATTGCTAACTGTATATTGTTGTATTCATGATGGACTATGACAATGAAATAAAAAGAAAATTTTCCCCTGAAAGTAGAAATCTTGCCAAGTGCTCCAGAAGCTTCCTGCATTGGCTTTTCTTGCTTAAGCTGCTTTTATTTTTTTCTGACTGAAGTTCTTGTGTGACCTTGTGAAATCCTATCCCTTCACATGCTGACAGAATGATGATGACAGAGCTATTCTTGGCCATATGATATATCTAATGACTGGTTGAGCTAATATTGCTTTTCAAACCATGGAGATCCATTCTTCTAGGGCTATTGTGTTGTAAACCTGTTGATACAGGTTTTGAAATACCTTGCAAATAGTTGCTTTTCTTTTGTGTTCAACAGTCTAATTATGTTGTTAATAATTTATAATTAAAGAATATCTAAAACAACGGCCTCTAAAAACCCCCATCTACTGACATCTTGAATGATGATGTGGAGATGTTGAGGTTTCCATTTTGGGACCTACCAAATGCAATATTGATTTTTGTGTCAGGAAAACAGGTATGACCAGTCTCTTGGGAAGTGTTCACAGGAACACTTATTTTACTGTGTTGTGTTCTTTTGGGATACACTGATTTGGCTGGAAGTGAGCCTGCAGATCTACTCCTCTAATTAAGAACAATTCTACAAAGGTTGCATAGCCTGCAATGCTCAAATACTTGTTAGAGCTTCAGTGGAATTATGGTGGAGCTCATTATTTCCCTTCTCAGAACCTCACATTGCTGTTATTCCTATTGTTGCAGGGTGTAACTAGAAATTTTCAGCATCCCTTCACAAAATATGCTTTTTGAGCCAAAGGCCTTTCTTTAATGGGTTCTTATTACAGACAGTGATTTTGATACCTATGTTACTTTGTGAAATTCAGTCATATGGGCTCTACATTAAGTCCTTTGCACTACATCCAGCTATAAAACCTCTTATTTTTCAGTGACTCTAACTGATAAAGGGGAGAGATTTACTTCAGCAATTGCTTGTTCCCTTTAGACATAGCAGTTTTACATTGTTTTACTCTGCTAGCATGTCTGTACCAGCTTTTCTCAAAACGAAGCTTCTTGGTACCTGCTTGTAAGTTCCAGCCAAGGACTGTGAGCAGGAAATTGGTGCTCAGTTCTCTTCCCAATCCTCTGTGCTACATGCACACACACACAGAGACACACACACATACTCTTTTATCCTTTCCTTATCTCTCTCTGAGCTTTGGCTCATAATCCCCACTTCAGGCCTCTTCCCCAAGTCTCTCAGGAAAACATGCTATTGCAAGTCTGACTTCATTCCTGCCTTCTTCCTCTGTAGCAAAAAGCTTCTCCTTGACAATCCTTTTCAACATGCCAGTAAAGAGCCCCGTGTTCCTGTTTTCCACTTGGAAAACTGATGCAAACTCCGATTTTTTCATTTGATGTAATAACAGTAATTTTTGCTGTCAGACTCTTCATCTTTATTATTTTACTCAACTAGCAATGTTACCTTTTTTAACTCTTAATAGACTTGAGTATTTGAGAAAATTTTTCATGAGTTCTCCAGCTGTTCTGCTCCCTCTGTGGCACTTTTACACCTACCACAGTTTAAACTGACACATTTGAACAGACAGTGCATTGTGAGTTCTTGCAGCACCACCAAAATCCCACAAAACTCAACAATTAGAGCAACTCAGGAAACAAAGGAGGGGCTTAGGTTTAGACATGTGTTTTAGTCCCACTTACTACAAAACAACTTTGCAGAAGTCTGTAGTACCACTACACTTTCACAGTATAACTTCATGGAATCACAAGAGATCTAGTCTGTAGATGCTTGTCATACTACAAGAAAGAGATAGAGTTATAAACTTTTCTGAGGAAACTGCAGCCATCTATGGCTGTCATTATGATCATATGGGCCATTAAGGTTATGCACAGGTCATCTCCTGGGCAGTCATAGCTCATCTGCTCTACCTGTGGAAATACTCTTCTTGTTTGCAGCCTTTTCATCCCCAAATCAGATTATAGCAGAAGCATTCTGCAGAACACAGACAAAACCTTTTCTCATCAAACACTGCCTTTCAATGTCAAAGTTCACAATGGAATGATATTAGGTTGCACCTCTACCTCTATCAGATGGTCTGGGTTGCCAGGAGTATTTTTTGTCTGCCAGCCAGTGTTCTACAGAAATTTTTGAACCTGAGGCCCCTGCAGCACAGGTATCAGCCATGCAGTTATCTTCTGTTATCCTTCCAACAACTAACAAAATCCAATGACTTGTTTCACATGGCACAACATCCTTAGACAGTCAAGTCCTGTAAATTCAGACCTGTAAACTGGATCAACTTGAACCCAGATGAATATCATAGCTGGTAATCTTGAACGCCCACAGAAAGCCTGGTAAAGGCACAGTGCAATGTAAGTTAGGAGCAAAAGCATCTATTTGAAGGGTATAATTAAACACATGCATAAAGAAAAAAACCACATGCATAAGCTCACTTAAACCCAAATATATATATATATATGTATATATATGAATCTTAATATATACCTCATAGATATCTAACTCTCAGATCTGAGAGGCACCTATACTCCTCATGAAATTCAAGCTTTATGTTCAGTGGGAAATCGTCATTCTTTATACAAAACTTTTTTATCCCAGTATGGGTGTAAGGCAATATAACTGTGTGCCCTAACCATGAGATGAAGTGAAGCAAAGCTGTGCTATTGGCTATGATCCATGTTTCCCATAAAAGAAAGAGAGCTTTTATATGTATAAAAATAGGCTGCTCAAGACTCTAAGATAAGACTTTTATACATTTATTTCGGTGTAAATGTATAAACAAATGTTCACAGGGTTTATACTACATAAACTGATAAGGCAAAGGAATATTGTTCACTGATAAGTGATGTAATTTTACATACTCCTTTTGCATTACTTTTTTTTAAAGAAACTTCATAGAAAATATAGAATAGATTCTTTGAACAGAATCAATTACTCTGAAAAGATTTTACAGGATAGCACACTAAATTGTTTTTGTGGTACAGTAGCGTAGCAACACAATTGCAAACTCTAGGATACAGAAAGATTCACTAAGATATATGATAAATTCAATTATTCACAAGAAAAGGGAAAACAGGTAAATAAAACTTTTGTCTTGAGTATGCTAAGCAATCCAGTGTGCATCATAAGAGGTTATGCATACTGACAATGTTCTCAACAAGCAGGAGAGTACAGAGGATAAATTTAGGAACACAGCAGACTTCTCACTTGCTGCTGTGGGTTTAAACTATTATTAAAAAGAATTACTTCCAGCTATTATGTTTAAGGAGAAAAACTACTTTCTTAAAGTCTCATAAAACAATACCATGTATGTCAACGAATGGTAACCTAGAGTGAAAACATAATGTTTTTAAAAGTTGAGTTCCTAAGCATTTACTTGTAACTCACGCTTGTAATAAAAGAACATCACATTATGCAAATTGACCCTGAGTGGAGCAGAGGCATAACGATGCTAGAACATTGTATGATTTTAGACTTCTGGCCTTTAAAAACATGGGAGAGGTTCAGGTGTAAATGTCATTTTTCTGAATCAGTATTTACTTCTCTACATTTGACAGAGGAAAATGCAGCATCAGTACTCCTCACTTCAGTTAAAATCTTTTGTTGTTGTTGTCAAAGCATACATCTGTGCAGACTTCAGCATCTGCATGAAGTCTAAGGGCTGTATTCCATCCTACTGATGAGTTATAAGCGCAGCAGTGATGGATCAAGATTTCCCAGTATTCAACTCTATTTTCATGCTGTTAATTCACAGTATGTATGTAAACCAGAACCAATTGTATTACAGTCTCTACAAATGAAACGAGCAGTGGTCCCTACCCTGAAGCCTTGTAGACAAGATATAGAAGAAAGGAATATAGGAGGCAAGTGAGCAGTAGCAGAGGTGACTGCTGACCTCCTCCAGGTTAACCACGTAGGTGTGCGACAGAGAAAGAAATGGAGCTGCCACCAAGGCTTCAAAGGATCAGTTGTGCAGCTCCATTTCTCTTTTGAAGTGATCATCTGTGTCATATCCCCCACACCGAGCAGCACTGCTTTTCCCTGTAACCTATTCAGCACATTGGCAGCACAACAGCTAACAGACCTTCCCAAAATAAACACAGCTTTGTCAGCAGCTGTTTTGGCAGCCATTCACACTGGACATTAGGATGGGCAGTTGCTTTCTTACAGTGTCTCTTCCAGGCAGGTTCTCAAAATCCATCTTAGTCCCTTTGCATCCCAAAGGATTCAACCAATTGCAGTTTTCTGCTCTAGAGATGGCACAGGAATTATTAATGTGTCCCCTTCATTTTTGACAGGAGGCACATATAACGTGAGTTTGATCTCTGGTCTGCCTTGCTTAATGGATGCATCTGCTATTTTATTCATCTGTATTTTGCATGTAATCCTTACACAGCTCCTGGGAATTGAAACAGACCCACTTAACAACACTTTGTGGAAAAGTCCTATGACTGAAGGTAGTAATGAATCCTGACATTTGGGAAAGGAATAACACTCACCCAACAACATGAGTTAAATTTAGACTGATCATTTCTGTGATATAAATATAGAGCTTTTTAGGATTGCTTTGAAGAGCCAGCCAGGTAGAAGTGACAGTAATAAGAGGGCATAAGCAAAAATCAGTCTAAATTTTTAAGGATGCAATAAGCTCTATGAGTAGAACAGAGTCTCCTGTATGAAAAAAGGTTAAATACAGATCATCGTTTTGTCTGGTGATTATTATTAGCAGAGTGCTTCCTGCAAGAAAGTATACCTAGCTGGAGTTGTAAAAGCAGCATTAGATAAAGCAGAGTGCTCACAACTTAGCAACAGCTTTGAAAGTATTGTCAATAAAACTACAGTTTGAAACAGGGCCAAGTGATAGTACGTGATAATACTGCACAATTGAAGCAGCACTTCAGTATCTAATCTTGGGATTAGAGCAGATCTGGAGGTTCACACTATTGAAACCATGTCAAGGCTGAATTTATAGCTCTCCTTGGCAGATATAAATAACAGCTACAGATTATTGGAGGCAAACTTTGATACACTTCACCAAAAAAATGCCTATCTTAAAACCATGGAAACTTTCTTTTTCATCCCCCCTCAAAAAAAAAGAGAACATTCTCAGCTGCAGTAGATGCCGAGGCATCTGTTTTCCACTATCACTGTGTTTATATGAATGTTTCTAAGGATCCAGCTCCTTGATATTATGGTCTTGATATTAAGTTCTGTTGAGCAAAAGACCTGGCTACAAACCAGCCTTTTACCACACACCAGGTCTTCATATGCATGAGACAGTCATCATATCCTCCCCTGAGGACATGTGATATTGTAGCTATTGAAATGAAATATTTAGCATAGACAAAAAAAAATCAGAAATCACACAATTCCTTAGTGGCAAACCTATGTTTTTTTTCTCTTCAGTTAATTAAAAAAAAATTGTGCGTACACACAAATATGTACACACACACACATATATATAAAAAGAGGAAGGAGCCAAAGACAGGATTCGTTTGGAAATCAGGAAAGGGAAATAGAAAAGTGAAGGAGGTAAAAAAAGCTTGGAAAAAAAATGGGGAGATGCCATATTGGAAAGTGATCTTTTAAACACAGTTTTTCAAGCTGTGCTAAAAGCTGTTCAAGATACAGCCTAGAATATATCTGTTGTACTAACGTTTCCTTGTCATACTTGGTTATCATCATGCATGCGATACTCCAAGTGCAGTTACTGCTGTTTGTTTTTCAACAGCTACATGAACCATATTTTTGGCAGAAGTTGTTTATAATTTTTTGTTCCTCTTATTACTGTATTTGCATGGAAATTTCAAAGTGAAAATTACTGCCATAAAGCATGGTTCCTTTCTTTTTAGCCTGACTGACAGATGCATCTGTTTGAGCAAGAACAAAACTCAACTCTATTAAACCAGTAATCCTTCCATATGACATTGTCACACAGCACAGATGTCCTTTCATAGGATTTCTGTCAAGGGGACAGCTTGCCATTCCATACTGACAGGTAGGGCTGAGGATGATCAGCAAAGAGATCAGAGATTAGTTAAAATGCCTTTCATCACATTTAAAGCAACCTTTATGCAATTCACTGTGGAGCAAAATTAATTATTGCCCTACAATAATTGCTTCCATTTATACACACCTAAATGCTACCAAATTTTGGGAATGTGAGAGCTTCCCAACCAAACACAGAGCACCTGCCATTAACTCTTCAATGTCTCCAGAATGAGGACTCCATTTGGAATGGGGATTTTCTGCCTTTTTGGAGCCTGAGCAGCTAGGATATCTTACTTAAGATATGCGAAATAGTCAGAAATATTTTATTTTTCAAAAGTCATTCTTAATATAGTTTCCCTATGCTGAATATACAAAATACATGGTGTTGTGATTTAAGGCAATGGTTTTACTGGCTTGCACATGCCTTGTGTAATTCGCCTGCAGCTTCTTCACCCACAAGTATTATGCTGACATCAAAAATCCATACGGAATAGAGCATGAATAATGGTTTCCCTATGAAAAATGCAATTTAAAATTAGAGTTTAGAAGCCACAGTAATGTATGCACTGGATAAGCAGGCAAAAGACACCACAGGACAATGAAATTACTCATTGGGGATGTTTCCTTTGTGCACTTAAACCAAAACTGGCCATAGCAATGTAGAAGTATGGGGTTTTTTAACAGTCCAAAATGTGTGTTTTTCAAAGCATGAGTCCCTTGGACAATTTTTCTCTTCTTTTGAAGGAGCTCATTAAATACAGGACAGTACATTTCCTTATTCTAAAGAAAATAATCTCCAGGCTAATTGAAAAACAATCAGACTTTTACTTCTTTGTCCTTTGGTATATAAGAGGAGAAAGCTTTCAAAAAGGCAAATTCATTTTATCTTCCAGAAATTAAATCCAGATTTAAAGCTTTTCTCCAGCCTACTACTGTTTTGTTGCTTTGGAGGGAAGTTACAGCAGTGCCAGGCCCTGGGAAGAACTTCAACATGTGTTGGCTATCTTGCAAACTGAATTTAGAGTCCCTCAGATTCAATACTGGTATATTTATTAAGAGCAAGTCTTGCCTGAAGCTATTTATAGGAGTTTATACTAAGATACTGGCACTCTTTTCCAGAGTGAGTTTCCTGGATTTTATCCCTGATGTTTAGAGCAATGCTAATCCACTTCCTAGGACATCCCACTGAGATACAAGTCACATTATTAACAGCTAGCAGTTTTGACCATGATTTCCAGCAGGGCCATGTGAATTAGTTCCTGGAATCTCCTGCATAGCCTTTCATTTAGACAAACTGCTGCTGGTTGGAGAGAAAAAGTAAAACAAAAATGAGAGATTTCCTATAGACGGCATTTTTGTACATGACTTGTATTCCCCCAAATTTCATCAGGACAGTGCAAAGTGTAAGCTAGAATAGACTTCTTCCCTTTTTGCTCTGTAAACAAGGTATATTGTACAGGTAATCTATTACATATCTTAAAATATGGAAGTGACCCTGTCAGGATTCTGTAACAGTGATTTGTGATCGAATTCCCAGGTAGTATGAAATTATCTCTATTGAGATAAATACTAGAATAAAAATATCAGTGGAGTTACACCAGTTTCTACAATCTGGATATCTGTGGTCTTCACTACTAGCTTTACAGTCTCTATGGCAATTCAAGCCCTGCATGGGCATATATATGTATTGAAAGGCTTTTATGAAGAGGAAACAGCATGCAGCAGCATTCTTTCATTCAGGCTTTCAGTTTTAATGGCCACCTCTTTCTACACTGGGGGATCCTGAAACTTTCTGGGTGCACCAGAAGGCTGGGAACAAGATGCCAGTTCTGCATTTGCAGCTGACCAACTTCATGTTATTGAGCAAAACTCAAAAGATACTTGTCTGCTTCAGGGATCTGAAACTACGCAGAAAACACTGGCTCTCCCAGTTTTCAAAGTATGTAGGCAGCAAAAGCATCAGTCAAGTTCACAGCTTTCCTTCCCCTGTTCTCTCTTTGCTTTGGAAAGAAAAAACTGCAGCCTTTGTTATGAACCTTATATTTTCACTCTTTTGCCACACCAGTCAGGCTAGAGATGAAGTGTAATACTGCCATGGTGCCATTCTCTCACTGAAGAATAACCAATTGGAATGAAGGGGGGAAAAAAAGAATTTTTAGGTAACACCACTGAAAAACAGTCTCAGCCTCCTTTACTCAATGTCTCTTCACTTAAACACTGATTGCCACTTCAGTGATCAAGGCAGTTGACCAGTAGGGCCAGTTGTATCAGATACAAAATCAGAATGGAAAGGTGACTGCGATTTGGAAAAGCCTCCTATTGGCCTTGGGGGTATTTCAGGTTAAGACTCAAGTGTAGTAGCTCCCAGTTTGTCCAGTACTAAGCTTCATAAAAATTTTAGTATTAAGGTTCATAGCCATTTTTAACCATTCTGCAACACCTTAATTTTTCACAGGTTTTGATGAGCTTGACGAAAGAAGTTTTAAAGAACTAAACCAAAAGCCAACAAAAACCACTCAACACATTCCTGGTGGGCCCAAACAGTGAATGCACTCTCAGATGACCCCTTGACATTTTCCAGTCATTGCAGAAAGGGTTGTCCCCTCTCTGGAAGTAATCTAAACACTGATCCTCCTAACTGTCAGAAAAGAACCAGAGATTAGGGAAAAAAAGCCTTTTTCTGAGCAACAACCATCTCTTAAAAATGCCAATGTATAGCTGAACAAAGTTTGTTTTACATGGTAACAAACAAAATACTTGTGCAAGGTTACACCCACAAAAGCAGAAATAGACTGGCTATGATATGGTTAAAGGAAAGAGTCTACAGAAGTGGTAGGATTGTGAAAATCAGATTGGTAAAGGAAACACCTAACAAGGCAAAGTGATAGTGAAAACGTGAGATCAACATTTATGCTCCAAAGGGGCTTGGAAAAGCTTATCACCTTTACATGAGTTTAGCATAAATATATTGCAGCATAGGATTTAAAGGCAAAAAAAGTACAAGTTTAGCATTAAGTACAGGCAGAGATAAGCAAACAGCTCTGGTTTAAAGACAGGAATTACAAAAAGGCACTAGTACACAGAGAGGACGGAATTTGGAAAACAGTTGACCTAGAAAAGTACAATATAATCTAAAACTTTGGGACAGAAAAGCCCATAAACTACAGGAAGGATTGAAGTGGGATAAGTTTTATGGCAATAATTATATTGGTGTCTAAGCCCTTATAGAGAATGCCACTGGGTTTACAAAAGTGAGAGAGCTAAGTAAAGAACTGGGAGTACTCCTGCTTTGCTTTCGTTGCTCCCTCCCCCCTACACCCCCAGGATAAGTCATTGTTGAGCAGTACTAATGCTCATGCTTGACATCAACTTCGTTACTTAATCTCTCATTCAAGAGCAGCATGGAGTCAATTTCAAAGGGATCTAAAAAGAGAAAAATCTTAAAAATATGTTCATTCAATAATTCTTATAACTTTCCGTAACTCAGCAATATTTTTAGAAACTTCTGTCAAAAATTTTTGAGAGTAGAACACACATCTGTCAAATCTAGGTCAAGCTTCTATTCATTAAACTCCAGGTAAAACCAAAAAATATCAGGGATAGCTGTGTGGAACTTTTATTACAACCGGGGGGTAAGATTTTGAAAAAAGAGAATTTACATTATGGCTAGGTATTCTGTTTTATTTTAAATAAGACGTTGGATACAGATGGAAGACACTCCACTTGCAGTTTCTCAAAGACAGGAGGTGGCAGTTATGTAGCACAACAGAGAATCAGGGCTAGCCATGTACTGCTAGCCTTTTCTAGGTTAATGCAATGTTATTAATTAGTGAATGCTTTTCAGTTTAATGGGAACAGTGGAACTTCTGAGCCACTGCCCCTAAAGTTTTAATTTTTTAATGTTTACGAAAAGAGATTTAGCCCACTGAACATCCATCCTTGGTCCTCACAGTTATCAATATTTCCATCACTGAGCTCAGAGAAAAAAAACAGCTTGTGGGTCAAAGAGTATAAAAATTGAGCACAAAAAAGTACTAGAAATTACTGCAGATTTCTTTAGAATGAAATGAGAAAAGGAAAGAAACATCAAATTAGCTCTTTTACCACTTACAGGATATTCGTTGCATACAGCAACAAAATATTGGATATATAGGTAGGATCAGAGTTCTTTGTTCTGAGAAATCCATAAGTGATTTAAAGTTTTGCTTTTCCACTTTATCTTTTTCCACTTTTTTTTTAAACTGTGAAATAGCAGGAGGGTGAAGTGCCCTACACATCTCTCGCCCTACAGCTCTTTCGTGTCTTTTAAAAAAAATCTTAAAAATAAAAAAAGGACTTAATATAACCTGAGTTGCAAATTTTAATGGTGTCCTAACCCAAAAATAGGGTGTATTTACTTCTAAAGAAAGCAGAAAATAGATGTCAAAAGATGTTAGGAAGGAAAATCCAAAATTGCAAGCAAATGGTTGGGTTAGTAAACAAAAATGAAAACAGAGAAGACATATGAGACATCCACACCTTTTGTCAAAACAGAGGTGTTGGAAAAAATAATTTGTTTAAACACAGGCAGTAAATGATAAATAATCAAACACTAAAGATGAATCAATTTTTACTTTGCACCTGACACTGTATGACATTGTATCTTTTTTTCTTGTACTTACAGAGATTTCAAGAAGAGGTGTCACTTGAAAGTTTAAGTGCTATCAGTTGGTCTGGGAAACATCTGTTTGAAGGAATTGCTCTGCCTCTAAATTTTTGTCTGTTGCTGTCATCAATTGAAGTCTCATCTCTCATCTCCAAGAATTACAAGCCAGAATTATTGAAGCTAGTGTGAAGGAAGATGGGAAAATGTCCACTGTGCAATCCATCATTTGCTTTTTTTAGGTACTTTTAGATGTGAAAACTTATTATTTGGTACAGAGAAGTACTGCTGAAAATATCAACGTATATTCTAAATTTTGGAAGAGGTAAAAGTGTGGGGGATGAAATGTTTCCGAGAGAGAGAATTGGGCACAACGACCTTTCACCTTGAAACTGCAGTGCAAGTCCAGTTCGCTCAAAGTACTAGAGATGGTGTTTTGAAGACTTTCCTATAGCTTAGCTCCCTTGGATACCAACTCTGACACCCAGCCCTACCTTACCAGAACCTCAGCTGGTTATAGCTCACAACAAGCCTTGTATGGAGGAAGGAACAGCAGGAAGCCTCCTCTTCAGGGAAGATGCAACATTTGCAAGTCAGTGTGAGAAAACTCATAAATTGCATTGTATCTGCTTCATAAATAATCTGATACTTCTGAAGACCTGTATGTCCTCTGACAAATGCCAAACTCCCTGTTATAAATATATCCAGTGGATCCACAGATCTTTATTTCAGGACTCCTTACCATATTTCCACTGGCTGTTTGAGCCCTTTTATGAATTTCACATGTGTAGCTTGCTGTAAACCAACTACTTCTCTGAATATTTTTGGAGGCTGCTTAAAAATAGCCTCAGAAGAGTTATGAATCACTGATTAAAAGCATAAACACTGAACTTTAAAACTCAGAATTTACTTATGGTAAGATCCATGGAAAGATAATACTTCTCAAGCATGAGAATAGCATTCTGCAGGCACCACCTATTCCTAGACCAGAGAAAAGACATTCATTTATGTCCCTACAGCACTTCATATTTTCAAACTCTTCTGCAAACATTACTAATTAATCCTCATCTACTCTTGCCAAATACGCAATTGTATTAAGAATTGACCTAACATAACCTTAAACGTTAAATGAAGCAACAGTCTACAGAAATGACAAAGAAAAACTATTCGATCAAGGAGCTGGGAAGCATTCAACTCACTGTTTCATGAACATTTATTAATTTTCAAGGTATTAGCTAAATTGATGACTGATTGGAGTGCTAGGGCATTGCAGCTATACCAGAGGTAAGGCTGGTTCACTAAACAGCATCTCTTACCAGTGAGGAACTCTGCAGCATGCTGTTTCCACAAAGATGAATTTGATTTAGCGACAATGGTCTCTTTGTTAGTGTTTACAGGTTTAAAGGATTATTGAGCCCTTCAGATTTCAAAACAACAAAAGATCCTAGAGGATTTTATTTTAAACTATTGTTTATTTGCTAAAACATGAGTTAATGCAATTTTTGGATATGAAATACACAGTGCTGAGTACTCTATTGCTAAAGTAGCATAATTTGAAAACTGAGGTTTAACAATGGAAACACTAGGATTAATCTTTGTCTCTCGTTCAATTTGTCTTTGAGAAGCAGAACATGAATCACCTCTGATCTTTAAAAGGCACATTCTCTTGTACTCTGCAGCATACTAATTGTATGAATACTATATTTTACTGAATATTGATGAGGAAAATGGTATAGGCACAACTCAAAATTATTAAGTACAAACCTCAGTTTAAGCAAATGTATTCTATAATTTTCACCTTGTTGAAAACCAAATATAAAATATACCTAAGAGATACAGACAATAGCTAAAATACAACTACATAGTTGTATTCTATACACACAGTAATTTAGAATTGCCATCTTTATTTTCTTTCACACAGAGTTTTCCCGTGTTTTGAATTAATGGTGCAAACAGAAATTAAGCTATAACATCCTGTCAATGTTTCAAAGTTCTGTATCCATATATCATCGAATTCATGACCTGGCCCAATAATTAGCCATACCTGTTTGCTTTCCAGAGAGATTACTTTGAAAGTTTCTCTATAACATGCTATCGGGGGAAAAAATTCTGAACATATTGGGAACATTTATGGTTTTCTGGAAATTTAAACACTATATATTATAACTAAATCCACTGCTTTAGCAGCTTTTCAAAGCTAGACTTATTATTTGGTGGGTGTTTTTTTTGTTTTGTTTTAATATTATGGCATAGCCAAGGAGGATAACTATCAACTCCTCTACACCTCTTATGTGTGCACCATTGTATCAACACAACTCATACAGAAGCTCCTCCCGAGTAGCAATATGCCTCTGTTTTCCAGCGTAACAGATAAAGGAGTAATAAAAATTAAAATAACAGCTACAGCAAATAGTGCAACTGGCACTGTTAAGAGAAAGGTATGCTCTGATAACAGAATTGTTGATATGAGGGCAAGGGCACCGGCTTTATGACAGTGTAGGAGTAGAACATGAACGAGTCAGCTGAACTTTACACAAGCTGATGCCATTATTAAAAATCATGGAGTGATTTTTGCAACAATAGTGTAATGGGATCAATGGTTTCCAGATATATCTTCAGAAAATTATTATTGATCTTGGTTATCAACTTCCATCCAGTTTGTTTAATGCTACTGCTTTTAAATAATAATTTTGTCTATAGAGATAATAACTTCTGGTTAGTTCTACTGAACTTCTGACAGACACAATTTCCCTTTTATTCCACGACATTTTTCAAAAAGGTGTCTTTAGGCTCAAGTTCAACACAGGCTAGGACTAACACAGCATGTGAGACACTCCTCTTAAAAAGAAGCTCCAACTCTAAGTCACGCTGGCTTTTATTGGTTCAGCTATGGAAAGACCTCCCTCACTTGCACAAATTTCTCATGTATTTTGTCTTCTGTGAATGCTTTCCCCTCTATATAAAAACTCTTTTCTTAGATGAGGCTTTCTACCTGCAAAATCTATAGAAGGAGAACCAATAAAACATAAGTCATAGACAGAAACCTTGAGTGGTCAACTGTCCTTAAATAAGGGCCTGCATGTTATGCATACTTGAAACAGATGTTCTGTTTGTGCACATCTGGATTTGTGTTGAGAGTGTCTTCTTCTGCCTGCTTCCAACTGTGGATAAGAGCCAGGGTAAAAACCAAGAGAAGTTCACAAACTCTGTGTTCCTGATCCATCTGCATGTAGTCATGACATCATTACTGTGCTTAATTAGCATTAGCTATGAGTGACTAATGTTATTTATTAATTACTATTAAATGCACTAGGAGCCTAAACCTGGAAAAAATATAGAGGGTTAATCTCAATTAAAGATAACAGAATGGTGTAGATCAAGGAGGCAGGGAAACAAATTCCAAGGTGTCAGTAATCTATTAGCTGGTTTATAATGTTATATAACAAGAACTGTTATAAGATATTCAAGTTCCCAGTATTAGAATAATAGAATCATAGAATATCCTGAGTTGGAAGGGACCTACAAGGATCATCAAAGTTCAGTTCCTGGCCCAACACAGAACAAACCCAAGAATCACACCACATACCTGAGAGCACTGTCCAAACATTTCTTGAGCTCTGACAGGCTGGTACTGTGATTGTCTCACCTCCCCTCCTCCCCACCCCTTATTTACCTATTCCTCAAATGTCAAATTTTTAAATGTGCCAAAGGGTCACTGACATCCCAGGATAACTGCGATTATGAAGGAAAGCAGTGAGATTGCTGTAAAAGGATGTAGTACACTGAAGCTAGTGGAGATGAAATAAAGCTAATCATGAAGATCAGGTTAGAGAAATAGGTAGAATATACTGAAATAAAATCAACAAGAAGAGAGTGCTAGGATTTAGAGGAAGTGAGGGAGTATAATCGGCAGACAGGAAAGATGTCTGGAATTTTTCTTTTGCATTATTATTTTAAATATCAATCTAAAAGGATATTGTGCAGTGGCTCATGTGTTTGTAATTCATTGTCTGCTACTTGTGTTTTAACATGAGGGGTCAGGAATCAGTCTCCTGCACTTCCTTCATGACCCTGTCTGCATCCTTGGGCACACCACTTTACATGCCTTCATTTCCTTATGAAAGATACATTACAAAAGCAGTATGCAGCATTTGGATTTAGGACTAATGATTCAGATTTCATAACCAATAAGTACTGAACATGCAACCAGAATGTTCAAGGTTTCTTCAAAGCACCCACTTAGTATCTGAGCTAAACTCCATCAAGGAACAGGGGGGAAAAGACCCTGGACAAACCAGGAAGCTGCTGACAGGTCTGTTTGTACAGGGGTGTCTCTGTTCTTTTCCAATTCACGAGAGTGTGTCACTACTTTTTCACTAAGCCATCCTCAGGAAAAAGAAATTGTGCTCCATATGTAGTTAAGAAGACAGTATTCTAAAATTTCCCTAACTCTTCTTGATTATTCCAGTGTGAACAGATCCATGATAAACACTGGACACGCAGATGCATTTCTAAATAGGTAATTATCCCCTAAAAAGCTAGAAATTCAGGGGTTTTAGAACCAATTACATAACTGCCAGTACAGAATCTCTCTTCATATACCACTAAAGTATTAACATCATCCAGCTATATAATCAATAATCTTAGAGTGAACCATATTCTCCAATATGCATTTTGTAAATCACTACTGATACTTACATCAATGCTCACTTACACTGTGCATGATCCCCTACCTCCCAAAATTTTAAACATTAAAAAGGACATGAAATTTAGAACATAATTCTAGGTTTCTTAACACAAGAGCCTGTATTGCAGCTAATAGTGACCCAGAAAAAGACTAGATGATGAAAATCAGCATCAGGGAAATGCAGTTTTGATGATACATAGATGAGCACCCATGACCAAGAGATGTTGCTCTATAAATCCATATGGGTGGCAGTGGGTGAAAATCGATAGCTGAATCTTTATTGGAACTGCAGCAGAACTAGCTGGATTTATGGCTCAGTAAAGATGGGTGCAGAAGCACCTCTAAGGCTCAGATGCTGCTGGGTAGCTCCCCTAGGGAAAAGTCCCACATCAGGAAGCTTCACCGGTACCAGGATTCCTACTGCCTTGTGTTGTGAGGGCTTAGACACTAGGGGCACCATTCACACATCCTCTGTCACCTAAGTTGTATACCGTGTTGGACAAAACAGGTTTTAAAACCTTTAGTCAACCTGCTGCATAATGTCAGATGTGCTCTGAAGGGAACAGAAAAAATTCTAGGCGTGGCAAATCAAAGAGAACCTATCTAAATTTTCGGAGGAGTGGAAGAAAGGTATAGCATGCCCCAGTTTTTTTAAAGGTGATCAAATTTCATTGCACAGGTAGAAAAAAAAGAAACCCACTGATACTAAAAGACTGAGCTGGAACCTGACACAGGACAGGAAAGGACATATCTCTGCTTCAGGACTGGATTAATTTGACAGTTACTTTTAAATGTGTGTAAAGCATTTGAGACCTGTTTATAGGAGTGTGTTCATGAAGGAAAGGTGGCTGTGGAAATGAAGACTTAAAAGTCCATCCATTGCAAGTTTTGGGTCATCATCTAAACTAAAAAAATGGCTAGCTGACAGCTAGCTATGAAGCCTTGTAGAGGTGCTTCTTTCCCAAAACAGAATGACTTGTATCATTTCAATGCAATATTTTTCCCCAGGCACTTGGGGAAAATGCTTACCACATTCTTTGTAGTTTGAAAATTTTGCAAAACACATTTTGGGCTGCTTAAAAAAATTAAAAATCTCCAACCCTGAAATTAAATCTTCAAACCCTTAAATTTAAACTCCATATATGGCTAGTTTCTGTTCCCTTACTCTCTTAACAGATAATTTTAAACCTGAAGCAATTACAGTGCATCCCTTTGGTGATGTTCTCTAAAGGAATGTTCTTTTCCTGTCCTCTCCACCAAGCCTCAAAAAAGAGGGAATTATATATGTACACACACATATGTATATAAACATATATCTCAATAAGCATTTATAGCTGTGACAAATTTATTCTTACTGTCAATTTAATACATCTGTTTTCCATTTGAATTTGATATAGAGCCTGGTGTTTTCTATTAGATCATATAAACAAGTGCTTGATTTAAAACAGGATTATTTTTCTTCACAGAGATGGAGGGCAGCAACAAACATCACTCTTTCTGGGAATACAAATGAGGTGGTAATTCCATTAAATATAATGATTTAAATAAGACAAAAAATAATTAAAGAATTAAAAAAGCTTGTCCACAGGTCTGTTCTGTCTACTGATCTGGACAGAAATTGTTCTTGCATGACTGACTCTTTCTAGTGGATTAAACCAAAATGAGACATATTTCATTTTTCCAAGTGTGCATGCTTGGAAAGATCAATCAGTTTGCTGTCATTAGCAGTACTGATGTGAAACCCAAAGCAAGGCAGGCACTTCACTCTATTGGTTGAAGTTCACTTTCTGTTCTAGACTTTTTAATAGCTTCTTAGAGAGACAAAAAAAGGACATTTTCCTTTTCTCTAAACTCATATTCTACTTTTATAAAAGAGGATAACTGCAGGTCTGCAGATGTAGTTTGTAAAATAAAACCTTAAAGGATTTGAGTGAGAGCATGTCATCTGACAGCGAGAGATTAGGGCCATAATCAAATTTTAATGGGAACAAACCCGCCCTCAAAGAAGTAGCACATTCCTAAAACCGAATGAGCTCATCTCAGAGAGGGTATTTAATTTGTAAAGCATACCTTCACAGAAAGGCAAAGCATTGTAGATTCTGACTAATAGACACCTTGCTATTCTGTCCAAAAAGCTGGCCCATGTGGGAGGACTGGGCTGTTACTGAGTACTACCACAGCAGCCAGCCCTCCAAAAGCACCTAAGCAAACCTAAGGTACCTTGTCTTATTGAACCTCATACAACTGGCTGTGCTCCATGGATCCAGCCTGTGCAGATCCCTCTGCTGACTGTTCCTACCCTCCAGCAGATCAACACTCCCAACCAACTTAGTGCCATCCGTGAACTCAGTAAGGCTGCACTCGATCCCCTCATCCAGAGGATCGATAAAGATATTAAACCCAACCGGCCCCAACACTGAGCCCTGGGGAACCCCACTAGTGACCAGCCAACAGCTGGATGTAGCTCCATTAAACACTCTCTGGGCCTGCCCATCCAGCCAATTATTTACCCAGTGAAGAGTGCGGGCGTGCAAGCCATGAGCAGCCAGTTTCTTTAGGAAAATGCTGTGGGAAGCAGTGTCAAAGTCTTTACTACAGTCTAGGTGCACACATTCACACTCTTTCCCTCATCCACCAACTAATACATTGCCACAGAAGCAGATCAGGTTGGCCAAACAGGACCATTCATGAATCCATGCTGCCTGGGCCTGATCCCCCAGTGGTCTTGCATGTGCCATATGATGGCACTCAAGATGATCTGTTCCTTCCCCAGAACCGAGGTGAAACTGACAGACCTGTAGTTCCTCTCTTGCTAATCAGGCTCTGAAAAATAAAACTTCATGCACATTCAACCCAGACAGTAAATCATTTGGAAATATATGATGATGGAATTAAACTAAAATTCAGCCTATTAGGAAGAATGCTTTGACACCACCTGTGCCAGGAATAGATCTGCTGATCTGTAGTGATTTACAGAAGCACTACTGTTGATGGTAGACCATTTGTGATTCAGAGAGGGAAAGGGAAATATGGAATAAAAATACAGAGACAAATGAAGTGTGAATAAGCTAGAACAGTAGTGAAATTCAAAAGGAGAAAGTATTATCTATTTGGTTTCTAGTACATCCCATTTTAATATCAGTATCTGAAGAAATGTGGCTTCCATTAGAGCATCTAGTAAGAAAGGCACAAATGAGATTTATGACCTGGTGTTTTCTTTTTTCCCCCCCACTAATTTTCAAGAGATAATGCAAAGGAATAAAAATAACATTAGAATCTAAGCAATTTATAGCAACTTGCAAAGTCTGATCTCATCCTAGAAAATGACAAGTCAAATGGCAAATGAGTTAGAATAAGAGTTGAAAGATCTTGAAACTTGGAATAAACCAGGAATTTTTTCCCTGTGTCTAGATACAGAATAGTGGTTTACATGCCTCTACAGAGCATCTTTGAATGAACTAAGTAGTTTATGTTTACACAAGAAATGGTGAGAAACAACATGTACACTGATTGCACTGCAGCAGGCATGAGGACAGATCTTCTGCAATCAAAATGAAACAGAAGGGCTCTGAGAATTTCACAGCTTACTGGCCTCAGCTCTCTGGCTGTCAATCTACTCCATGACACTGGGGCCTAAGTAACCATTTGCCAAGAAAGCCTGGAAAAAGTTCTCATCAGTTCTTAGATCCAGGAGGAAAAATATAAGCACATGCAAACCATGGTATGTATTTTACAGTGGTTACAAAGTATATATGAATAGCATTTTCTCCTAGTGAGAAACCTCAAACAAATAGAAATAGCTATAATGCAAAATAGACATCTAACCCTTCCTCCAATGTTTTGTAGGGTTTTCTTTTTGGTTTTTCTGAAGCTTCATATTTTCACACCTAAGATTCAGATCATTATGTTTCCTGATGTAGCAGATAAGATGTAGAAATCCAAACTTTCACTCAATACTTCACATTGGACTTTCAGCCACAAGTGTAGTTATGCAAAGGCTTCAGCTTAAATTATTAAACACTATTTCTTATTTTTTAGGGGTACTTTAGCTTGATAAAACAATTTCGGTCAGCTCAATAAATTATAATCAGTATTTTTATTAAAGGGAATGTTTTCCATAGTAAAGCTAAACTAGTGGAAAAAAAAATTAAATGGGATTTTTGTTTGTGGGAAAAGGCAGTATAGCATATGAAATGTACCCAAACTAAAAGGCAGCACTTTGGAACTTTTATTTGGGAGTACGAAAACATTTTTACACACTCAGCTAGGACAAAAACATCTTTTCAGAATTGTGCTGGTTTTAAGTCCCACGAAACCAGCTCAAATGGCTACATTTTGCCTTGCCTTCCAAAGGATGTGTTCAGTACAGAATCACAGAATATGCTGAGTTGGAAGGGACCCACAAGAATCATTGAGTCCAACTCCTGGCCCTGCACAGGACACCCCAAGAGTCACATCATGTGCCTGAGGGCATTGTCCAAACGCTTCTTAAAGTCTGTCAGCCTTGGTGCCGTGACCACCTCCCTGGGGAGCTGTTCCAGTGCCTGGCCACGCTCTGGGGGAAAACCTTTTTCTAATATCCAACATAAACCTCCCCTGTCACAACTTCAGGCCATTCCCTCGGGTCCTGTCACTGCTCACCACAGAGAGGAGATCAATGCCTGCCCCTCCTCTTCCCCTCAACAAGGGAGGTTATAGACTGCAATGAGGTCTCCCCTCAGTCTCCTCCAGGCTGAACAGACCAAGTGACCTCAGCCACATACGGCTTCCCCCTCAAGGCCCTTCATCATCCTCACTGACCTCCTTTGGATGTTCTCTAATAGTTTAATATCTTATATCGTGGTGACCAAAACTGCATACAACAAAATAGGCTTGGGTTGGTTGCAATTTTGTTGTTTCTGGAATTGGGATGGAAATGGAGAAAAGATGAGTAAATATGAGTTAGAACAACCTTATGGACTTCTTGTACCACACTATGATCAGAACTCTTGCTCCAGGAGTAGTTCTGATGTATCATTTAATATTTCCTGAAAACTATAAAGCTGGTGTGTATTGAGCCAATCATGCTTTTATTTCTAATATTTTATACCTCATCTGTTGTTCATTGTGGCAGAGAAATGGACTCTTATAGGGTGGATGCAGAATAAAATAAAGTTTGCATGGATTCAAGCAAAGACAGTTTACCTTTGTGAATCATTGTTATTAGTTGTATTACAGAACAGAAAAGTGACTGAACCCCTGAGACCAATAGGTAGAAAAATAAAATTCTGGTTTACTCATGAACGTGTTATTTTGACTCTGGAATATGCTTTGAGAGAAACATGGATCTCCACATATTCATTCTTTATAGAGGAAAACACTTCAAGTCACATTTTTGCTGGCTACAATGTTTGAAAAACCTTCCAGTGTTGCAACACGAAACAGAACTTTCCACATTCCCAGTGCATATATGTCAGAAATATCAATAAAAGTAATTGTTTTGTTATTCTCGAGGGATAACTATGAACACTTTTACTTTATACATAATTTATAGACATATTAATACAAAGCTAGCAAGGCAAGACATGAAATGAGACACATACACCCAACAGGTCAGTAGCTGGAACATCTCATTTCCGTGTTACCCTTGAGCTAGGACACTGGCATTTTATACACTTGTTCAGATGAGACTGATGTGCAAATTGTAAAGCTTACAGTTAAGGAAATGAAGGTTATATAACATGATGAGGTGCATTTATCAAGTCATCATAAATGCATTCTCTGTATAGCAGGTGATTAGAAAAATGTTAATTTTAACACTGGAGATGTTACATGGTACGTTGTGCATTGAGTTGCACCAATCTGTCATTCAAACAGCAAAGGAATAGCACCAAAACACTATGGCTTATGTGCACTTTGACTTTATAGGAAGTCTAAAAAGAAAATAAATCTCACTCATTAAGATGAAGTATCAAGTTCATATGCTTCTAGTGCGAATTTGCATAATTTCTGTTTTGAACTCTGTGCCTTAAGAAAAGCTATGCCACTGTTGTTGAAATAGACGAGTTTTATAAATAACCTTTTCACGGAATCATAAATAATTAAGGTTGGAAAAGACCTCTAGGATCAGTGAGTTAAATAATTAACCCAGAACTGCCAAGTCCACCACTAAGCCACGTTTCCAAGCACCACATCTACGTGTCTTTTGAAAATTTTCAGGGATGGCCATGCTACCACTTCCCTGGGCAGCCTGCTCCAATGCTTGACAACCTTTTCTGTGAAGAAATTTTTCCTACTATCCAATCTAAATGTTCACAACTAATGGCACAACTTGAGGCCATTTCCTCTTGTCCTACTGCTTTTTACTTGGGAGAAGGGATGACCCCCACCTCACTACAGCGTCCATTCAGATTCTTTTGAACAGATGCATTTATTTACAGATCTTCATATACACATTTTGTGATAAACCAGAAGCATTTTACCAGAAAGTTCATAGAATGAATGAATTACTGACAGCTGCCACATTCACACAGAAAGTGAAGTGGCTATTACAAAAAAAATGACATCAGGAAATAAAGAGCATTCAGGACTTTAAAGCCCATACATCTAAAGTATAGTAGAAATTTACCAAACAAAAAGGAATTAAGTGTAAGGAAATTCATACCTGGAAACCAATTTGGTTAACTTCTCTTTTATGAGATATGAAAATGCATAATATTAATTCACAAGCCTTTTTTTTTTTTTTGGTCTCCTCAGTGCTTCCAAAGACAAAAGTGAGTTGATTGACAAAGCTTCAGAAATTAAATCAGATAGCTGAGAAGTTTCAGGACTTGTAACTCTATTTAATGTTTCCACCAATAAGTCTGCAATTTTTATGTAAATTGACTTAATATTTAAGCCTACTCATAAATCTGGTCTGCATAAAAGGTACTTTTAAAAAAACCACTCCAAGCTATAAAGCCTACCAACTTTAGTGAAAACAATATGCATTTAAATAGTCCTGCAGCTCTGACATGAAGGCTGTATTTTGTTTCTGCTTGTTCATCAGGAACACAATTGGCCCTCAGGGATCTGATCTTTCAAACTTGCTTAAAGTCAAACACATGAAGAGGTCCACTGGCTTCAGTGGAACTACTCATATCCCAAAAGCTAAGCACATGCACAAATCCCTATCATCTTACAAATGTGCAAAACCAACACAAGATCTTTGTGTGGGTTTGCTCCCAGCTGATGATGCTTTCAATGAAGGAGAAAAGGTACATTAGATTTGTGTAGCATGGCTGTAGCACATCTGAGGGCTGAGCTAGAATTGGATCAGGTACTGTTATACAAAATACAGAAACCTGTTTCTTTAGCTCTCTATAGGACACATAGCTGTGTGGTGTAGGGATAGACAGAGGCTGCTTCATTACACCATAGAGCTGAGAGTGATGCTGCTTTGACCTGCCGGGTGCTGATACAGCACAGCAACAAGTTCACACAGGTTTAATTTCCAGACCTGCTGAAGGAACAGGTCCTTGCATTAAAAAAGACTCAAGAATGGACCATCGGCTCAGTTTGGGAATCAGCATTCCTTAGATAATTTGTATTACCCAATAAAAAGTACAAATTATGACATACAAAGATTAATGAAATGAGATGCCTTAAATCAATCAACAGTCAGGCAAATTTCAAAGCAAAACCAGACAAATGACTGATGGAAAAGTATAGATGAGCAGACAGTTTTGGACTCTTACAATGAATTTCTACAACTAAATCCATCAGAGGGAAAAGAGGTAGAAGGGATTAGAACAGCACCAAATTAACCCAGTAAAGTTAAAAGGAAAATAAGGACATTGAACAGATCTATCTCCAACTGATGCTGTTACATTATTACACAATTTTTCTGATGTAATTACAGTTTTAGGACAGACATAGAAGTGAACACTCTTACATTTGAAGCAAGGAGGATTTAGAGCCACGGGACTTAAATTAACCTGAGGCTGAAAGTGAAAAACACAAAAGACTAACAAGAGCCTATATAAAATAATGACAGCAGGAACAGGATAGAAATAAATCTCCCACCAACAATAACACAAAAGAGAAATAAAAGACAGATTTCAAGACTGGCTCACTCAGGCCACAGTGAAATAGCAGTAAAGGCAGCGTGCAAGTAACCTCTGATCCTGGCAAATCCCGTGCTCACACAGCAATGAAAATTGTTAAATGGAAAGATATAGTAAGAATTGTGGAGCTTGGTGGAGGAATGCACCTGCCTGCAGGGAACAGCCTGGAGGTTGATCTGCACAGGCACAGTCCTCTGCATAAGTAACAAGCTCACCTGTACACACAAAAAAATTCTCCTATATTTCTGTCCAAACAGGTACTAAATGCAGGTACAAGTGTAGGAATCTCATCATACTCTGGACCCTAACTCTTTTATGGCCTTTGAGACCCCCACGTTTTTCACTTTGATTAAAAGAGAGGCAATAATGGTGGCTGGTTGCATATGATCTTTCATTATCATTACATATTCATGGAAGAAGCAGTAGTTTTCCCATCCTAGAAAATTTTTCATACTTTAACAATTTCCCCTACAGCAAGATTACTTCAAGTCCTTTCAAAACTTTTAGGAGGGCCAAAGGTAAAGACCAAATAGCCCAGTGTTATTCGTTGGCACATTTGGATTCTGCTTCTGTTATAAACATATGGGACCCTCCGTAAGAAACTTGCTGTTTTGAGGTGTCTAACTCTATACAGAATATCTATTACAAACCATCTCAAAATAAATACATTCAGGTGAATATACAGACTGATGAGTCGTTCTGCAAGAGAAAAGCTTTGTCAACAAATAACTGACCAGCTACAACTTAAGCGTGTCATAGTCTCTCTCTAGTTTTATGAACTAGAATTAAAAAATTAAGGCTATTACAACACATCTTTAAAGACTGACACTCTGGGACATTTTCATGCCAGATTTGCCTCTCAGGTTTGCACTAGCACTGTCTGCCATGTTCAATCAGATGCTTACAAAAATCATCCAAAGGTGAAGCAACCCGTGCATCCAAAGGTGAGCATCCAGTGCAACATAACGCTGATGGGAGATACACAACAACTCTGCAAATGATGCTGTCAGAAGACAGGATTATCTAAAAGACAGGATTCTATGTATTGATATACATAGGGTAATTTTTCCTTAGCACATTATATAGAAATAGATAATCTGTGTCCGTGATAAATGCTTACTTAATATACAACATATTCAAATCGCAGAGTCATAGAATCGATTAGGTTGGAGATTGTCGAGTCCAACCTATGACTAAACACCACGTTGTCAACCAGACCATGGCACCAATTGCCACATCCAGTCTTAAACACCCCCAGGGGACAGTGACTCCACCACTTCCCCGGGCAGCCCATTCCAAATTCCGAAGCTGTTTTGAAGGCTAACTAAACAAATGGCGCAGCGACCCGCAAGAGCCCCGAGCCCCGGTGATGCTGGCGGGTGTCCGGCGCAGCAGCACCGCCCGGCGCCTGGCGGGAGGCTCCGGCCGGGGCGGCCAGGGTGCCTCATCCTCTGCCAGCGCTGCCGCCGCGCTCCTTCAGCCCTGCGAGTTACGCCATGCAGGGGCGACCTCTGCTGTTCCTTTTGTTTTCAGAACTACAAAAGCGGGAAAAAACCCCCAGCAAAACAAACCAAACCACCACTTTCCTTTTGCGGAGGAGGAGGGGAAAGAGCCTTTCGACATTCTTCCAGTGTATCGCAAATTATCTTCCCCGATCCTCTCTGCTAGCTCAGTCTGTTGTCCTCAATATTAGACATCTGAATACGAGATCATTATTTGAGACAAATATATGGTATTTATATACAAGTATTTACATAGCAGATGTCTTATTTGGACTGTGAAAACAAAAGAAATGAAATAATTTGTCTATACTGAAGGCAGTTAAAGAACTTGACCAAAAAATCCAGTTAGCTAATATTCTACATGAGCTGGTGATTTCAAATCATGTCTTTTTTTTACAAGTTGTACTAAGAATGACATTTGGGCATGATGCAGGAAATGAAGTTTTTACAATCAGTGCTAATGGTGAAACCTCTCTGGATGTTCCCTTCATACCTCCACAACTTGCAGAGTACAAAGAAGCCACATCTCACACTGAAATAATATAACAAATTCTGCTCTATTTTTTAGCAATGGAAAAAAAAACAGCAGCACAGCAGCAGTGTTCTCTACTCCCCCAAATAACCAAAGCTTTCTCATTATTTCTGTTTAAAGGTGTTTTGTTGGCCATCTAGAGCAGCCTTCTAAAAATTTTTGTCTTTCTTTGCTATTTTTATTAAAATTTTAGATAAATTGGGCAGGAAACATTTGCATGCAAGAACATAAACCTAGATTCTTTTTAATTCTCTAGTGCATTTAGAAAATTATCTAAAGGTAACTCCAAGGACTTCTCTACATTCTTTTTTAAGGAGGTACAAAACACTAAAAACCACCAAGTTTTAATATAAAGAAAGGATCACGACTTCCTTTTTTCACTTAAGTAGATAGGCACAAAAGTTTAAGGTCTTTTCACTTTCAACAAATTTCTTTCACTGGCCACCAAGGAAAATGAAACAAAAGAAAAATAAAAGGAAAAAAGGAGAAATATGTTCTATCCATTTTCAACATATCTTCAGTTATGTGAAAACTTACCTTTGAACTTCTACCTTAAGCACAAAGTATTAATTTCCCCTTTAAGCATAAAGCATTTCCAAAAGCCAGAGTAGAAAAATGTAATTGCTGTGCCATCATTGGAAACTATGCTCAAATAGAAACTTGACTTTGTTTCACAAAAATCACCTGGTGTTTAAAGCCCGAAATAAAAGGACAGTACCATCAGCATTTATATTGACAAGAACGTTCCTAAATGCCTTATCAGGGTGATTTAATTTTCCATCTGTCTGCTGGATTTGCTTTGCATGAAGATCTGGACACATACAAGAATGTGTGTGTTTTCTTTTTCTGCCATACTACTAAGAAAGTAACTCAGGATCACAGAGCAGCCTTTTGCTGCAACTAATCCCTCCGGATCTGGCCGAGCCTTTCAGGCTGTGCTTCCTGTCTCAACCCGCCTATGCGTTCTGAAAGCAGAATGAAAAAACCCAAAAATTTGGCAAACAGCCATTAAAAAAAACAAAAAAACAAACAAACAAACAAAAAAAAAAAAAAAAAAAAACCCCAAAACATTTGCTATGCAGGTCGAACTTCAAAGAATGTTTAACCCCCCCCCCCAAAAATGAACAGTGCAGAATTCTAGTTATTCCTTGGCTTCATCACATGGTGTCAGGGTCATTTCTAGGGTCAGATTTGAGCCCTCAGTAGTGGGAAACCCCAATCTCTCTACAGCATAGGGAAGAAACTGCAGTGTTTACATCATCAGAGTTAAAACAACTTCACTGAGGCAAGGCTAAGGACCTGATTATTTTTCCGTATGAGCAAGAGTTGATTTAGAAATCCACAAAATAAACCAAAAAGCTATTTTTTACCTCTCAGTTAAGATTATCAGTAAGTTATTTTAAAAGTATGATTCTTCTCAATATTTAAACCCAGTAGTAGTGACTAATAGATGTAAGAACCACATTTACTATGAACATAATTACCAACAGATCAAAATCTAGGACCAGACTGACCACCTCTTACACACAGTGGAGACCTTCATGTTTGCAAATTTCAACGGATTGAGATCATCTATACATACGGGCAGCAGAGTAAGGAAGGATGCATGAACCTATACCTCTATCGTGTCCCCTATTTTAACTTCAGACTGCTATATGCAAATATAAATGACAAAGTCTTCAAAGCATTCTACAGACCTCTACAGGCCACATGCTGTGTTTAGGTAAGTAGGCATCTATCACATCATGGAAGTTATCAAATGACTGTCACTTTGTGAGCACTCCCATGAAGCATCCTCTTACGATGGAGAGCCCAGAAGATCTCTCTCTCTCTCTCTCTGAATTTATGATCTACCCATGCACACAGATCAGGCCAGCTTAGTCACAGCATGGGTAACTTCCCACCCCCAGTAATAGCAATAAAGCAAGCTCCACAATGCCTCAGAAGTCCCTAATGTCCATGGGATGTCAGTGCTAGCTTTTTCAACAGAACCCCTATTATTAGCCTGCTCCCTTCTCTCACTACAGAAAGAGAACACGACAGTAGGGAATTGACCAGACCTTACATTTCCACACACAACAGGTTGTATGTGCTCCCTTTTTATCAACATGTGGCATGTCAACAATAGAGGAGTTTTGGTTTTTTGTTTGTTTGGGGGTTTTGTTGTTGTTGATGATGGGTTTTTTTGTTGTTGTTTGTTTGTTTGTTTTTTTGTTTGTTTTGGGTATTTTTTCATTTGATTGTGTTTGCATTTGTTCTGGTTTGTGTTTAATAGTGCCAAGCCACACTTCTGCTTCCTAAACGGGGCAGAACATTCTATTCATCTCCCACAGCAGCATAAATCTTCCTTCATTATTCTTTGGGAAAAAAGCAGACTTACCTTTTCCTGACCTTTTTTTGTTTTTCATGATAGGAAGGAAAAACAATTATTCTTGCTATGTTCTGAAGATTTTTAAGCTTACAGAAGTGTTTATGGATAGAATAGCTTTTATTTTGATTACATATTCTTAATAACAAAGAACAAGCATTAGCACTGCAGGTAATGCAAGAACGCAGCAGAAAAAAACAGGCTGGTGAATATGAGAAAATCGTATCAGCATTCCTTCCTCAAAACACAGGAAACACCTATTGTCCATACCACTTTTCATCATGGGCAATGAAGCAGGATTAGAAGAATGCTTAACCAGACTATTTAACCTTCACTGAAAGACGTAGAGTAACCCAGAAAGTTCCCACTCTATCACTACCTATGCCCCTCCAAACCATCTCCCTCCCATGGTATGAAATATAACTAGACATTTCTTTCCTTCCCAGTGATTTATTGTTCTGTAGATAAATTTAATCCTCCCCACTGTCTCCCACATAGTTATTTTGCAAAAACTCGGACCCAGGAAAGACTTATTAAAAGGAATATAGATTTGCTATTATAAAGGAAGATAACAGCCCTACTGTCCCTACAGCTGCCTTCAGAGGGGTAGAAGTTCACTACACATTGCATCACCACGTATTGCTCTGTATGTCTCTTGGAGGTTTAAGATTAAAGTACTCCTTAGCAAAACAGTAAATAAATAGTGGCAAAGAATTGTGATACACACATATTATGCCATTTTACATAATAGCCATAAACGTGTGTTCTATACCAGAGTCTCTGGTACAAATGGTATAAAGAACAAAACAGTGCCATTTTTTGCTTCACCTTTAAAGATAATGAGACTTCTTAATGCTGCAGAAGTTTTTCTCTCTGATGAAAAAGGAACGGGCTATTTCCTACAATTGCCAAAGGGCTGAGATCTGCCAAGGAGGCTCATTTTGCTTGCATCATCTTAAAGGAATGATCCACCGAGGTATATACTGGCCAGCACAGCATCTGGAAACTTTTCAGCTGAAATTGAATGCCAGAGCTCATTGTGGCAAAATATAAGAAAGCTATTTACAATGACACATATGACAATAAAGATCAGAGCATAGTTTTGGCACAGAAGAAAATTCAAGCCTTAAATTTCTTTATGTTTGCCAATATCTGGTTTAGTACAATTATTCACTTAACAAGACTTTTATTTATTCATTTCAAGAAAGAAGATAATGGCCTCAAGTATTTAATTACTAAGGCAGACTAAAGGGGAAGAAAAAAACTCCTTAAACCACATCTTAAAAAAAAAAAAAGGAAAAAAAAGATGCCAACCCACAAAACCTTTTCAAATATGCTCTTAAACTGTCCCAGAATTTTTTTTACTGATGTTTTATCCTTTCTCTGGAAATTCTCCTTCTGTTTCTCCGGAATATGTACAATACAAATTCTAGACAGAAACCTAATAAGCAAGTAATACACACCTACACAAATGTATACACAAGTTCATTACTAGATACTTCAATACTTACATATTCTGTGCCATGGAAAGCACACATTCCATGTACTTATATAGATAGATAGATAAGCCACTAGTTGAGTGGCGAGTACTAAAGAGGAAAATTATGTCTTGAAATATGACTGGGTGATTATATTTAGACTCTGAAAGATCCACTGAAGGGGGAATCATCTGCTTTACTAAGTAAACTCCTGGAATAAACACTGGATGTACAGTATTCCGTCTGCAACCTAGCAAATCATTGCAGTGTAGAACATTGTGTGGATTATGAATGTGCATTAAATTAAATATTGTTACAGAGTTTTTTGCCTGCCTTAGGATGCACTCAACACTTTCCTCCTTCCTGTCTGACAATACGTTGCCATGCTATAAAAGCCCTAATGCCCATTTCAACGATTAGCTGTACATCAGCATTACTACTTCAAATCCACAAGTTTCGCATCAAGCATTAAATGGGATGAATATTGATCTGCTAAAGAGGATTTATTTATTTCTAGCTCTATCCAAAGATCAACTACTAGCAGCTTTTGGTGGATCTGTTGAGCTCTCACAGCACAAAGCTACTGCATACATGACACCGGACTTGACATTTCAGTTCTGGAAGAAAACCAAACAGTAAATTCACTGCAATAATCCTAGATAAATGAGATGATCACTGGAAAAGCTGAGATAGTTAAGTGGTCTATCAGAAAAGTCCAAAGGATGATATTGAATTGTTGCTACGTAGTAACCTCTCTCATGACAACATGGCACAAGATCACCATATCAGATGCCAATATCTTTGCCTTAAAAAAGCACCATGTCTTTAGATTATCTTGGAACACTTCACAATTATGTTCTGAGCTGAAAATTTTATACTCAGTATGAGTATAATCAGATACATATCAATATCACAATGTTTACCCATTCATTCCTTTTTTGTCCCGTTCAGTCAATAACACACTAATAACTGTATAATGCATTCAAGAAACACAGATATCTATTTCAACCCTCCCAGCACAGGTAGGAGGTTTCTTATCATGTTAGAGCTGTCCTCAAAATGTTCTTTTCGCTGTATTTCTGTAGGGATCACCTTTTACTCTTTGGCACCGATAAAGTAGGAAAACATACAAATGAGTGGATGAGGACTGCAAGCAGTTTAGAGATGAACTGGTGAGTTGCCTTGCCTTTTATATTCAGATGGCAAGGGCATAAGAGAATGCTATGTTTCCACTAACTTTGACAAGGAGTGTTTGAAATGCCAGTGTAAGAAGCCATGAAATTTTTGGTGTGTCACTCACACAGGAAGCTGAAAAAGTCAGTCAAAACATTGCCTCAGTGCTATGATTTCATCAAGACATATCATTTCAGTAGCTAAGAACATAGTTCTAGTCATCTGTTAAATGTTTCACTTTTATTTATCTGGTTCCTCCGCACCAACTTTCCTGTATGGGAGTATTACTTTAAAGAACACACGGAAAAGAAACAGAAACAATGACATGCAATGAGAGTATTTGCTGCTATTAAAGATTGCCTCGTTTTTGCCTTCTTGTAAGACCACAGTTCTCAAAAAAATCCTTCCAAAAAAACAGCAGGAAAAAACCTGTGCAGCATGTTATCAAGACCAGATCTGAAAGCTGAAAACCAATGCTTTGTTTTGTTTGCTTGAACTCTGTGAATTCCTAAATGTCCTTGCCACAGGTAGCACTCAGTTTAATTAGGTTTTTGTCTGTAGAACAGTGTCTGCTTCACCAAGGCTAGAGGACTTTGGACCAGTTCCAAGTGTCAATGAAAGAAGAACAAAACGTATTTCAACATTAGCGCTGCATTTAGACAAACTCAAATAATCTGGTTTGTTTTTTGGGTTTTTTAAAATATATCTTCCACTTCATCTCTATATAAAAAATAAGACAGGCTTTTGAAGACAGCGTTTATATGTTCAAATATACTTCAAATGCAGAAGCTTGTATTATTTATAAAATCCCTTAAATGAAAAACCTCAAAAGAAATCTAAAAAAGTAATCTGAAATCTTTCCACGGTAATCTCTGCTTGGTTAAATATCTTTAATGGGATATCATTACTGCAGAGCCCACGCAAAGTTTTCTCTTCCAACAGACTGTTTCATTCTTTTGGAAAAACAAAACGAAACAGTATAACCATAAGTAAATAGTGTTAGGAGAGTCAGTTATATGTTGCCTGAAGCTTTCAGGCTATTTGTATCTGGAACATATGAAATGACACCAGATTCATATCCTGAGAAGTAAGAATCTTTTTCCTGTCTTTCATATTCTCATAACATGGCTCTTTATAAGCTACATTCTAGGAACAGTGTCTACCTTTGCAACATAATTTGGTCAAAAATTAATTTGAGTCACTAATTCTTTCAATTTTTTCTCCTACTAAATAAATTTAAAATAACAGAGTGTAGTATAAGGAAAACTTACATAAAAATATAATGTCTCTAAATATTTCTGTAGTTTGTTGGGAGTATCCATCAGAAGGAAATATTAGAAATATTTGCTTAACTCTGGTTTACTACATAACGCTTTTACCTAATAATAATCCCTTTCTTCACTAACACTTCATAACACTTACCAGTCTGAAAAAGATTGCACTGCTTATGGTTTGAATATAACAGCAAAATTTCAGGCATGGTGAAACTCTGTATTCTTTTATCCTGACAGCGTCCTTTTTTTTATCCAAAAGCATCCTTTTGACATCCCTATAGTAATTTCTGCCTCTGCAACTTGCTGTACTATTTAATTAAAAAAGGCATGAGCTCTTTCTTCTTCCTGCCCTTCCCCCAAACCCTTTGCACTATATTCCCAAGCTGTTGAAAAATTTTTATTTTATTTATGAAAAATATTGCTCATATTTTTAAATTATTTTATGGTGAGTTTAAAATCAACCTTTTTATACTTCTCTCTCCCCCCCCACCCCTCTAGATTTACTTCCTCATCCTTAGATCACATCTAATCTGCATGCAGAAAATGAGAAAACAAAGATGCCATAAAGCAATACTTGGTGTTGAAACAGAGACACTGGTCATCCTTGAAATAATCACCAACAAGGGTATGACCAAAGGCCAAACTCTTCTGCAGAGCTTCCACCAAGTCATGTGAGAAAGAACTGCAGTGAGCTATTCATAACAGAGCAACTTCTTCAGGCAGCAGCGTCTCCCAAATGTGCCATATTAAGATGTAATCACAGATACTTCTGCAAGTCATATTTCCACACAATAGAACATTTTCTCCTTCAGTAAAAAACATCAATTTATGTAACTTTATGTGCTAATTAGGAATTTTGTGAAATGTCAGCCTGTCCCATCCCATCTTCTCACTCCCAAGTACTCAGGTTTTACAGAATGATCATAATCCAAACAGCACTATATGATAAACTCTGTGTAATACATACACCACATGAAATACAGATGAGGATTTTTTTAACGTATTGTTCTACAAATCACAGATTCTAACACTGCCTAACAAAACTCCTAGCTGCATAGAAGGATGCAATAAACCTCTCTAACAGTAGCTGATTTGTATGCAACATTGACCATAAGGGTAACTCTTCAGTAAACCTGAATCTCATATATAATGCATAGCAGCTAATAAATCATAGTAAAATCAGGTGGCTTAAAGCCAACAATACCCAACTAGTAATGGAAAGGAGGGAAAGATTTATAGAGAAACAGACTCTGTCTGGATTTTCCTTTAAAGAGGCTCACACAGTACAGTGGGAAGATCTTGCTGTGGTTTCCAAGTGGACGCATCTGTGTCATGCTGACTCACTTCATCCTTCCCCCAACATTGCTCCTCACTTACCGCAGGTGATGCCTCTTCTCCAAAATCATCTTCTTTGACCTTCCACTGGATTTTTTTGCTTATCAGCTCCCCAGTATTTGAGCTGAAAAGGAGAGAACAGAGATCAAAATAAGATCAGAGTATTGTTCCTGAAATTTCACAAAAACATCCCACACTAGATTTTAAACTTAAAGAAGAATACTTAAAAAGAGCCTCCTACAACTGGCTTCTCAACCCTCAAAAAGCCACGCTACGAATTATTCAAAGTGTCACACATTTCCCAGATTCAAAATCCAACTGTATAACAGGGAGAAAAAGTACTTCAGCGTTTACGATGGGAAGAATGTTTTTTTTGCTTTAAATATCAAGTGTAAAACTGTTCTCTCTCTTCTCATTGGAGATCCAGGAGAGCAGGATATTAGAGACGATTGCTACTGCACAGATCTGAGAAAATTCTTTTCTTGTTGTTTTAGAACTTGTCCACGGCAACCAGAGGCACTTAGCCAGGCAAAAGTGTCGGTGCAAAGATAAGATGCAGCACTTTCATGTTAAACATGTTTGCAGCTTCATCAACAGATAGTGCGATATCAACTACATATGTGTAAGAACTAGCACAATACACTTATTTCTTAGGAATCACATTCTGAGGGCCTATATGTACACATAACTAATGCTGAAGTTCTTCAGGTCTCAGTTACCTTTGTGTATGTCATTTGCTCTGACTAAGGGGAAAACAACTCCCTTTGTTTTGTTTGGTTATGCTAGGTTTATGGTTGTCATTGCTGGGACCATCCTGATTCAGCATTTAGCTTGGGAAAACGGCAGCAAAATTTCTAAATCAAATTAAAACCAACCCCCCACTTCTCTGCACTAAAAAGCAAATTACAAGACATCTACTTGTGCCACGCTTTTAAAGCCGGTTTTGTTATTAAAAATATCCCAGTGTCAGACTGGTACCACACGACGAAAAGCTTCTTAAAACTAAAAGCATCTTACAACATGACGATCCAACGCACAAATAAACCAAGGCCACGCTACCCAAACAAAGCTGGATTAACAGAACCCCGCACGAAGGGAGAGCCTTTGCCCTTTGCCGGGCGCGCTCCCGAAGCCCCGGGAGCGGGGAGCGAGCACTCCCCGCCCGCACCTCGCTGCCCGTGAGGGGCCCCGGGCGCGGCGCCGCTTTCCCGGCCGCGAGGCCCTGGGGAGACGCGCCGGGGGAGCAGCGGCCGCGGCCCAGGCACCGCGCTCGGCCGGGGCGCGGCGGCGATTCGCTGCCGCCGGCCCGGCGCATTCCCGGCCCGGGCACGAGATGGCAGCAGCCGCTTGCGGAATGCCGGGCGGCGGGCACGGGGAGCGGGCACAGCCCTGGGCTCAGCGCCCGGCTGCGGACATCAGCGCCGGCCTGCGCGGCCGCCGCACCGCCCGCAGCTCTGCTACACCGCGGTGCGCAGGGTACTAACGGGATTAATATAAAAAATTACACCCCCCCGACCACAGTGAGACGCGGAGACAAAACCACCACAGCAAAACTGACAGAAATAAGGTGAAGTCCACCATTTCAGACAGAGATAAATATTTAAGTATCACCTACTGCCAGGGAAGAGGATGGGATTTTCTCCACCGACCTCAGGAGCTGTAGGGTTGGGTGCAAAGGAGTGGGGCAATATGTTTTTTTCACAGATATCTTGTTTTCTGCAAAACAATTATTTTTTTCTTTTCATGACAAATTATTTTCTTGCAACTTTTTTGCAGTATCAAACAGCAGTAATGAAGTCCTTCAAAATGATGGCTAAAAGCCAGTCTCAATAGTATTTATTTAGGGATGATCATAATGATAATAATAAAGAGAGTTCTTACCAAGTAATTCAAGTTTATACGCAGTTTGTGTATAGTTTGGTCTAGTTAATTTTGCAGATTTTTTATGACATAAAGCAACACAACTAGCACAAACAGTTACCAGTCCACAGTTTTCTATCTCTGCTCTGCTTTAAAAAGGTAGGAAGATAATTCATGTGACATAACCTTTATATAAAACTGTCTTGCAAACAAACAGGCAAGCCCTACAATTTGTGATCTACTGTGCAAGCAAGGGGTGCTCGATCAGCTGCTGCCACCCTGTCCTTCCAGAGGCACGGCAGGGGCCTGGCCTGAGTACCAATCAAGCCCGTTTCCCTACTGCAGCTCTCCCAACACACTACCCCCTGCAAAAACAGCTGCAGAGAGAACCCACTAATTTTTATGCTTTTGCTTCAGAGTATTGCCTATCCAGGGGACAATCACTAGAATCCTGTCTTGTGCAGGTACAACTCTCGCAGGTGCTGTTATAGAAGGAAGAACAAGCAAGAGGGAATCCACCTAGGAAGCAGCACCCACTCACTGCCACAGTGAGGAATGCACTGCTGGAAGGTGCTGCGATTTCCCTGTTTCATCAAACTGGGAACAGCAAGACCCAGAGGATGTAGAAGCACAGAGTATGCTGATGAATGAAAGCACACAGTTCCTACATGCACAATAGCTGACAACAAATAATCATAGCAAAGGTTTTTCATGTATCAACGCAAGCATTGGATTATGCTTTCCTGGCAAGAAATGTAAACTTACTAACTATACTCCACATTGTCTTTACAAATAGCCAAGAAAGTGTTACTCCAGAATTCATAGTTAGACTTGGTAATATTTTGCAAGGAATGGTCTGCTGGCAGACTCCGAGGATGTACAGTCTGTACAGTGTCTCGGTCTGTGGTTTGACTCTAGCTCTTAGCCAGAATATTCCACTGTCAATCAATCCTGAACAGAAAAAGACACTGCTCTGGCTATTAAATAAAAACAAGAACATGTATGAATTAAGAAGTTCAGATAGAACAAACAGCAAAAATGTACAAAACCCTCAAGTTAATCAAGAAATAAATTATTGGAGAAAAAGTGTAAATAATAAACATCTTTTTTTCCCCAACACAATCCCTAAAACTAGAACAGAAAAGAGCAAAAATCCTAAATATCTTTTGACCAGAATTTCAGTAAAAATATTATTTTGTTGGGTGGGTGGTGATGGGGGAGGGGGAGAAAAAATTAAAATCAACTAACCCTCTTTTTGCTCTGCTCCCTCAGCTTCTTTTGCAAGAGAGTTACGTGCTCCATGTTCAAGAAGAGTCCTAATGACTCTACATGGGTTCAGCCTGTCTACAGTGCATTTAACTGCTGTTTAATCCCCATTTTTCACTAATGGATGAGACTCCCTGAGCAGATGGGGGCCCCCAAAATCTGTATTTGCTTCTATTGGTTTTTTTTTTAAGTCCTTAATAGACCATGCATAGAGTGTCAAGCAGATCTAAAAGATGCAATTGGAAAATGGTACATTAAGCTTTTTTATCGACCCACATTTGGCAATGGTTTGTAATATGTGCTGTTTGAAAAACTGGTATAAACTCAGCAAAAGATGATGTAAGATTAAATAAAGAGGGTCAGAAGTTTGGGGAGAAGCACTGAACAGTAGCAGAGGAGCACAGCAGCTGTTACACAGCACACAGCAACACCACAGAATAGTTTATGACAGGAAGTGAAGAAAATTCCACAATCCACCTGAAGCTACAGTGGGAATCATGTAGGCAAAATATAGTTATTAAAATTGGAATGCAACCAAGACTTCAGGGGCTAATAATGCTTTTCTTGCAAGAGATAGCAAAAAAATCCCCAAGCATCTTCATTGACCACAAACTGCAAGACCACAGCTTTACATCTCAATTGAAAGACATGGCTTTTTCCATGATAAATTGTCACAAGAACGTGATTTTTCTGGGATGTGATTTCCTGGCCAGTAGGCTCCATTTCCTTCCAAAAACTGCAAAAAGAGTTAGTGATTTTGGGATTAGAAAAAAAAAAGTAATCTCTCTAACATCTCTCTCTCTCTATATATACACATACCTTTATATATATATACACACCAACATATATACAGATAACGTATAAATAAAAATCCTCTTTAAAGCTATTGCCGGTGTTTAAAAAATAATTTGCCAATCTCAGTGAAATGCAATTTGGCAGTCACAATGTGATTATATTTACTATATATTGTGTCCATTAAATTTATTTATGCTAAAATTTTATTACTTCTTGCATAGAAATTGACTTAATTTTACAGCCCAAATACTCCAATGAGGAACTAAAACACCTCACAGAAAAATTAAACTACGCAGAGTGTATAGTGTGTTTTATGTCTGCATCTGTAAAACACATACATGTCACGCACAAATATTTAGGTATATAAATGTGCAGATTCTGAAAGTGTATATGCATTAGGACCATAAATACTCCCAGAAGTGGAGCACACACATTTATGCAGCGTGTATTTGTTTATACAAGTATGACTAGAGTACATAAATGTAGATAAGCCTCATGTGTATTATACATTGAAGGTGCTTTACTGTGATATAAAAGATTCTTTTATGATGAAATTTGAGATGCATGTGTTTCAAGGAAAACTTTGTGGAAAATAGCTGTCTAGCTCATCTCAGGACTGAGCAGATAATGGGTGCTATTCCAGTTTGTCAAATCCCTTTTACAGCCACTGTATGTACTAGAGAAAAAGAATATTTTGCAGATATTTATTTAAAACAAACTTGGTTTTGTATTTTGCTGCATTGAAAGATACCAATCTCTTGCAGAGACATAAAGCAGCTGTAAAGCAGCATTGATTGCCATAACATCTTACCACATAAAGAAGAAACATGCAATGGTAGGCACACAGTCATCTTTAAAAATGGCAATTCTTCTGAATGCATTCTGGTATCAATAACATTGGGTGGCTTAGAAACTTCAATAAAATTGTAGCCATAGTAAGACCTGCTAAAGCAGGAGAATGAATTTATTTTTATTTTCTTTAAATGTAGCATCGTAAATGCTGAATGTTAGAAAATACATATATATATATAAAATACATATTTATAAAAACCCCAACTACTATAGTCTTTCATTACTTGAGAATATTAATTTTCCTTGCTTTATTCAGTGCTTTGAGTGAGATCCACTTCTTATATAATTAATGCTGGACAAACAGATGCAATATTTAAGACTTTGACTTTGCAACATTTACGGCTTTCTTTTATTGTCAAGGGGAATTTTTGAGATACATGTTGAGTAAATACATAAACATTGGGACTTCTTCCCTGTATCCTCCCTCCTCACAAATTTCTTGCCTTATTCTTTTGAATATCACACTAAGGCCACAGTCTGGAGCATAATTTGGAAGTACACACAAAGGGAGTTGCTACAGTCTCTATCAGACTCCCTGGTTCTTGGCTGTGTCAGATCTGCCAGGTACACACCAGTGAACACATGCTGTGCATTCCCACTGCAGGCTGGCCAGGCAGGAGCCAGATTCTGCCTGGGAGTTATGTGACCACAGTAGCTTGTTACACCTCGGGCTGGGGGAGCTCAGGCTTCCGCCATCCACACCGCTCATCTCATCGTGAGAACTGCTACCAGAAGTGTAATTACAGGATTGTCCACAAACACACAAGAGAGTTTTTGCCCCAGGGAGTATCTGTGGGACTCTGCCCTCTAGGTATAATTACTGAATTTGCCTTCCAAACACACTATTAGGTGCACACTGGAAATCTGGGCTTTTTGAGCATGGATACATGCTCAGAGTTTTGAAAGTGTGCCCATTATGCTGACTGCCCAGAGTAGCATCACACACAGTCCTTATGCCCAAACTGTGGTAATGCTTTCTGTTGTCTTTTTTAAGTTAATGATTCTTTTGATGCCTGCAGAAAAGAGGCATAAATAACTAGGGTTCACTTTCATTCCCCAGATTATTTGCACTTACAGTCTGTTGGAAATTTAGTAGGCATTATTTGTAACTATGAATTGGGAACATAAACATTTACATGACCTTGGCATTTGCACCACAATTATCTATAAATTCTGACTTAACTCATGATTATTTATCATCTTTCTGAAGTGTAAACATATAGAGGCTTTCACAAGGCTAACCAGAAAACCATCCACAACTTAAAATTGCCTTAAGCAATATTTGCAATACAGAAGATCTGATCCTCTGATCCTAATGACAGCTATTCCAAAAATAATCTGATGAAAATACATAGGAGAGCAGACTCAAATGAAGATTATTCACACAAGGACACATCTTGAGATTGGGCTCTAGTTTGTAATTTATTATTCTGGACTGCAAAGCACAAAATACTTGATTTCTTTGTAATTATTGAGCTTTATAGCCTTTTAAGTCCTCAGTTGTCCTATTTTGTATTTCATTTTTAATTCTTTGCTTCTGCTGTTTCACCCTTCCCATACCAGTCATTCCTGTTTTCCTTACCTACACATTTTTGCATAGCTCAATTGGAGTTGGGATGTTTACAGATAGCAGGTACAGGGGTGGGGGGAAGAGCCCACACAAGAAGCAACTTGTTGGTTCAAACAGCAAGCGAGCAAACAGTTAGCAGATTTGGACTGCTCATCACAGAGCAGGGGCCTGGACAAGATGACAGCAACAGTCTGCTTGAAAGCAGGTTGGGACCATTACTGGTAATTACAGTTAATCAGCAACAATTGTCTTGACCAAGATACAGATCAACATTGAGCACTAACCTAACAGGACCTAATGAGTGTAATGGAGGATGAAGAAAGCCTGATTAAACTTGCAAGGCACTGAATGACCTGAGCAGATGAGGCATTATAATTCCCACACCCTCTCTCTCTCTCCCCTTCTGCCTCCAGTCCCCAGTGCCGATGAAGACGAGTCCTGTAGCTGCGTGGCAGTACAGACTCTGTCCCAATATGCTCTCAGTTGTGGCTAATGGAATTAAACCTTGCACTCTGGTGTGACTGGATATATTTCTATGCTTCATTTTTTTCCAAGTAACTGTCAACTGATATTATGCTATACAGCGATTTCTTAAAACTAATCAATAATGTTGTTCAGCAGTCTGTGGTTATTGCAATACCGAGAGCATTTTTAAGGTATTTTGGAGAGGTTAGGGATATCTAAGCATTTAAACAGAATTGAAAAATGTGCATGCTTTTCCATATCCTTGTTGGTAGTGCGCTTTCCACCATCAGAAGTTCTTTTTCTTCATGAAACTTCTGTGTGGGAACAAAATTTTAATCCTTAAGATCCTTGTTAAGTATATAGCAGTCTCATAAATTATCAATTACAAGGCATGTGCCATTTTTGCAGGTAACTAATTCTATGTAAATTTTGATCTGAAAAGTTTCTGATTAAAAAAATCTGAGAAAAACAAATTTAAGAAACATGTATTTTGGCATTTATATAAAAATATTGCTGCAATAACTGCACATTTCACAAATTTTACATTTAAAAAGGTATTGCTTCTCACAGTATATGCTATAAAACAAGTAGTAGTAGTAGCTTTTCAGGAAAAAATGCTATAAAACGATTTTATCTATTGACTCTTCAGGGTTAAGAAAGTGAATGTGCAAAAGAATTAATTACAGTTCTCTAGACTTCCCCAAAATCTAAGTACAGATGTATAGACTATTTACTGAAACACAGCCCTGTCAATACCACTTCTACTTCAAAGGAAGAGTAATTTGGCCAAAAGTAGAAGAAAACCTGGGCTTCTGGTGGCACAAGCCATCAAAACATCTAAAAGCCAGCCAGCATATGGTACACCTGTGTTTTGTCCATGGCCATAATGACATGTTTCTCAGCCTAGCCCTATCTTCACACATGCTTCATGCTGCACCTATAGATCCTTTACAGGAACTGCATAGCCAGTTTTAGCAGGAGTGAATAGCTGGAAGCAAATCCTTATTTAGCAGAGCATCTCTGCTGAGTCTTACTTTGTTGTCTGTTTTGGGGGTTTTTTTGTGTCTGATCTTGATATAATTTTTACTGAGCTAAAAGGACATAATTATTAATGACAAATACTATTACCAGTTCTGCACTAAATGCATAGCCTGATGCAGCCCAGTCTTCCTGCTCTGCCTCTTTCTCAGTCATTAACCTCCCATTTTCCTGTTTAAATCCTGCCCAGACTCCTAGCCTGCTCTCAAGCTCTGCTTGGCCATTTGCTCTAGCAAAACACACAAGTTACAGAGTCGGGACATGCTACAACTTTCCTGTCCTATACCCCAACAAAATGCCAAAAAAAGGGAAAAGAAAAGGGCATGCTCATACCGGTCATTTTGTTCAGAGGGGGGACTGTACTGTGGTAGTAGATCTCAAAGTGCCAGGGTAAAAGGGGGATTAAAAAAAAGAGAGATTGAGAGCTCTGTTAGACCCCCAAAGCCCATCCTGCAGTTCCTGTTTCGTTGTGTTAGTCCTGTTGAATGACCTACAAACCCCTCAAGGCCAGAAAATTATGCTCTATCTTATTTTCTGAATAAAATAAGCCAGGTTCGTTCTCGCAACATTGCATTGCGCTGAAGCTTCAGCTACAAAATGAGCCTGCCAGAGAAATTTTTCCCATCAAAAGGGGAGAACTGATTATGGAGAAACATACCCACAAGCCTACAACCACTCTCCTCTGCATGACACAGTCAAGGCCAACTCTCCTGTTACCCAAACAGTTCAGCAGCATCAGGGTCATAATGTAATTCTGGTACCAGTGTACTGGCTTGTATCCTTGTGTGTGAGGATAGGGCTTATCACAACTATTGTTAGGAGCCACTGTGCTGCTTTGGGCACTCTCACTAGAAAAGGCTCTGCCAAGACCCACAGATACACTCTGATCTCTCTGTTCATATAACATGCTGAATGAGTGAAGGGTAAGAAAAAGCACCTCCAGGGAGGAATGGAGTTTTCCATGAAGCAGCCAAAAAGCTCAGTTTGAGCACCAGTTCAGGCTAGCTGTGCACATAATCTACATTTGCCTTTTAGGCAAACTGGAAGAACAGTGTTAGAGACTGGGCAATCTTTAGGCAAATTTCAGGACAAAAAAAAAAAAAATCTATTAAGGTTTGGGGTAAAAGATGAACAACAGGGTGAGGTTTAGTTTTTCACCTAAATATCTCTTTCTGCAAGAAATATGGGACAGAAAAAGGTAATGCTTACTATATGTTAACTCTAAAAAGTAGGACCTGTAACCAACACAGAGATACAAAACTTAAGCTTACTTAAGCAGTTTGCAGTTTGGAGAACCTCAAAGATTATGTAAGATTATTAAGCAGTCTGAGATATTAATAAAGTCTACTAGAGGTACCTAAAAACCCAGTATGCATATAAGGCATCCCATGGTTTTAGCTTTATTTTATGAATAAAAAAAAAAACCCAAAAAAACCAAAGCAAAATAAAAACACCTAAAACCTCCAAACAACAAAAACTGCCATAAGCCCACGAAATTTTAATGATCTAGAAAATATCAGTCTTTTACACTTTCCTAGAAAAGCAATAAAAGCAACTGAAGTGTGCCTACATTCAATCCAGAAGTTACTTTTTGAGTACAGGATTTGTTCTGGAAATGAATTTCTTCTTAAATATAAAGTAAGAGATGGAGAATTTACACATTTGTTGCTGCCAAGGTTTCCCCTCCTACCTGGTCATTCTCTCTCAAACCATTTTAGTTTATTTTTAACTAGGATATAATTTCATGCTTCTCTACTAGATTGAAAAACCTTTTTACTTTCTAGCCCTCTTCTCCACATAAAGACAATTCACATTGTAATTAAATGATCTGTGTTTCTTTCTATAAATTAGAGTTCCTTAATTCCCTCACCACAGCACATTCTCTCCCATTGTCCCTAATTAATTTCTGTCCTTTTTGCCCTCTCTGGTTTTTCAACACCATTTTAAATGTGCTGACATCAAAACAGACTAAACTACATCAGTATCACCCAGTGTTTAGAGATTGCTAAATTCTTAAGCACAAATAGAGATGACCTAGCCTTGCCTCAGAATTTTTCATGCAAAATTTAAATATTTTAAGAGTATGAGCTAAAGACATGAAGATTTTGCACTAGAAATTACAATGAGGACAGATACACTGCTAATAAATCTTTCTCTGTCTGTGAATTGAGCTAATTTTGACACTAGTCATGTTCAGTATGAAAAATATGGGGTTTAAACAAAATTTACTCAAGAGGTATCTCATAAGTCAAACATTAAGGATTTAAAGGAGTCCATTTACTGCTGTCAACCTATTGCTGCAAAATATTGCACACAATGGAGATACCTACCTCTGTGCAGAACATGAAAGAGAGTAGGCTTAGTTTAGATATTAGGAAAAATTTCTCAGCTGTGCAGGTAGTGAGGCACTGAACAGGTTGCCCATAGACGGCTGTGGGTGCCTCACAGCCTGGAAGTGCTTAAGGCCAATTTGGATGAAGCTCTAACCAGCCTGGTCTAGTGCCCTTGTCCATGTCAGGGGGGTTGGAGCTAGATCTTTAAGGTCCTTTCCAACCCTGGCCATTCTATGATAATATGGTCCCTGACATCCACAGGAGTGAAGAGTTCTCCCTGACCTTGTGGATTCTGTGCATCTCACTGGTTTGGGCAGCATTCTTTCAGGTGCTTAAATCAGAGGTCAGGCTGAAGCAACTACAAAAGTTGTGGGTAATCTGTAAACAAGTCTGAAGAAAACCTTGAGCCCTTACAAGGACTGCTATAAGGCCTTATTCCCAAGCCTTGACAGGGTGGAAGCAGTATCAGTCACGTTTGCTATTAAATGTTCCAATGGTTTTCACATCTTTTTCATCCTGGAATTAATTATTCTCAATGCCACCTTGATTGAAATTGTACCAGCACAAGATTATTTTAGTACAATTATCTCTGACTCACATCATGTGAAAGAATATAAATGTTCACAGGACTGAATTAGTTTACCTACATCAGTTTTACATGACATGCTTGTGGGGATTGCTTGAAAGAGTGGAGCTCCTCTTCAACATATAACATTTACAGAATTAGAGATGCATTGTTTGAACATTCTTCTACTATTCTTTAGTATAGGCTAACAAGAAAGTAAGATAAATTTAGTAGATCTTATTTCAGTTGCTAAGCAAATTAATTCATGAATCTTGCTATTTGCTTATGTGCAGTTTATTCCCAGTCTAGGTTTTCAGTTTGTGCTCTTCTGTTTGTGCAGAAAAAAAAAGGGGTTGTATCTCTTTACAGTTTATCAAATATGCCTGTCTTGTACTTCAGTGTTCTTTTTATCCAATTCTTACTAGAATGATATGTTTTCTGAATGATGAAGAGGTTCTCACTTTTATGTAAGGTAAGTGTGGTTAAATTAACTGAAAACCATACCTGGAAACATCCAAACACATTCCACACTTTTGAAGGTAACAGCAATTTTTAGATATTGTTTGAATAATATATAATTTTTAATGAACAAGACCCTTGCAGTTTTACTGAAACATACAAAATCTAAACGGAAACCAAGCAAGCAAAAATCCAGGGGCCCAGTCATGTGAAGATTGAATGTAACAGGAAAAAAAAGGAAAATCTAAAAATGCAACCACAGAAACATCCCTGACCTCAAGCTCCAAGTGAAATGAGATGAAAATATGAGTACTAATGGACTGGTGAGTTAGAAGGGCACCTGCTTTATTCAAATTTCTTGGCTTGCCATGTACAGGACCAAAAGAATGCATATACCAATTGAATGTTTCTTTTTTCAGATTTCCCTTTTAAATGCGATATCTCAGAATCTGCTTTTAAAAAGTAATTGACAATCAAAGTCTGTAGGCTCTGCTTACATAAATACTGATGTAATAGTCCTTGATTCACTGCATCTGGAAATGATGAAATCAGTTGGCTTTCAACTTTGATAGGAAATCATCACGATGTATTTGTACGAATATATACAAAATTCATTTGTGTTTTGTCCTTCCATGATGAATGTTTCACTGCACAGAAGGAATAACTGACAATGTTGCATATTTGGCCTAGCCAAGATGCTCAAGGTGAACTGCAACAACAGTTTCCAAGGGAGAGAGCAGGATAAACTATGCTTAATTTTGGCTGCAAATGAACCTGAAACATGAACTTCCAAAAATGGGGATTTTTTTCAGATTGGATAAGAACTCAAATCTTGGTCAAATCTCTTTTAACCTGAATATTTAGGCAGAATTCATGATTCAGACAGACTCCTGTAGGATCATAGTTATGCTGTGCTTCAGAGAAGGATAAAAAACTGAGCCAGTTGCCTTCCCCCCTCAAAAAAAAAGAAAAAAAAGTATAGGAGAAGTCAGAGATTAAGACCATAATTTGCTATAAGAAATCATGGAATCATTTAGGTTGGAAGAGACCTCAGAGATAAGGCCTCCTCTGAGCCTCCTTTTCTTCAGGGTGTACAAACCCAGCTCCCTAGCCACCCCTAAACTTTTTGCCCCATACTTCAGTGGCCATGATTCATCTTAAACAAGGTAAATGTAATCTGCTACATAGAAACAGTCATCTTATTCAGTGCACAAGTCTTACAGCGATTATAAATTCCAATTTAGACCAGGGAAAAAAAAAAAATCTATTTAATCAAGTAATTTACTCCACTGTTATAAAAAACATTTTCTTACTCCAAGGCTGAAGAATTACTATATATAGATATAGATTAAGTAGGCTATATTAATTTTGGTTTTCAGCAAAGACATTTTTGGTTACTACTTTTCTTTTGCAAATGGAAACCATCTGTCATATTTTTCTTTTTCAGATGCTAGAAAAAAGCCTCTTAGTGGCTGCTTTTCCCTACAATTTAGTTAAAAAAAAAGCTGATAATTTTTTTTTATGGTTAAAAAATACCAGTGTTTCCTGAAGGTAATTTTATGGGTATACTTTTGTTTTATAAGTTCCTGACAAAGAGTCAGTTCGAAATAACTGAATAAAATACAGTGTGTTCATACTTGTCTAGCACGCTATTAGTTCAGAAATAACTAGCTCTAATCCCCCAAAAAGGGAGAGTGCTGAATTTTCTTTGTTTTACTTGAACTCTCCTTACAATTATAAAGGCAAGCCTACTGGCTCAGAGACTTGTGTTGCCATGTGCCAGTACTGGGATGCCTGGTAACCAGCTTACTGCCTGCCACAGCCAGCCTCTGACTCTTCCAGGAAACATCAAATATTTTAGTGTGGTTGCATCCCCATGCCCCCTCTTGCCATTTAAATCGCCCTGCATTCTCTCTAACCTGCTCTGGGATGCTGTGCAGTACACTAAACGTCTGATTTTAGCTTAGTATGAGGGCTGTGTGTATACAATTTTTCAGCTGCTTCAGCTGGTTCATGTAGAGGTAGACTGGGTCCAGTTGCCAACACTCACATCTGAAATGAAGAATATTCTTGGTCTCGCTCTACTTGTTTCTTCTGTCTGGTACATTCTGCCTGTGAGCTCTGTTACAACTACATTTTACAGGGTCCTCTCCTAGTAAAGTTTCAGTTGATATATTATTATTATATGGCCATTTATATAGACCCAACTGTGTTATTTCCATTTTATTGCAAGGACATAAAAGCTGGAAATTTACCAAAAGTACAGAAAGGAGACTAAGAGCCTTTGAAAGAAAATGCCTTAGGGAAATACTAGGTATTAAATGAAGTTGATTTATAGCTGTTACCAGAATTTGTCAAAGCTTGAGAACTCCTAAAATGCAAAGTTATCCTGAAGAAAAGGTAGAAATATTTATGTTAGCAATACCAGCCATATCATTGTTAGATATACTGTTTAGTCATTGCCAGCATACATGCTGGCATGATCAGTGAGATGATCCCAGCCAGAATGCCCCCTCCACGCTAGTCCCACACAGTTCTTACAGAGGAAGAACTAATTAAAAGTAGGAACCTAGCTGCACAAACAAAAAAGCCCCTGTAGTACAACGCAGAATAAGATCTGTTTGCCTAGGGAGCGTTCACATTTGTAATATCGGAACCAACAGCAGTATTAGACACGTAGGAAGATGAGAACATGCAAAAATAGTATTCCTTCCCTGAAAACTCTCTCACATCCATACCAATGGGTTCTGTCTCTATTTGCCCCTTAGGGCTTGGCTTGTCTTTGTTACAGTGAAGAAACAGGTAACAGCAGCTGACCTGTAATAACAAGTTACTTGTAAACTCTTTGTCCACATCAATACTGCCCATCCCTGGAAGTGCTCAAAGCCAGGTTGGATGCAGCTTGGAACAACTTGGTCTAATGGAGGATGTCCCTGTCCACGGCAGCAGGGTTGGAACTGGATGGTCTTTAAGGTCCTCTCCAACCCACACCATTCTATGATTGCAAGATAACACGGCTTAGCTTTTAGTAATTCATATGATCTTGATGTCAGGGTTAGAGCAACTGCATGGAGAGTTACTCACAGTAGAGTAGTGAAATCTTTATAACTGAATTGTGCCTCAGACACTCAATCTGCACATCAGTCATTTAGGAGAAAAAAAAAAATCTATCTTCTGATAACCACTAAGTAATATCTCCCCACATTTTTGCATTTCTTCCTCAGCTACTTCTCTCATTACTTCTCACAGTCATTATTACCTTCCTTTCTCCTTAGCCAGCTCCCCTTTCATTTATGCTGTTTGGAGACTGGCTTCCATAGGCATATCCTTTGAAGAGTTCAGTTGCCCATTTAAGGCAAGGAATGAACTCTTGCTCCTATTAAGTATTTCATTCAGTGATAGGCATTGATGTTCTGTCCTTCTGAAAGCACTCTCCACATGTCTCAAGCCTCTGGGCAATGCTTTAATGCATATAAATTAAGAAAAACAAATGGTAGAGATCAGCATCACAGAGGCCAAATTAATAAAATAGAGGCTAATGACTTCAAGTTGGACACAATCTCAACACTTAAGTTCTCAGAATAAGAGAATTTTCTCACAGATTAGAAGACTAATAGTGCTTGGGAAATTGTCTTTTCAGAGAGCTTGGTTTACCTTCTATTCTGTGTTATGCAATGCTCCAAATCATGCTAAACACTATATGTCTGGGACAGAGTCAGCAGCACTTGGAACTTGCTAGTAATTGAAAACAGGTTCTGAAGCAATGATTATCACACAGTAAAACTACAGTACTGCACATGCTGCACAGAGCCAGCCAGTAACCCTAGCCATTTTCTTTTCATCTGAGAGAATAGAACCATGCACTTGAATTTTTTTTTTTTTTTGGCAGTTGAGCAGTAAATGCACTGTGAACTTCGTTTTCAAACGGTGTTGATATCTCCTGGATTTACTAATCGTCAGATATCAACTCTGCACTAAAACAAGACACATGGTTACAAGTTCCAAGACAGTAAGTCAAAAGACTATTACGCATTGTGCAACTACAAGCTTCCTAAAAAAGCTTCCATCTACTTTGGCCTAGTGTCAGGTTTTCAGAGGTGTGATTCACTGATTCCGAGAAAGAGGTTTCGGTCTGAATTATATACCTGGATTTCACAAAGCATTGCATCAGGTTTCTCAAAACAGTTCAAATTCCTATCCAAATTCACTTATGGACATTTTCACTTAAACACTCCTGAGGATTTCCTTTAAACATAATTCGTATCTTGAGATTACAGCAAGAGAAACAACCAACTACAACTTCATTCCTGGATTTGGAAGGAAGCTGCAGCTGAAAGTACTTGGTAAGGCACCTAGGAATTTGCACAGCCCTTACCAAGAGAACCAAGTTAAGACACCCTTTAAAGATCGAGTTTCCCTTTCCAGCAGAGAAGTACAATTCAGGGAAGATAACCAAAAAGTTACCTCAGTGGATGCCTGGGTATTGGGCTCCCAGATATTTCCTCTCTCACCGTAAGCAACTTGCAAAGCAGAGCTCTGTAAAAACAGGGCTGCAGGATCCAAGTGCACCGTCTTTGTTTATTTCTAGGTTTAAGTCATTGCCTACTCAGTAGAAAATGTCCTTTCCCCTCTCAGCTCTGCAGATTTCCCTGAATGTTTGTCGTTCCTTTTTATTGCTGCTACTAGTCGGTACTTCAAAGGCTGAGCAAGGCCATCGTTAACCCCTTTATAATGTTATTGCCACCCATGGCTGGCATGGACAGATAGAAATAAGAAAACTGCATGGATGATACAGAAAGTCTGAACTCCCTTTCAAATCACTGCCATGGCTTTGCAGAGTGAGCAGGATTAAAGGGTAGTAAGAATTGATTTTCCCACAGGAGTCAGGTATAGCTGTCTACAGAGCAATCAGGTTTCTGGAGCAAGAGAACATAATTTGTAGAATGACCTGATTTTTCAGGCCAGGACTGCACCTGATATATGTCTGTGCCTTTTTTGTCATTGTCTAGTGAACAAAGAAGGTGACAGCTGAAAGTTGGAAGCTTGGTGTGCGAGACACTTTCACAAACTATTGAAGTGATCTTTTGTATTTGAATTGAATTTTACACGAATAATTTCCATACGTGTGTTTGCACTTGTAATCCTAAAATTCTGACAATGTGAATGTAAACTGTGTATCACTAAAATTTATAACACAGTATAAACTTGATAGCCAAATTTCTTCCTTAAATATTAGTATCACACAAACAGCTGCATTGAAGATGTCCTAAATACAGCTTTTTTCATCTCTCAGTAGTTTTGCAAAGGTGCAGTTCATTTTCTTACTAAAATTTGAACTTCTTAAAACACCTCAGAATTTCTATTCTGAATTTCAACAGTCTCTAAAGACGTTTTCTGGTGGTGTTCTACTATTGATGAAACTCAAATTGTTTTCTTGAGCATTTCCATTAGTCTGTAGCTCTCTCTGCTCGTAAGTCATTAGTTTTGCTGGAGTGATTTTAAAGGTAAATACTAAAGTTTGCAAAACTGGATCCTCTTGTAAACTTGTTTTTGCCAGCTGTTTTGAATTTTGTGATGTTAGAGGTAAGACAATGTTCAGCCTCTCAGCTCTCATTGGTTAGTTATTTTTCTAGCTACAGAGCCAAACAATTGTCAATGACTTCTGTTGCATAAACTTGTTAACCTGAGATCTAGAGAGTTTAATGGAACATAGAAAAAAGCAGTTTCAGACTTTTAAAATGGCCCAGGTGGTTTTCATGATTTTATAGTCAACTTTTTCCTATTTGAAAAATCTTTCAAATTTTTCCTTTGCATGGTCTTTTTCACCAAAAAAAAAAAAAAAAGAAGGAAACTTGGAACTGAGATTATTTGGGGAAAGAAAAAGGTTTAAATAAGCAAAGTCAATGATCTAAAAAATAGATCCACATTCTCTTGGCTGCAAAAGCTTCTTTAAAAACCTCTGATGTTATTGAAACACTAATGGATAAAAAATTTCACTGGAAAGTATAGTTTTCTCGTCTTGACAGTAGCTATTCAAGTTGAGTAAGTCTGGACCTGTTTCCATGACTTACACTGACAGAAGGCAGTGGAAGAGTTAATAATGTCTTCTTTTTTCTTCACCTTGGAAAATAAGGAAACAACAGGACACTGGAGAGATTAGAAACTAGATCCCAGGATTTAACAATCTTAAAAAGAAAAGTTCCGTCCCTGAAGTGTTGCAGCTTCCCAAGCTCTGAAAAAGATCTACCTTATGGTGTACAAAGAAGGTGAAATTTGCCATATGAAATACACACACACACTCTAGTGAAAATAGTTCACTGAACAGGTGTCCAAGCTGAAGCCTCATTTTTTCTGGCTTAGATGTGCATCACTTGAATGAACACAAGATTTTACACATTCCTGCTGCATTAGCGTAGTACTGTGTGTTCTAGAGAACTTTAGCATTTGTGGGATAACCAATCAATGAAATAGAGAGTATTACAACTTCAGTTTAATGGGAAAAACATCACTTTTTTCCAACAAAAACTGAAGTTATAAAAGCAGGCATAAGAGTAAGAGTATCACTTCAAGTTGCAGATCTATTAATTCTTTCAAGAGATAATTACAATGCTATTGGAAGAACTCTCAGGTTCATTTTCCTTCTGCTGTCAGCATAGGTTTTTAAAAAAGGATAGTTTTGATTATGCTTTATTAAGGAGTTATTTCATTAAGGAACTGGTCAAGGAAGTTGCTAGTCTGGATTCAAACCATAGCTCTATCACATAAATGCTTTGAGCTTCTGGGCAAAACATTAGACCTTTCTAGGCTCTGGTTCCAAGTTTGTAAACTAAGAATAACAAGACTTCATTAGCCAATATTTTACACATCTTATGTGCCTACATTGCAAGTTCTGTGAAGAAAGACTGTATTTGTATAGTGCCTGGCACCATTGGGTCTGGATAACCTATATTTATGCATATGGAAATTCTTAAAGGCTCTGTCAACTTACAATTCCTAGAGTACTGCCTCAAACAGAAGCTCTGGGTAAGTCATATCTCCCCTTTGACAGTCTCACAAATCCGTGTGATATCCATTATTCACACTAGCACCACTTCTGATGTACACAGTTCTCTTGGGAACTACCTCTGAATGTCATATTTACAGACTTTCACTAAAGTATATTGAAATAGGTATCGAGCCCAGGGAGCTAAATGTTGCAGTGGGTTAATGAATTAACCTTTCATTTCTGGAGATCTGAGGTGAAACCCTGGTTCTGTTGAAGTCCACAGCAAAGTCCCACTAATGTCAGCAGAGCCAGAAACTGGCTGTAGAGGTTCTGCTCCAGTCATGAATAATTATTTAGCAGCAGCCAAGTGTCCAGTGAGCACCCACCCACTTTGCACCGAGCTACTAAAGGGCCTGACACACCTTCCCAAGAGCTGGAATAGCAGAGAGGATTTGCCTTTGTGACATGTGATGCTGCAGAAGTTCTTTGAGAAGCTTTTTACTTGTCCCTTACCAATACTTTCCGGCTTTATGCTTCTGCCTTTGCCAAACAACCCATACACATATGCCATATCCTTTCCAGCACACCCAAATCTAAATATGATGACTGCCTGAATTAGAAAATAATTTTCTCTAGAGAGCAGGAAGCAAATTCCTTACTACGATTTCCTTTGGGTTATTTGATCAAAAATTTAAAAAGAAATTTAACATGAACTGAAGAATTTAAAACTGCCACACATTTAGCTTAGAAAGCTGTGCATCACATGTCTAACTCTAAAGCTTGAAGTAACCTGTAGGGAACAGCAGAAGAAATACTCAAGATTTTTTGTATTTAAAAGTAAGTCATGACACCATTCTGTCCAAGATTGAAAATCTGCATCAATAATAATGTACTTTCCCTCTGTGATCACACAGTATGATTTCCATACCAATTTCTGAGTCAGAACTATTTTAAAAAAATATACCCTATGAAACATAAAACTCAGGACATTGCTTCCAGAAGAAAGTAATCTCTCCAATAACTTCCTGACACTGCAGATCTTCATTGACCCAGACAACACATTTCTTCCTTATACCTGGTTAATCTTAAGTCCAGCATGGTGTGAAAACATCCCTCTACTCTTCATAAAACTTAGGAAGAAAACTTATCTAGATTTGAGATATTTCTCTGGGAATCCTAAGGTTCAAATGAATTATTGTAAATATAAAGTTAAAAATGTAGTATGTTTATTCATATTCAAGCAGAAATATAAAGCTGTTTGGTAAAATATTTTGCAGAATGTTTTCAAGAGTCATTTTTTTATTTATTTGAACAATAACTTATTGAAAATCACTTTCTCTCCCACACTCAATTTAATACTAAATTTCTGTCATTTTAATCTGGTAGCAAACTGACATATCACTGGGACATTCCTCACAAAAAACTCTGTTATTGTGTGCTCTCTACCTTCAACATGACAAAGGCTTTGACAAAGCCTATTTGATGTGTACCAGACAAGAATCCTCCTCCTTGCAGCCCTTCTGCCTGGTGTCAATGAAGGTAATGAGCACCCAGTATATTAGCAGCTCCTTACTTTCACATGAATGAGAAGTGTGACTTAAAACCCCATCTAGAGCTGTATTCAACACTTAGCCTTCAGGGGTGAAAGAGAGGAACACAAGTCACAGGCAGCAATGAAATGGAAACCAGGTACAGAACTGCTGGCACCAGCCACACAAGGGCAGTGATGGCATCTACAGCCAGGTACAGCAGCTGTAATACCCAAGGGAAACTGACTAACAGTCATTGCCCCCAGATACCCTTTCTGAAGCTGCATAAACCCATTTCTCACTTTAAAATTAACAAGATTATTACTATTCCTGCTTTTAAAACAGTAGCAGGCACTCAGTGGAGCTTTATCCTAAGGAATGTGTTTTTGAGAGGAATATTCAAAATTTGAATGTCTTGTTATTTCTCCATCAGAGGAGAGAGGGCCTATCTGTTTCATGCTCATACAATTTCTTATATTCATTTTGATGGCAGTGCAATTCATTGTGGCAGAATCACAGAATCTAGCAGCAGGAGGAGGATGCTAGACCTGAACTTCAACTGAACATCAATGTAACTATGTAAGTGTTTGAGGTTTTTTGACTGAACTCCCCCTACCTTGATTTAAATGATTCAAAATCTGAAGCTTTCACCACTTTTTTTGGGAAAGCGTATTGCACCCTGGTGGAAGCAACATCAATTACCTAAATACGTCATAGGATGTTAGAATATTTGGGGAAGGAACAGAACCACAAAAACCACAGAGATTTTTGTTGTAGCCGAGTACTTAAAGTCTGCAAACCATCTGTGCAGCTACTTTTTCAAAGAATGTGAGTCCCAGAGGTATAACCTGGCTCGTGTGAAAAAACACAGCTAGCATGTTATTAAACTGAATTCTCCTTTTTGTTAACATAATTCAAAGAACAAGGGCATGCATTTAAACAATTCTGATTTCTCATTGCAGCTTGCCTCTCTATTGCCATGCCTGTGACACTGCAGTTAGTGTGTTAGGCACTGTGGAAAGAACTGTCTTAATGACATAAAAATATATCTTTTAAATGGTTCCCAAACCCACAGTGTTAGGTTTGCATAACTTAATTTTGGGCATCTAAACCAATTTGATTCTTATAGCTTATCTAAGACTAAAGTAGCACAGCATTTTACTCTTATGTACTTTATACTAAGACTGGTTTGTTCTAGGTAATGGTCCATCCCTCCCTAAAAACACAGGAGCCAGTAGGAGGAACTATAGTTACTTGGATCACGAGAGATGATTTTGAAAGCATTCTATGGCTTGAAAATCTCCCTGTTAAGCTGATGAATTGCTTAAAACTGTTGGCACAGAGGGCTGTTACCACTTTAGCTAGAGCTGTCTGCTGATATGCACCACACACACACACACATATGTATATATACACATAAACACCCACAAAGGAAACTAAAAGAAATTATTTAGCAAAGGCAATGTGAAATCATATTTTAAGTCAAGAATAATCCTTTGTAGACTGATTGCCAGAGTGCATATTTTGAAGCAAACTCCTGAATTCGCCCTTTTTTTTCAGATAGCGTTGACTCATCCCTACTCAGATGTGAACTGCTGGCCCAAGATGGAAACAGAGACATAGCTGAACATACTGGACTAGCAGTTGAAGTAGACTGGGACACTGAACTTACACATGGGGTTTCCTGACCTCACATGAAATGATTTTTACAGTCAAACACATTCATACATTCAGGAGTTTCACACAGCAATGGAGAGGATGCAACTTCCATACCTGCTGATATAGGGGGTAAAGTCTGGGCTTCAAGCTAAATTATTCTTAATATATCATGTAGAGATTAAAAAAAAATGTAGAAAAGCAGCATGTAAACCGTGGAATAAATTAAGTTTCTTCCTACATCATATCTTCTACTGCATGAGGACATACTGCTTCTAGCACAGCTGAATTAAGTGTAACCCAGTCTGTCAAGGGCTGCTGGTAGAAGCATGCACCCTTGAGGGAAGTTGTCCCAGTTCCTGGCTGGGTTGCAGCAGGGGGAACAGGCTTCTGTCTGAATGGAGAATCAAGCTTCCTGGGTGCCTGCTGTTCACTGAACAGAGCATGAGGGGTTTCCAAGACCACATGGCCCAGGGCCTGTTATGAGGACCTTCGCCAAGCTGCTGACAACACTTGCAGGTTGGTGGCCTTCCAAGAAGGTGGCCTGCAGAGGCAGAGGAAAAAATCAGGTCTCCACTGCAGGGACCCAACACACAGGCACTGATGTGCTGGCAGCAGCCAGGCTGGTCTCCTGCACGGCAATGGCAGAATTCTACTGAGTGTAAATACACCACAGGACCTCTGATACCAGAGTGTTAAAACCTAATTACCATAAACCAAAGTAAATGTTCTAATGTGGACAGCAATTGGTTGTTCATAACTGATAACAGCAGACTCCTTCCATCCATTAAATCCCATCTGTTAAACATTATAGACCAACCACTGCACTGTGATTAATATTTATAATAGAGACTAACTTTTTGAAAGGTCATATCTCCAACAGAATCTGAGCATTTCAAACATTTTTCTTTCTGAATGCCTGAAGAAAGCATCAATAATGAGAGGTCTGGTCCTGCCACCACTGAAATCAATAGCAAAAACTCTCCAACATTTCAACAGAAGGGAGAATATGAGGTTCTTTGAATAAGCAGAAAAAAACCCAAAACCCAACACATAACACCTGGCAAAAATCAGCTGAACATAGGATCTTTATACCTGACAGTCAAAAGGTCATTCTGTATTTTTTTAAATTTTATATACAAAATCAGCCAACTAAATTTGAAATGCATGAACTTTTGAACTTTAGATGAATAAGTTGCCATTTTCAGTGATACAGTTTTTAAAAATAGATTCAAAACATTTTCATAGGAGGACATTCATTTCAGTGTCCTAATATCAACCCAGCTTGGTGGTGCCAAAGCAGGTACTTCTGTGCAAAAGGAAAATATATTCGTGCACTGAACAAGAATCATTGGCATGTCTCAGTTAAACTACCCCTTATGTGCTTTTTATGACCCATACCCTGTTTTCTGTGTGCTGGCTAATACCTATCTGGCTGAACATAAGGGGCTAAAAATTTGAAAGTGATTTGTTGCTAAGCCTGTTGATTAGATTTGGTTATTAAGAGGTGGGTAAGACTCACAAAACGTCTTAGTAATTCTTTTTTTGACAGAAGGGCCTATGTAAATCTAAACATTGAAGGGGAGAGACCTTACAAATATGGAAAGAAATTATATAGCACACTATTAGCAAAGCAAGCTGGAAGACTATGAGCCTCAAAATTCCAGACAAGAATTGAGACACCTCAAATCTCTGGTATTCTACAGATGCCACCATGAATGGAAGAAACTTCACAAAATTTTGCCCCATCTTATTGGTAAGTATCACATTAAAGTCAGGAAACAAGGGGGCAAGGATGACTCCAACACAGGCATCAGTTTTGGATTCCTGTGCCACATCTTCCGCAGCTGCAAGAAAGGGTTCAGCACTTAAGGGAGTATTGCTGGTAGCTCTTGGCAATTTTGTACTTGCATGAGTTTATAGATTACCTGCTCTAAGAATCAGTGCTAGTGGTGGGTGTATGGATGTCACCTTTCTTTGAAAGTTTTTGAAAGTCAAGAGAAGCCAGTGTAGGTTCCTTTATTTTTCCATTCAGATTACTGTATTTCATTAATTCCTTCAATTCTATGTTTACCAAAGTTTACAGGTTTTGAAACACCTGCTTTAATTTACTGTGTTTTTAAGTACACGAAGCTAAACAATTTGTCAAGCATAGTATTCTAACAGCTTTTGCCAAGCTCAGATATAAGAGCATATCTATCAATTATACATTTTGGCAGACCAGCGAGTGAATTGCATTCCTCCATAGGCACTTTTGAGATACACTGCTTGTACTAGAGAAGGGAGCACTTACTTCTTTCTGGAATGATTCATTTATTCTCCAATTTAACTGTAGCAATTGCTCAGGCATCATCATCATCCTCGTCCTTCAAAGATGCACCCATGTCTGCACACAGAGGTGCATGATGGATACTCTCCTACATAAAACATGCTAGGAGAATGACATCAGAAAAAGACACCCTATTGTTCTGGAAATTAATATTCTCTTAATGACCACAAAATAAGCTGTCCAGAAGAACAAGTTTACTTTTGCAACATTAAATAGCAATAACACAATTTAGAACTGCCTTTCTGCATAGCACGAAATGCATGTACGTGCTATGGTTTAATTATAACACACAACATTAGAAAGATGTTGATAGCTCAGACTCTGAGGTTTTGTTTGCATCACTTCCATGCCTTTAGAACCACATAAAAGTTAAAACCTGTTTCCCGAAACTTACTAGGTATACAGCTATATTACCTATGAAATATGAAAGAAAAAATAATTAAACTTACATGTATTGTTGTGAAGCTAGACAAAAGGGTCTATTATTTTTAGACATCAGTACTTGTGTCTAACTTTATTTCAGCTGGAGGACTGAGTTATGGTACTTTATCTGAATCTTTATGCATTAATTTTACTCCTTGGAAAAGAGGTGAATGCTTACAGGCAGCTTTTGATTCACATTGAAAAATAGTAGAGTAGCTAAAAGCAAAACAAGTGCTTTGCTGGTTTCACCCAGCAGAACTGCTTCCAGAGTCCCAACAGCATCTGTACAGAAGATCTCTGGCACTCACACACTGGGCAGCTCTGCAGCCCAAGGGCCCTGGGTAATGTCAGGTGAGCACATCATTCTAACATAGCACCTTAAAGACAGGAACACTTATATTGAAGATTTTACTTGAGGATGTTACTGGATTACAGTGTACTCAAACCACTTCAAACACATAGAGGAATGATAAAAACCCAAGGAATACTTAAATTTTTCCTGATTGTTGGCAGGACACGCTGGTGCGGAGCTGTTGCTTGCTGTGGTAGCTGCCTGTCCAACCACCCACAAGTGTCCCATTTGTGGGCCTAGACACACCATGCCTTCAGAAGGCTGAAGGTGACACAAATTTTTCATGTATGAGGACAGGAAACCTGTCCTCATGCCACACACTTATGTCACTCCTTGCTGAGAGGGTTGCTGTGAAACACCTTTGAACCGGAATTGCCTTCCCAGTAAACGCAAGGCAAAGGAAATTAGGCATCACACCATAGAACAATTGGGCAGCAGGAGCTGTACCAGATTTACCAGCACTGGGCACAGTGCAGCTGGGTCTGAACTCCAGGCCCCTGCAAGGCCACTTCTTTGCCCACCTGTGGGGTTCCCTGAGCAGCTCCCACCAGCCCTGCTCCCACACACTCCTGTGCTCAGAACAGCAATGCCAAGCAAGAGCTCTGGGAAACACTATGGCTGCTCACTGGGTTTGTTTTGCCAGAACAGTCTCCTCTTCTAAAGCCCCTCTGCTTCAGTTCTGCATCCAGGTTTGTAAAACAAGGTACAGGGAACTCATTGAGTATCCACGAAGTTCAAGGAATAAAATCCAGATACCAAAAAATGAAGCAAATGACCTAATAAAGGAAAACATTGACTCCTCCCTTTTTTCTTTGATTTTTTTTTAAGGTTCGATTCTACAAAGAAAATTTTCTAAGTGCTTTATTTAAATTAGAACCACATAACAACCTCTTTGAGTATTTTTGAAACATGTTTCATACTAGCATCTAGAAAGACACCTCAGAATGGAAAAAATTTCAAGTACTACAGCCAACGTTGGTCATGGAAGAAGTTAAATAGCCCTGGTTCTGGTTTGCAGATGAGTGGTCTCCTCCAAATTTTCTCCAGAGAGACTAAAAACAAAGGGTGCTCTTTTTGTGAACTGGACTGGGCATTGCCAACATTTATGTACTTAGGATAGAGTAAAAATTTACAAAATTCTTTCAAACAAAGAATAAAATTTAATGAAGAAACAAGTGACACAGGTTTATTTATCCTTTCATCCTTCTCAGCCAGTAGGATCACTTTTGGCATAATATTTTTTATTAACTAGGAGCTAAATGCTTTCCATATATTTCTGCAAATATGTCATAATTCGTAACAACTTTATGGCTGGGCATATGGCAAATATATAATGAACAAAACTATTATTTATATTCCCATATGAGGAGGCTGCCCATGCAATCAGTAGCTAACCTTCTGTAAAGGCATGTTTTCAGTGAACAGGAAAACAGTTTAAAGGTTCTGACGAACATTTCACATTCCCATAGCTCATCTCCCGACCATATAGAAAAAGAAAATAAAAAAAATTACATTATTAAAAGTAGATTATATTATATAGATTATATTCAAGAGAGTGTATTTGCAATTATGGATTTTCTAAACTAATTAGAAGAACACCTCAAATGTTTAATCTGCTGATTTCCTCCAATGTGACAAAAGATGTTTACAGATATAATGTGAGATACACATCTCTGTCTAATCCTCAGAATGAGCTTTAATGCATGGAGATACATCATGTCATTACAGAAAATTTAAAACACTGACTTGGTGACAACAGTCTGCTTGACTGTCCTGTGATGCGATTTGAAAGAGTTACCTAAAATGGGAAATGTAGCACTTTTGCCCCACTATCACGACTGCCATGTTCTTGACTAATATAAACATGTGACAGTCTCAAATGTTCTCCCCACCATAAAGCCATCCATGGCCAGCTGGGTGATGTTAAATAAGAACTAATCATAAACATATGCTTAGTGTGCATAAATGTTGCTTTTATTCCAGATTTTACTAAAAGAAAATATACTGTCAAGCTACATATACATATTTTAGTCATCCTTCTTTTTTTTTTGCTTCTTAACCACACAATTCCATTAATATACTTCAGTCTATAGAGGAACATATTATTTGATCTGACACAAAGACTAACAAGCATGCTATGTTTGAGTTTTGGTTTCCCTTTTCTAGCACTTAAAGAGGTCAAATCCCTTGTATCAATCTGTCCAGGTTGACAACACCTTTTTTGTTGCTGCCAGTCCTCCCATGGTGTTGCAGTCTGGGGGAGGAACAGCTGACCCACCGCCTGCACCCCACACACTTCTCCAGCACCACTGAAAGTGCTCAATGATTTTTGAAACCCAGTTTAGGAGTGAAATCTGACGTAACATATTACATTGGATACAAATTCCCGATTGCTTTATCTTAATTTATCTTAAAGTATTACCCTTTCCTATTGCAGACAAGACCAGGTTCTGCCTTAGGCTGCTGTAAATCCTGTAGCTTCACAGCAGCTAGGGCTCCAGGTGATCAGCCCAGTCACGAACACATCAGAAACCATATTGGCATAAATCCTATGGGGTTTGACTCTTATCTAACTTTTCATGCCTCTTCTTTAATTTATGAAGAAGAGAGGAAAACTTGCTTAATCTAAATATGTGTCCTAACTAAGTGCAACAAACTACCTTCTGGAGACACGGTCACCCTACAGGAAAGGAGCAGCAGTGCCCTAAAGGTGACATCCCTGTACCAAGTCTGTACAATTGTAAGACTCCCTATTACCCAGAGAGGGGCTGGCTGAAGTCCACAGTGTGGTTCAGGTGTAGCTGCAGTGGTAACAGTACAGAAGGTGGGCTTTTACAAAATTGGTTCATCAGCTATTTTTATGCCTCCAAAATTTGCATTGAGAAGTATTTATTAAACTTTTACCCTTTCAGAAGTGGGAGTTTTTCCTCCTTTACAACCAAGTTTAGTATGTGAAAGTGAAATCTAATGCTTCCCATCACTGTTGACCACTTCTCTCATAAAACATGAAAATGTAGAGAAGAGGAAGAAACAGCTTCAAGAAGATCCCTTCCAAGCAGCTATCACTCAGCTGAGCTGCAATTCCCTAACAGTGTTACATGGTATCTCACACTAGGTTAGAAAAGTAAAAACATTTTCATTAAACTGATGTGCTGATCTACAAACCCAAGTTACCTTCGTATTATCATCAAAGACCGGGAGAGAGGGAGACGGAGAGAGGGAGAGAGGGAGAGAGGAGAGGGGGAGAGGGAAGAGGGGAGAGGGAGGGGAGCGAGTGAGAGAGGGAGAGGGGGAGAGAGGGAGAGGGGAGAGAGGGGAGAGAGGGAGGGATTCAGTCCTATGGAAACAACATACTTGCTAAAATTTCACCAAGGTAAACTCTTAGCCATTAATTTAGAGCAGGTGTGGTCTACTAAATATCTTTCACCACATCTCATTTCTAAAGAAGAACCTTAACTTCTGTGTTCTGCTTTCAGGGCAAAACTGTCCTTCTTTCCCCAAAAGGTGCCTAGGAAGGGATACAGTCTCTGACAGTGAAGGAGAGCCTGGTAAGACTGGAGGGAAAAGCGTTTCATGCATCTGAGGGGTAGGTTGGTAGCTTCAGAGCATGATTAGAGGACTCATAGCTGCTTTTCCAGACTCTATTGCTTTTTTCTTTGCTCTTTAAAACTCTTCTTTATTCAGACCTTGTAACTTTGCTTGAGATTAGTAATTAATACCGATCCCGTTTCACACAGGTTTTGTGCAATCCACATGAGGAAGAGACCAGAGGTTTTCCACATGTGTCTGTCTCAGCTCTGCAGGCAGAGTAGCAGCAGTGTGACAGACTGGGTGTCCCCGGGAGCCACTGTGTGATCTCACAGGGACACTTCTAATACCACTGCTCTCCTTGGGCAGTGGTCAGCTTAGCCCAGGAAACAGGGCTATGGGCTGGTGCTACACAGGTGTCATTCTCACATGTATGGAAAGAATAATAATTATACAATGTCTAAATCTTTCCTGATACAGAAGATTATTTTCATTTACTAGTGAATTGCATTGAATGCAAAATTGTGCTGGGGGAAAGGATATAAAATACTGCTATAGGACTTCAGGACTAGTCAGGATTCTGAATCAGAAAGACCTGCTTCTGCCTATTGATGGCATACAATAAAAGCTCAAACCAAAGAGCTATTGAGGATATATCACAGGCTTTGCCAGCTTTAGGTTTGGGACTTCTAGAAGGAAGCTTGCTTATAGTACAAAAAGGCAGCAAATCTCCTACTCCTTTGAAATTTGATGATATCAACTTCCTTTAAAGAGCATAAGCCACACTTTTAAAGCAAGTGTTCTGTCTGAATGACTTAGAAAACTCATTCAACAAGCTTTTTAAAATCAGCCTGTTGACAGGAATTTTATATGTGCAACAACAAAATGTTTTTGATGCACTAGATATCTTCTGAATACCCATTTCTAGTAAAAAATAATAATAAAATACAACAACCTCAAGTCAACAACTTTCAAAGAGGACATCAAGGGCCAAATACAGATCCCCTGAAAGCACAGCAATTCTCCCACAGATATCAACAGGACTAGAATCTGGCCCTCTACACAATGTATTTCACACTTTCAACAGCTCGGGAACTTTATCTATATTCGGTGAGACAGCGCTGTGAATACTCTTCAGTACCACAGTTTGCATGAAATCATCAGCCAAAATTAACTAACAAGACTGTGAAAGAAAGCGAACATGTGTCCAGCTGCTTACTCTTTCCATTTGAACTTTACTTGGTGCATTCTCTTCAGTCAAATCAATTAATCAAGCACTGTAATTTGAACTGCAGGAAAATGTATGGGGAGAATTTATACACGGGGTGCCTGCTATCAGAAGGGGCCATTCACGAAATGAGTCTTGCTGAACCCATCTCTGTGTAATTCTTAGAAACCAGGGTGTGCGATGATGATTGAGTAAACATCTGTGACTCAGTGTCTAGAGCACAGTTATGACAGCCTCTGGGAGAAGTGTTACTAACTGCGCTGCCTCAAGTATTTTCCTGGCCAAAAGATCACATGCCGCGTCAAACACCATGGGAAAAATTAATGATTCTTCATGCTTCCGCAGCTTTCCTTCGCAGTCCCAGCGCACTGGAGTTCGTACACCACTGTTGTAGTTTTCTTTACCAGCAGTTTTACAAGCTCACATGAGATAACCCAAGCACAGCAGCACATCAGTATTGCAGAGGTGGAGTACAGAGCACATCCAGGTTTCGCATGTTTGTGGTGCAGGGGTTTGTCACCGTGCCAGTAACCTCTGCCCACTCCTGACACAGGCTCAGCACCACTTCAGGGTAAAGCAAACTGTGTATCCTTCTCTAGAGACCAATTACCAGGTGAGGACAGTCAAATGGCATATTGTCTTTATCACTCCTGCCCTTTTGCCCTGGCATATGTTCTACTGCCCCAGGTGTTTACAGGAGAGCATGGGGCTTGTTCTGCCAGCAACATCTGCACAGGTATGTCTGTGCTGAAAAGAAAAAATTCTCCCATTTCAAAAGGGTCCACAGCAGACACCTTTGTAGTCTCTGTTCAGCTTCTGCCACTGAGGAGACTATCTGCTCTGTGTTCCCAACTCAAACACAAGCTAAAGGAAAAACACCACATCATTTAAAGCTAACACAGGTAAGGACATTTAAGAGTTCAGAAAGACCAAGTTTTTAAAGGAATGAAAGTGCATCTCAAGATAAATACGTAATGACGATGCATAATGAGGATAAGTACAATCTTTAATTTGATTTAAAATATCATAATAGAGGTTTTACCAACAGACCATAGCAGGAGTACTTTTTCCTCCTAGATGCCACACAAGCAGGTCAGGATGTTGCATGCAGCAACACCAAAACACCGTCTGTTGCTTTGGACAAGCCGGATGTGGCAGTGCCAGTCTCCACAGTGTTGTCACACAAGCAGCAGTGAATCTGAAGATTGCTTACAGCTATACTGCTCTAATTATGACTTGCCAAGCACTGTGCTCATAAACTGAAATAAAGTCAACACAGTCTTGCCCTTTGCAAAGAACAAGGTGCCACTTTCTCACCAATGCTTTTGGCAAACTCTGCTGTAGGCTTTTCACATGGAAGAGCTGAGCCTGCATCTCTGCTTGGCAATGAGCAACACAACATAAAACTTGCAATTGCAGAAATAACCAAGAGGTAGGCAGGGTGATATCTACATATCTGGAGTTAATCTCATTAGCTGAGGAAAGTAAATTTAGACTAAAATACTACAGAAAAACATAGACTGAAATATTAGGTAAACCGAACTGTTACATAACACACAGTACTGGCACAGCCTGGTTTCCCTCAAATTTGTGCTCTACCTCTTTAGTGACTCCCACTTATCTTTGTCCCCTAATGCCTCTTCCCTTTCAAAAGCTGCAGCTGCCAAGTGGGCAAGCAACATGCATGTTGTGGCTTGGACAGGTGTGGAAATAAATTGGTTTTTTTGCATTTCATTTCTTTGATAAAGCTCATGCAAGCATCATCTCTCAGATCATCAGCTTTTGTCAGCTTGAATCAAGATGGGCTGGAGGGTGCAGACTGGTATGTGGGTTGGAAATGAAGGAAACTGGAAAGGACAGGCAAATGTCACTCTGCTAAAGTGAGTGCTAAAAAACCTCCCACGAAACCAAAACAACAACAACCCCCCAAAAAACCAAAAACAAGCTAAAAACAAACCAACAAAAAACCAAGCAACCAAAAAAACCCCCAAAAAACCCCAAACAAACAAACCAACCCCAAAACAAAACACAAAACCCAAACCAAACAAGAACAAAACCCTTCACAACCACATCAATGTGATGGTCGTGTCGTGATCCTTTTTGGATATTTGCCTGTAACATAACTACCCCATACAGTCTGGCATGTGTTTACATGCCAGTCTTTATACAGAAGAGTGAGAGTGAGACAGAACAAGCTTCCCTGGAAGGACAGACAGAAGTAAAAATCCCAATAAAACTGCAGTGCCCAAGAGCATTCGCACTCTGCTCTTTAATGCAAGCAGGAACATGCACGGTTTATGAAAAGGTGAGACAACTGTGCTCATTCCTCAAGCTGTCATTTGCACATTTGTGTTAAGACTGCCCTTTCATTGTGGGGAAAGAACATTATCTGAATAACCAACTAAGAATCTCAACTCACGGCTATGCTGCAACTGCCTTGTTGCAAATCTTTGCAGCGCCCAGATGATGTAAAGCAGCTGCAAGCCTGACTTGGAGTGTTAAAACTGAGTTTATGGCCAGACTGCATTACCAGAATTAAGCTGCTGAAGCTTACCAGCAAATGTTTCTCTGTTTTCCTTTTCAATGTTGCCCAATTGTTTCCTGACTTACTACCATTGTCCACTAAACAGTTCTATCTCTTTGCTATATTTGACTTTTTTAAAAAGTTAAACACTTTCTTCCCCCTCTCCCAGTGTTTTTCAGACAGGTCTTATTTACTCATTTTGGGAAACAAGTCCTCTGCAAATCAGTTGGACTTCCTAATTTATTATTAAAATTAGCTCTTTTTTAAAACGTAAATTGCCAGAAACTCAATACCAGTTTACAGAGATGAAGTTGAAATAGAAATCAGGTGTGCTTAATATTTCATTTATTAGTCAAGTCTGAAGCAGCATATTGCAACTCTAGTATGTATGACTACTTGTGATCTAAAAATGTTGATAAATAATTGATTGAACAGGACTACTTAATTCTCAAACCTTGGCAGGGAACAGTATCCATGCTTGTGTAAGTAAAGAGCTTTTAATTTTTAATAATCAAAGTGAAAGCATATATTTTAGCACATGATGATACCCTTACATGTACTGGAACATATTTTGGTGTTCCCTAGAATAGCAGGACTCCTCTCAGCAGCTATTATAGGGGGTTTTTAAAAAAAATTAAGGTATATTTTTGGGTTTCTTTTTACTTAAACTGTTTTTTCTTCCCTAAGTCACAGGTGAAAAGGACCTGTTTCTTCTTTTGAAGTTTCAAGTTGTGCAGGAATCTACTGGCCATGCATAACCACAGGAGAGTGGATGGTTAATTAGCTTCGCTTCAGCTTTGAATGTACAATGTTTAAACTGTCTCTAACATCACTAAGATGATTGCCATGAGGATGATTAGCAGCACACCACAGCAGAAAGCTGTCATCATTCCTTTTGACCTAGTTCTTTGTTTTTTGTGGACTGTCATCAAAAACTACAGTGAATGCAGAATGACTAAGCATTGCCATTTCCACCAACACTACAACTTGCTCTCTGCTTTGCTGTGTGCTCAATGGGGAGAAGAAAACTTACTTATTTTGAGAGAAAACAGATCAACAGCACGAAGTCTTCATTTATGGACTGTAAAGGTGGCAGCAGTGCAAGACATCCCAAACTGTTACTCAAAGATGCCTTTGATTTCTCTCTCCTGCAAGGAAACTCCTAGAGTTTAAAGGTTACTCCAGACTTCCCTGGCCAATAGCCAGCCTGTGACTTGCACGCCTGGCACCCTGAAAGCAACTGGTACTTTGCTGTTGACCAGGAGATCCCAGGGTTTAGCCAGTAACCATGCTGTACCCGTCAAAGTCACTCCACAGTGACAAATGACTTGTTGAAATAGATTAAATTCTCCACTTGCATCAGGCTGCGGTTAAGAGCATCTAACTAACTAGAGCAAAAACTAATTGTCAACAGTGAGCTGACCTAAGTAACCTCTTGAAAAGAGAAAAAGAGGGTTTTTTCCCCCATACTGAAACCAGTTAACAAAGACTAATACTGTATAGAGGTACAGATTAGAGAAAAAAAGCTAGTATTTAAGGAGGAAGATTAAGGAAGTAAAGGCAAACTCAAATGGTCACTCAATTTTTTTTTCTACAGGCTGTACTACACTTTCTTATCTAATAAGCTCCCACCTCTTGCCTTTTTTTTCTCATTCAATCTTTTGCAAAGGAGAACAATTAATTGTCCTTTCTTCTTTCCAAGTACTGCTTCCTACATCTTTGCAGCCTCTTTGGCAATATTTCCTTCTTCTAAGTCCTGACATAACTTAGTCTTTTAGAAAGTCGAAAAATCAAACTCATTCTTTACAAACCGCCTGTTTGGAAAAATCATGTCGCTTTTGAGAGTTGAACAACTGTTTTCCTCAAAATTGACAATTCATTCCTCCCCTTCAGTACAGATTCAAATTATATTCTAGAGTGTAACAAATCAGAGATGCCACCTAAATAATAAGCTATAGACACAGATAATGGTTTACATAATGCACTGCCATCATTAGCAAAATGCTGCAAGTAAGTGGTCAGAAACAACTACAACTCTGTTGTTGTGGGAAGAGCACTTATACACTCACTTGACTTCATATCAGAAAATTTTATTTGCTGCTAAGGCCCAAGTCTACAGCATTTGGCTCAGCAATCACTGCTAATTTTAAACAGGAATGAAATAAAATTAGCAGTTACCTGGTAATTAACTGCTCAGTTAATCTCAGGGTAGTGTATTTTAATAAAAGTATTTCAAATACTAATATCAGCAGGAAGGAGTTGTCTCACTGTTCTGATCTGTGTGATCAACTATGCAATATGCATTTGTACATGAATGAATGATAAAGATGTTTTGCATCCAAGGGTTTGGGTAATAAGCACATGAAATAATAGCAAAAGCCTCAGCAAAAAATAAACTCAGGCACTTTATCTTGAGAGCCTGGGCATGAGAGTCCTACTCCTAAACCACCAATTGCTAATTTTGTGGTAGAGAAATATTGGAAGTATTTAAGGCAGGAGAAGCTATGCCTGGTAGTATTTTGTGTGTGCAAAACCATCCATCTGCAGAAGCTGCTGTGTGTTTTACAGACATCTTTCCGTGCTAGTCAATTCTGGTATGTCAGGGAGACGAGGTGCAGACCTCTTCTCTCTACCAAAACCAGTTAGCTGTGAATATTTTGTGCATTAAAAACAAAAAGGAAAAATAGGATCTCATGGCAGTTGACCTAATCAAGAAATTATATTGATACTATAGAAATTCCTTAAAACCACATGCAGACTTACAAAAACGTCCCAAACTGATACAAATGCAAGCGCCAAGATATGATTAGCACCTTGTCACCTTTGGTGACTGAAAGACCCCTAAATACACATGCATGATTTCATTTAGCTGGTTTTTGGTTTGCTTGTTCTTTTGCAAAGCTTTTCTGAGCATTTTGTCATGATCTGGCTTCCTTAGTGAGGTTAGATGATGTAAACAGCTATGAGGCCTGTTACTCCTCACAGCTTTCAATTCATTGGTACATTACCTTCCAGTGAAACTATTTTAGAACAGCCCCTTTACCTGGTTGTTTAATCCACATATATCTTTCTGCCTTATTAGCCCTCTTCCTCAAAAAGCAAGGAGTGCAAACTGAAAGAATCAGTGATATGAATTTACATATTTTAGCAGCATCCAAAGGAGAAGTTCCATGTTTGCAGAGTAACATTATCTTCCTCCCTAGGATCAGTCTGAAGAACTGGTGCATTTTTCTGGTGTTTGGTGTTGCAAAATCTACTTGTACAGTCTACAAAAGGAAAACAGACTTTAAGAGAAAAAAATGAGTAAAGATTGCACTTAAAATGACATGTGAGGCTCTGCTGAAACCAGACAATAAAAAGGTAACTTTGAAAAAAGGCAGTGGGTAGGACAGTCTCAACATCTGAAGAGTTTAATAAGTTGCCTAGCCCCATTTCTGCTGTTGGTTACACTGGTGTATATGGGGGATCAGTGGTTTGAACATCCCAGAGCTAACTCCAGATTTATTCTATGTGCAATAGAGAGCAGGATGTAACACAACAAATATGTGGAAAGGAAAGGATATTGCCTTTCTTATCCAATGTCATTTCAAAGTTTATGCTTGAGACTCCATGGAAGACTAAAAAAACCCTCTAAAAATCACAGTCCTTGCTTTAGGACTGCAATAGTTGACTTCAGTTATACTGTAAATAAAGAGCCTTGAACAGCAAATCTCCTCATAATCAATGGCTTTGGTATATGCCCAAGCAAAACCTCCTGACACCTACTTATGTTCAACTGTAATTTTTCCAACAGGTCCCTTCCCCCTCTCCATGCTCCAGGCTGGTGATAATGCAGCAGTGGCTACCACACAGCCCGTTGTCGCCTCCAAACCGCAGCAGTAGTCTCAGCATCACAACTGCTTCACTCATCCTGCAGTAAAGTCAGGCAGCCCCATGCAGCTTTAAAAATGAAGCAAGATTGTAGGTACTGGTGAAATTACCATGTAGAGATGTTAAATTCAGGGAGAAACTTCTCAGTCATAGGTGTATAAAGCATCCATACTTTGCATCAAATGTAACCAAGACCATCTTTTCTGGACTACATACTCTGACCTTCTGAGAAGGCTAAGGAGGCCCTTTGAAACTGGACTGAGGGGTGCATAAAAAGCCAGATAATGAGGTTTTTTTCTTGGAAATTCAATGCAGGAAGGGGCGGTTTTTCCTGTGGCTATAATCACAGAAATACACAAACGAGAGATCTCAGTGATGTAAGGTGGCAGATAAGCAACATTTTCTGTGCACACCTTTCCTCCCTTACTGGAATTCCTGGTATTATTTCCAAAACCTTTCTTTCCAAAGCCATGCAACAAGCACTTAGGTTAGACACAGATATTTACATGGGCAGGAATTTTGCATTAAAATGATGCTACAAGACCAATATTTTTGTACAGATGTGCAAATACCATTATGAACATAAAATAAGCATGGACTCATTTCAGTGAATTCATTATTTTCTGATCTCCTCATGTGTTTGTCACTAAACAGGGAATCACGGCACAACCAATGACCTCAGACAAGCAGTTGAAAGTGTAAAAGTTGGATGAGTAAATAGGTGTTTTTTGTAAATAGAAGTTAATTTTTTTATTACATAATTGCATGCAAGAAAAAACAGCAACTGCTTCAAAGGACCAAAACCAACCTTAAAAAGACCACACAAAGATTGGGAAAAATACTCTGTTTATGAATAACTTGCTCTTATTATATACAACTGATAAAAAACTAGTTAGCTAGCACTAACATTTATAACAATAAAATTTACAAGAATTCATTCACATTGTAAATGTAGATGCACATAGCTGTAGGTGGTCAATATGCATTTGCTCACACAAGAATTTTGTGCCTTCATCACTCCCATGGATATCTAAGACATCTGTATGTTGATGATTATCTGCAGCTAACACAATCCCAAAGTTTTAGGGACCCAACAATGAACCAGCCAATCTTACTTGATGCTTGCTATGTCAAGATTTTTTACTTGAAAATTTAAGTTTGTGTTGCACTGGTAAATGTCTTGAAAAAAAAAAAAAAAGGAATTTTGTCAATATGCTATTAAAAAGGAAAGGACTGCAGCACACAAAACTCCCCATTACTTTATGGTTCCTTTATAGCAGGAGTCTGTTTTATCTCAGCACAGCTTTGGTACCCTGTTTGTAATTAAACAGACAGCTCTGTGGGATTCACATAACCATACCAAGAAAACAAGTATCTGATAAGTATCAGTAATGCCATTATTTGGCTCATTTAAGGTTACTGATCAGCCTCACCTTTTTTTAAAGATTATTAACAACATTTATTTTTTACCTTTTTTTTCAGATTTTGACTAATTTGAAGTGAAATTTTGTCAACATCGTTCCCTGCATTACAAGAAAAAAAGGACTTTAACTGAATGAATTATCAGAGCCAAACACTATCACAAAACTTTTCCCTATAAGCACAAACCCTTGCTGCTCTGAGAGTATATCTAAACCCCTCTAGGGTTTCATAGGTTTCAAAGAAATGAGGTATATGGGGAGGCACAGGAGTGGGAAGGAAGGAAATTGTATCTTGGCTCCTGTGGGTTTTGGCCCAGAAGATGTGACCCACACACTGGTTGGTGAAAAAAAATCTTGCTGTTCATTTCTAGTTTTATTACATACCATAAAAGCCTAATTTTCAGTACTTTTACTCTCCATCTCCCACCCAAAATATTGTGCGTGAGATTTAAACAGTTGGGGAAACTTTTTGTCTATTACACGTAACAGACAGGCTGGCTCAGCTGTCAAAATATTTTGTTTCCTTGAAAGGAATTAGTGTACAAAAATATTATTGCACTGTGTGAGCCAGAAGGTGGGGAGGAAAATTACAAAGATCATTGATAATTACATTGAAATAGGGAAACATGTAATTATGAACCAAAAAGCACATATAGAATCACCCTCTACACGATTTGCAAGGTGTTTAGGAAATACAGCTAGAGATAGAAATGGATATAGGAAAGCTATGTAAATAGTTATAACTGCTTTTCACATAAATTGTCCTCTTCACAGTGATGTGAAAGAGCACAGATGCTTCAGTAGTCCAGTGCCTTTCCCTATTAGGCATTAGGGATAGGTGTATCTTAAACAGTAGTTTTTCTCTGTTTCCCCCTTTACATTTGATTAAAAAAAAAAAAAAAATCTGCTTTTTGATGGAAGTTTCTGAGCATAGAGATCTGGTTTGAATGCTCTGAGGACCTTACTGCAATGCACCATAATTTTTTTAGGTATGTTTTCACCCATTTTTGTTACCTATTCTCTTAGCTTTGAAAACCCCCCAACAAAACAAACCAAAACCAAAATCCCAACACCATGGGATTTTCACAGGTTTATCTCCAATTAGAATTTCTGTGATAAAATTTACATGTCTGCTTTATATAATACTGCATGAGGTTTTCCACTTATACTTTCAATGAATTAAAAGCAGCTTCTGTTGTACAGTAGAAGCCCTGCATGAAACACAGGCAAGTCACCTGAAACATGAAAAAGCTCAAACAATAATAAAAAGATCCATTAAGATCAGCTAATATGCACTGAGGTATTGAGTAATACATCAAGTCATAAGAAGAATAAACACAGATTAAGCATAGCCTTTAAGCCTAATGACATCATGCCTCAAATTATAACACAGATAAACAAACACCAGAGCTCAATCATGGACTACTTTATCATTGCTTAAACTGAAATAAACAAAATATTCCTTGTGCGGAGCAAGGCAGACAGCAGGGATTCCAGGCATAGTCTTGCAGATGTCTCAACAAAAAAGTTGTATTTTACACAAGCCAACATTCTAGTTTTTCCTTGTTTGCTTTTTGTTGGGTTTAACCTTTCCTAAATATTTTTATATTGCTATAGGAGACTCGAGCCATTTATAACCAATCAAGAAACAGAATACTGACAATAATCACACATTATTGCTTTATTCCCTGAATAGGAATCCAGATAGCTTTCAGTGTTTTGTAAGGAATGCCAGTGATATTAAAATAACTGTGTGTATTCAGAAATTTGTTTCTCTTCAATATTAAGGCTTTTGGCCACATGTGAAGCCATTACAAATCAACTTGAGGGAGGGATTGAGCAGTCCTGCCCTTGATGTCAAAGCAAGTACTCTTATCTAAGAGTTTCCACAATAATGTTAACATAAAAGTGTTTTCCCCTTCATAAAGTCTGCAAGGCAGCAGCCATCTCACATAGTAGAAACATATTATAGGCCAGCGTGATGAAAAAAAAAAAAAAAAAAAAATCGGTATGATACATCCATAACAGAGGAGGAGAGGCCACTGGTGCCCTTTCAGCTGTGCTAATCCAGTGGTAAAGAACAGATCTGGGCCAGTGCAAGCCTCTGCACAAGTTAAAGCGACCCAACAGATCCAAAACTGGCTGAGTAGTAAGGGCTGAAGATAAAATTAAGAAAGGCAGCAAAAGGCTGGCATTTCCTCTTAACTGTTATTTCTTTTCAGGGCTGTAATCTGAACTCTGGGAACTCAAGAGTTTTAAGCACAGACTCAGTGAGTACTGTTACATACATTTGGTGCAACACCTAAGGGATGTTTCATCATCTATTAATTTCCATGCCAATTGGAAATATTTACCATGTCGGCCCAGATGAGTGCTGAGGAAAGCACACTTGCAATCACTGTGAATTGGTTCTTAGGGTCTTTTGCACAAAGACTTAAGAGTCAGTCTTTTGCACAAACTCCCTGTGAAGTTAATTTCCATCCATCTTCTCAGCTTTGGTGAGCACTGGGAGCCAGCTTGCTTTGCCAGGCAGGGAAATTCATATTTATGCCATTTTGCTTCCATAAACTCCCAGTGAGGGTTATCCCTGCAAGTGTCTCTAAATCTGTGCCACTGTTTTCCTTCCATACTCCCCATACTTCCATACTTTTCCTTAGTGACAATTAAAAAAAGCTTAATCAAGACTACCTATGGATGGAGTCCACTTTATTTTACTAACCCATGCTATCCTTCCAGCTGACAGCCCATCCTTTCTTTATACTAATAGAGGAAGGGGCTGCCCTATCTTGCTACCAATGAACTCTACAGAAACCCCCAAAACAGCTAGTGAAGCCCAGAAGGCCTCACAGTTTTGTCTCACAGATGAAAACTAAGACCAATATATGTCACTTTAGATTTAAGTGTTACACATGAACACATGTGACCTCCCCATTACCTGGTGGTGTGGAATTGCTCCTGTCTCATCACAGGGAAGTGACATAAATGAGAGGAGTGAAATAGTTTGCTGATTGAGTTGCTGAAAAAAACAAAGGGCCCTGAATGTTTTAAGTTTTCTCCTCTGACTTCAGCAACAGCTTTGAACATCCCCAGGATGTAAAGAATTAACTAGATGCCACAAATATTAGCCATGTTGCATAGGCCACAGTGTGGTTAAAGGCAATAGGAATTTAAAAAACCTCCAAAACATGACATGAGATTTTAGACATATTTGAGAACTGTGCTTCAAACAGAAGGGCTTTGCCACCCAAGTAGCTCCGTATCTTCCCATAATTAAATGTTAATACAATATTTAGACAGATACTGTGTTAAGGAAAACAACAAAACTTTATCCATTCTCCAGATAGCAGCTGATTCTAGACACTTGAGTTCTGGGTTTGGCTTTGGAAAGATACCTGTGTAAGTAACATAGCACCTTTGGAGTGATGACAATACAAATAGTTATAGGGAAAAGCTCTCCTTGGAGTTCCAGATCAATCTTTTGGGCAGTTAACCAGCACTTGGACTATAAGCTAGTGAGCTTGGCTTTTAATCATGTAACTAATAAGAAACACACTGAGCATATTCAAGTTCCTTTAATGAACACAAGGTCATCACCCCTGATTCCTCAGAAAAATATGCAGGGAACTTTTGCTTTTTAAATGAATGGCATTAATTTGTATATTGAGGAAAAAAACCAGTAATACCTGCTATAATTGTTCCACATATGCAGCCTTTATTAATAGTAGAAGAATATTTTTGTAGCACTATAGAGCATTTTTGGGTCCTGTGTGTGTACACACATACTGAGACCATAAAGAACTGCTGCTACTTCTCCAGCTGTGCTGTACACAAGTTCAGAAACCTCATTTGAAAAGACCTTCTCTCTTAGTGTCTATGGTGTCAGATTGACAGAGGTCCACGAAATAGCACTGATAATTTGCAAACGTGCTTTAAAAAACAGGTTCCACTTCACACACACTGTTCCATGTTTGACTATCAAATGTGTTCGCTTTTTATCTATGTGCAATAATTGGCCAACACACAGCAAAGAGCAGCAGATTTTTTGCAAAATTTCACCGTCTCTAAATAACTAAATACATATAAAGTAAATTAAGACACTCAGGACACATCCAGGCATTGAACGGCCTTCCCAATTTATATCTTCTACACTGAAAAATTAAAATCAGCTACGCCTCTTCAGCAAGGGTCCTGTCCCTTTCATCATTTAGTCTCATTCTTCATTTGCTTTCTTTCCCATCTCATAAAAGTATTTTCCTCTTGGTCCTATGACAACTTAATTTCCTTCAGTGTTTTTTGGGGTTTCTTTGTGTTTTGATTTCCTTCCTTTGCAGTGACTGGATGAGAAGGCCCCCTCCCACTCTTCAATAATTAGAACAGTGCTTAAATGACTTAAGACCTATAAACTTGTCCCAACCCATGCCTGAAGGCTGGTGACCACTGAGTCTGCCTCCTTGCCTTGGCAAGGTTGGTGTTTGTATTTACCTTCCATGAAAAGGAACTCAAATGTTGGGGCTGGAGACTTGCAAGGACAATCTCCAGCCTGGATCACCAGGAGATACACCTTCCAGCCTGTAGCAGCCACCATTGCTGGCAGTTTCCAAAAAACCCTATGGGAGTTGTAGTTCATTGTCTTCCTCCTCTGAAGGAGCAATGCTGACCACCAACATAACACATTCAAGGTGATCATAAGTTTCCTTATTATAATCATACCAGATATTTTACAGCCAATCATACTTAAACACCTGGCACCCTGTGGGTAGTGCCTGAACCCTTTCCAGAAGGGCCAGGCTGTGCTCACCACCTTCCTGACCCTGCTTGCAAGGCCAGCCTGAAGCCACTGTTCACAGCTCAAAAAGTTTATGCAGACTCCCTTTAAACTCAGGGTAAGTTCTGCCTGGCCATGTCAACTGGTAGCACCCATTTTGCAGATTTGATCCAAAATATCTTTTTCTGGCACTTTGACTTGATGTGCGCCCTTGTGTTTTCCCAAAGACATGAGGCTTCACGGTCAGAGCATCACAAAGCGCCTCCAGAGCAAGTCCTATGTGCTGACAGATCATCAGCTTGGCTTTAATCACCTTTCATTATGACCCCCACAATCTTAAAAGCTCTTTTGACTCTTCAGTTATTCTCCAGGCTGACTGTTCTGCAGGTCTCTGTGTCATTGGGTTTGAAGTAATTTATTATCAGCAATATTCAGTTATTTGTTTTTTAATCTTGACCTACTAGACTGCGGGATAGTATTTTAATTTTATCTAATTAAGACCATTTTTCTCTTTTGGACTTTGCTATTACAGTTTGAGGAGCACCTTTTCACCTGTAAGAGATTCCTATGAGGATATTGCAATTTCTGTTCCTAGTTATCCTGGATTAAAATACCTTTTCTGATTGATACTGTTAAGCAGAAGCTCCACCACACAAAGGTCTATTGAATCAAAGTGAAGATCACTGGTAAGGACTGATAGAGTAATTAATGTATCTGCAACTTCTAAATGGGAAAAAATACCATTCTGTATGGACCAAGCTTCTTTAAAAGGATAGAGTTTATTTTACTTCTTTTTTGATGAAAAGTGGCCTAATTATTGACCTCCCTGCCTTGACAGAGCAAGACAATACATTTTTCTAAGTTTAACTGTAAAAGCCCAATGATGTGTAAAATGAGCCTTGAGTAAGATTATTAGATGCTATCAGCTTTTCAAAGGGAGTGTGTGACAAGATCTGATAATGCGTTGAGGATCAATGCATCTGTCCTTCTTGCATCTCTGCTCTCCTGGAGAGAAAGCAACTGTTAGACCTAGTGAAGAGATCACAGTTGCTGAGCAACAGTAACAACACAAATATGCTCCTGGCACTGGCTTGGCAGCAGAAAAAAAAAAAAAAATCTGTTGAAATAATAACCACCGATAGAAGAGAGAAGGAGCCACATCACACAAACTTAACGCTGGAATATTAGCTGCACTTTCGGTCAGAAAGCCTGCTACAGATACAATCGTTGCACGGCAAGGTGTATTCAGAGGACAAATATCACTGTTATGAAAAACATGGAATAAAGTGTGAGAATAAATGAGGAGAGATTAATTTGAGTTCTGTGGAAGTTATCCACAGAAATTACTACATTATCTAGAAATTATAACATGATCCAGTAGAATGCCACAAAAAAAAAATTCTTCTATTAAGTGTACTGGATGCTTTAAATCACCCATAAAAAGATCATAATTTGTATTAGATTATGTAGGGCTTTTTCCTGAAGGATCAGTTGCCACTTTGAGTTAAGCACACTAGACTTAATTTAATCAAGTCACAGGAGCTTGAAACCCTCTGGACTAATAGCTAATTCACATTATTTGTCATCTTGATTTCGGGCAATTGCTTGCCATTTTGTAATTTGTGAATTGCAGGCTGATGAACACGAGCCACCCAGAGCTTCCCTCTGTGTTGCTTAAATTCAAAAAGCAGGACTTACTGGACAAATATCCATATGCAAATCAAACAGGTGAAAATTGAGTGACCTAATATAACAAAGGAAAAAAAAAGAAATTATTTCTTTCAGTAGTCTGTTTGTCTATCCATAACTACTAGCTTTGACAAGTGTAAATTAAAAGTTCAAATGATTTATTTCAAAAATGAAATCAAGCACATGGCTACTTTTCCATTTCTTTATGTACTTTCACTTCCTGCTTTCTTCCCTTCCCCTTGAAAGGGCTATTTCAACAAGAGCAAGTAAATATCTATAATTGCAAATGAAAATGTTAATATAACATTTACACAGTTCAACAGCTTCAAAGCTGTTTCACTGAATGAATACACCTAAAAAAAGACTTGGAGGCAGGGGGCAAAAATGCAACAAATTGCTACTTCAGTGGGAAATTTTGCAGTGAAACCTTAAATGCAGAAACAAAAAAAGAAAGGGGAAGGAAAAAAACAAATCAAAGTCTCTTCATTTACCTAATTCAAACCATTTAGGAGCTCTGTGCCTAAGCCGAGGATTACCAGTGATACCATCTCCTTCAGTATGCTGTGCCTAAAGAAAGCACCCCTCTTATTAAAAAGAGAAAAAAGTTTAAAGCCAAATAATTCAGGCTTGCATAAATCTTTAATAGGAGCTACCCTTCCAGGATTGGCTGTACTTTCTTTTCTCTGCCCAAGGGAAACACAATATGCCTTAGAAAAGAATAATAGTAACTCCATCTTGTGTGTTATATGATATCTTCCAGTAATCCAGAGGATTTTGCCTTTGTCTGTCATAAACAAAAGGCCACCCATACATAATGTGTCCAGGCTTTTTCAGGCTCCTCACCTTAGCAGGTGACACTCAGGAGATGGATGGGGAATACTTAGCCCACCAGTTGCTGCAGGCAACTTTACTCTCATGGCAATTTAGAAATGGAAAAAACGACCCAAGAGAAAAGCACAGACTCTCCCTGTGTAAGAACAAAGCATTATTTGCACCCTGCAGTTGTCCTGATTTTCCAGAGATCTTTTAAAAAGTTTTGCTACCGGTCCAAAAGCACATGATTTCATGATGTTGTTTTGAGTGAGGGTTCTTTGTGAGGTGCTTTTTGTTTGTTATTACTGATAAAGAAAATTTGCTTTTATAAAACCTCCCTGTCCACAAATTATCTGTACAAACTAGAAATTGAAAGAATAGTTTAGACAAAATTTAAAGCCTCAAGATTGGAACTTAACATTTAAGTAAACCACTAGCAACAAATAATAAATGCCTATTCTCCAACTGCAAAGACAACACCTGAGATGCTCAGCAAACTACCATAACAGATCATTCAGTAAAGCGGCAAGAAATGTTGTGAAATCTAACAAAGCATCAGTGTCCAAAAATAAGCAGAACAATAAAGGGGGAGAGGGCCATATTTTTTGAAAGGGTGAGGACAGCAACAGGAGGAACACAGCAGCCACAGGCGTGCCACCCAGCTGGAGTTTGACCAGGAACTTGCTTTGCAAACCCAAGGTTTTCCAGCCAGAAAACCAAAGTGCTCCTTTGGAAACAGGAAGTTTAAATAGTGCTGGAGCACACCTGGTCTGATGGCAGAGCAGAGTCGCAAGCAGGGGCACTGCTTCTGCAGTGGGCAGGACTTGCTAGGGAGGGATGCTCTCAGACCAGGCTCCAGGGACACGTGTGGCCAGATTATAGCATAGATGAGTCCCTGAGAATTTTTTAAATCAATTCATGTACACATGCTAAGTAGTAATTGGTGAGAAATGAGGCTTCATGGGTCTTTTGTTGACTAGCATTGAATGACCTGTTAAATTTTTAGTGACAGGCACCAGCTATAAGATGGCAGCTACAGAAATTGAGGCCTGTCACCCTCAGCAGCTTCATGGCACATGCAAATGGGCATTAATTGGAATAGTTTTTCAGGCCAACAACAAGATAAAGGTTTAGCACAAGTAGTACTTGTAACCTGTGACAATAAATCATTTTGCTGCTTAACTGAGGGTGGAGGGATTCTGTCTCGTTTGACAAAAACATGAAGAAAAGCGATGTCATACTGCAATCTCCAAAGGCTACCGTGAGCTAAGTTACTAACAGCCTCTACTATTTCTAGGAGAAAATGAGTATCAGAATCCAGTTTTGTTTATTTAATAAGTATTAATGATGGCACTAAACCCACACCACTAAAACTTGGATGGGACTAAGTATATCTCACATATTGCTCATAGAATTGTATTGAAACATTTACTCTTCCTACAGCACACTGAGATTTCTCTAGGATATTACATCCACTGTAAATACATGCATCAAACAAACAGCTTTCAGGAGAGCAAAGGGGAACAAAAATCTCAGGTATTTAGCATGCCAAAATTCACAGTGCTACTGTAAAGATGCTTGTAAAAGCATCACCATCCTACAGCCATAGGCAGCAAAAGTGCAGTGAAGTCCATCATGCTGCCTCCCACCACCACCATTTTCCCCATATCCTGCTCATACTCTCACACCACAGCCTTTCCCAAATATCGTGCTTCTGCCCTTACTCAGACTTCTCCACTAGAAGTATCTGGCACACCCTGACCTGCAGCTGGTGGAGGGAATACTGTGAGGCAATGGTATGTGTGCAAATGCAGTTACAGAGCTGACTTTGTTCCATGGCAGTCCTGGAGCTTTAATCTAATCAAAATTGTGCCAGCAGCCTTCCTGGGCAAATATGTTTCTTGATGAGTACTATGAAACATGCACCCAGAGCTGACCTTTCCATCAGCTCTAAGATAGGTCTCCAAGGAGCCAGCTTCAAATTGTTGCATACTGGGGTTTTATGTTTGAACACTGAGATTTCAGGAGCATAAATAGGCTCATAATGGCTGTCTATGAGGATGCCCAACAAGATGTGGGACTTGCAGCATCCTCCTCTGGCTGACTGATCTACTGCACTAGGTTTATATAGTTCATTATAGACCTATTAGCCACCAGTAGCTGCATCCATCTCCACTGAAATATTACACTATTCAATATTTACTTTTCCAAAAGAAAGTACAAATGTAAATTAATTTGACATTCATACTGTATGGAATATCAAGTTTTGCATAGTTGGGGCTAATTCCATGAAAGAATTAAGTATCACAGAACTGTGACCTATAACTCCCTGCTTAACTCCCATGTTCTTGATCCTAAAGCAGAGCCCAATACTCAAGTCAGGCCTGCAGACTGTCTAAACAACCCCTGTGCCATGTATTACTTATTTAAAGAATTGGTTTGAATACTGGCAATAAAGTCATTGCAGTGGACTGTACTGGCTGCTCTTGCTGGCAACCAAGTACATTTCTGTGCCAAAGGCCAAGTTAGCTCTACTAGATCAGCAGAAACATTTGTAGGACTTAGCCTCCTGCCCTCCCTACTCTCTTCTTTTCCTCCCCCAAGCAACATGATGGGGCACTACTTGGATCAGAGGAACCCACTCATTGTGAGCCAATTAAAAGTATGAAAGCCCTGTCATTGGTTTCAGATGGATCAAGAAAGCAAGCAGTCTGCAAAGTACCTGCCTATGATGATTACATGGCTCAGGATTCATCTCAAAGTCAGCTGACTGCTACATCAGAGGGCATAATTTTATCAGAGTGTGAAAAGCAGACCTTTTGAAAAAAGATTTTAAAGTAGAAAATAATTAAATATTATCTCTTGAGCAGAAGGGAAAAAATCAAAAACTCAGAAACAATTAACCTGGAGTTTTCTATACTTGAACAATACTAATCCAACTCCAACAGAAATCTCTCACTTGCCCAACCCTCTGATCTGTTCTTCTGCATTGCCCAAGTCCATGCCCTGATAATCCAACCCAATGTAACCAAAGACTGACACTGCCTTGTGAGGCAGACCTGCTGCCCTGTTTGCTGTGTGCTGTTTGGCAGCTAACTCTTCACCTAAGACACACACTATTGCTTTTGTTCCCTGATCGATTGACTGAACCTTTTATAAACAGGAGTAGGGAACTCAAGATTGTCTTGCAAAGGTTCATGGCATGAACCCTTGCATACATCCAGGGATATGCCACTCCACACAGACTTTCTTGCAAACACAAACACTCACATAAATGCTTACAGAAAATGTTACTGAGGTGAGTTCATCACTTGCTATTTTTCTGCACTATTTGTCTTGTTCTTGTATCAACTCCCATTTGTAACAAGAAACCTAGGAGGCACTACAAGGTTTTCAAGGCCAACATGCACAGTGCTGCTTATGTGACAACCCACAGACATCACGAGAATACAGGATTCTTCTTACTTTTTTAAAACCATTGTTGTATTGTATCAAGAAAGCAACTATATGTCATCGTATACTAAAAAAGAATACTAAGGGATCAAAATGAACAAGGCTGTTTATAATGCTTACTGGTTTTAATATTTTTTTCCCCCCTCTGCATTAATTCCCAAGTTTCATTGATAGTTTGCCCTGGCTTTCAGGGATCAGTTCAGTGAGTTTAGCCTGGGCACATTCCACAGTCCAGGCTGTGAACTCCTTCATGAGGAAGCTAGCATTTTCCTTATTGTAATATAGTTTACCTAGCAGCCAGACTAAAACAAGATTAGGATGGTAGACCCCTTACATCTGAAGCAGCATTACTACCCTGTAGTAGATATCCTCATCCTTTTCTGGTGCTGTGTTTTGAGGTTCAGCTTTCTCAAAGCCATGGCATAAAGACAGCAACCTCCTTGAGAAAATATTTTAGGAGGGTCAGTTTTCTTTCTCCTGGCTTTGAAAGAAGTTACAGTACAGGACTGCAGTACATGACAGCATCCTCCTTCTTCAAGAGAAGCATCTTCTTCATAGAACTGATAGAAATTTTTGTTTTGTTTCATGTCAGGATCCTCACATACTTCTGGTTCCTCAGCAGATTTACCATCACTTACACATCACACAACACCCTGTTTTCCAGGTTTCTCCACTATAAGGACCAATTCCTTTATGCAGTTTAGCTGCATCCAAAACATTATCCAGAATTTACCCTACTACTTTAACAAATATTTTTTCTTTTGATATTTAACACCTTAGAAATTCCCATTTAGCTAACATTGAAGAAAAGACCAAGACAGAATGTTGGCCATTCAAGCTAGAACCAAAGCCCAAACCATTCTGGATCAGACAATGCTTTATTTACTCAGTAAGAGATATTATTTAGTGTAAAAACATAATATCTTTGACCTATTTGCAAAACTCAGGCAATCCATGACCAGTCATATATCTTAATAAAACTTAAGGCAGTTATTTTGAAACCACATAGAGGTAACACATCTATTAGACATTGTTAAACACTTTGGTTCATCACCTGTGAGGAAGGTTCTGTTCAGCATGATTCATTTCATGTACCCAAGTACAACTTTCCATTATTCACTTGGTACTTCTCAAAATTTCAGCACTCAAGCCTGTCCATGCACTTTTTTTCAGTTCTTTTTTTAGTCAATCATATTAGAAGTTCCATTACTCAACCCAAGGGTAGGTCCCATCCCAGAAGAATAGTCTCATTGCTGTAAAAGCCAAGTTCTTAATTTCTGTGCCAACACTTTCTCTTTTATAGCTTACATCACTATTTCTAGCACTCCTCTGGCTTTGATATAGTTGGGCACAATTACTCTATAAAAACCTTTAAAAGCTTTCCTTTGCTAAATATCACTTCTACACCCAGCATCGACATGCCTGTAAAGGAATTGTCTGAGCAACTGGCAGTGTCTTCACCCTCTTTGTAACGCCACAGAATTGTAGAGTCAGTTAGGTTGGAAAAGACCTCTGAGCTCATCAAGTCCAGCCTATGACTGGACACCACCTTGTCAACCAGACCATGACACTGAATGCCATGTCCAGTCTTTCCTTAAACACCTCGGGGAGGGTGATTCCACCACCTCCCTGGACAGCCCATTCCAATATCTAATCAACCTTTCTGTGAAACTCCTCCTTAATATCCAACCTGAACCTTCCCTGGTACAGCCTGAGGCCATTTACTTTCTTCCTTTTTTTGGATTTCTTTCCAGAAGCCTAGGATTGTGTGGAGTCTGCTCTGCACACAACCCTGAAATTCTTGCTGCACACCTGATTTGAAGGTGATCTGGCAGTTTTGCTGCAGCTTGGATTTGCCAGCAGGTTTGCAATACCCAGCAACAATTATTTCCCTGATAGCTCAGCTGTAATTATATGGTCTCTCTAGTCTTGTAGAATTTATTTTTTGGTAGAGATTAGTCCAGGATATTTCAAAAGAAAGAAAAAACTACTTCTGAGATTAGGATCATATGGAACTTTTAATTAGCCCATCAAATTTTTGATACCTTAGGGGGTGAAATTTTTTCATCCTACCTGAAATCAAAATATTATGTCCTTTAACTTTTTAGATTTTTTTTCAATATCAAGTTCAGAATTCTGCACATTCCTCTACCTATTTCATCTTTCTGTTTCTTCTACTTAACCATAAAATTGTTTCATGACAAGAATTTCCACTACTTTCAATGCCTTTTAACTCCCTCTCCTTTATCAGATGCAAACACATAGACAGGGGTCACTCAATAATGTGGGGACACCAGCAGAAGGCCTGGAGTTTGGATCCAGGGAAGATATTTAACTGTTGATTTGTCACACTACTTTTTGTAAGCTTTCCCTTCCTTCAGCCTCCTTTTCTAACTGACCTCTCAAGAAGCTGCAAATACCCATGTTCAATGTGCACATTCAAAACACCACAGTATCATGCATCAGCTGACATGAATCAGGCAAACTTGTTTCCACGCTTTTGAAAGCTGCAGCCCCCCACAGAAAACCTTGAGATGCTGTTCTGAATGTGGTGCAAAACCAGGAGGAGTGGCATGTAGAGTACAAGCAATGTTTGTTTGCCTTGGATGAAAGAGCGAATGCTGTAGTACCATCCCTTGTATTTTCCAACACACTTTTTTCCTATCTATAAATCATCCATAAATCATTCCTATGATTCATTATACACCTATTAGTTATTTATAACAATAAATTCACAGATTAACATGAGCAGTTTGGGGCTATGAAATATTAAAACCATTTAATAGTTGCATGGTACAAGGAATAAGAGTGCACTTGTTTGTTCCATAATTGAAAATTAAATGAAGAAATTGCAAGTCTGAGAGCATGCAAGGCTCCAAATTTTATGTTTTGGGAATCATTTCAACAAATACTTTTGCACCCTAGATAGGCCTAAACAAGCCACATGCTCAGAAATTATTGGCTACATTGAGAAGCTGGATATTTTTTAGGTAACACTTGGTTGCACTGCATGCCTCCAAGGTTTTCTAATATTTAACAAGAAGGTTAAAAAATTGTTCTCCTGCACTGCAAGCACCAGGCTGACATTCAACAGGGACTGCTGCAGAAGCTACCATGTGCAGCTAGAAGCAGAATTACAAGTGGAGCAGCCCAAACCCCAGAGAATACCTACAATAGCAGGAAGAGGCAACACCAATTCCACAGCTCTCCTGGGGCAGAGCCAGAATAACAGCTAGGTTCAAGCACTTTGCCAGAAGAAACCCACCCCACAGGAGAGGCAGTGTTTGAAGCAGGCTACAGGGAAGCAGTACTAGAGGAGGTAGCACTTGCTAAAACAAAAGCCAAGGAGAAACTGTGGCTGGGCCAGAAATCACCCTCTCTCCAGAGGGACAACCCAGAACAAGTACAAAGACATGAAGATACATTTCTCACCACAGCAGCTCCTATTCTCTAGCAGCAAGTCTCCAAAGCCACTCAGCAGCAGCTGCAGCCCTCCTGGCTAGGTCAGGCACATTCCCACAGACCTCACACCATCCAAGGCTTGGCATGTTCAGCCAGAATTCAGTTAATTCCTTTTTACATTACATCCCCCTTTATAGGGGATTCTTTATAAGCACCTTTAGATTTTAAATTCCCCCACAGGAACACTTTCCAGAAAAGCACCATCTCCAACCATCCTAAGGCAGTAGAAATCACTTATAAGAGCCATCCACCCCCTGTCCTTCCCCTACAGGGCAGTGGCCCTAATGCAATAGGCAGCAGCTGCCACCAGGAAGACTGATTACATAAACCAGTCCTTCTTTGCTTGCTCCTTAAAAGGCTTCAGGTGAAGCTTCATGTGAGCTTTATGCTCTTAATGAATTGCAATCCCTATCAGTGTTTGCCGTTTTGGGTTAGCTAGTGCTACTCAGCACTAAGCAAAGAGAAAAAACAATGGTGATGAAGTAGCAGTTGGAAGGATCCTGACTGGCTGGAAAAATTTCCCTTTGCTTATGGCAGGAGAAAGCTGCTCCAGATCTTCTTTTTGGTCGTAGTTTTTTCCTGCTTTGTATAATTCATACACCTTTGTGCCTAGCCACTGCTGCCTTTTTTGATGTGGTCAGCCCAGAGTCATGTCAGCACAGTGATGATGCTCCCATACTCTGCCATGCAGGCTAATCAAGGGAAAAAGCCTATTTCCAGAGTGTGCTTCCTCTGGAACCCATCTTCACTTTCAGCTTGCAGCCAAGAACCCAGCTGGAAAAAAATCTAGCCTCAGCACCAGGACAAGAAAAACATGTGTTTATAAATGCACCTCTGAGGTGCAGACTGGTCAGGTCATCTACAGAGCCAACAGGTGCTTCTTCGGATGATATTTTTCGTATGTTACCTTCAGGTTGAAACCATAACACCACTACAGCCTGGCCCTGACTGAAGAGTACAGCACGGCCAGACAAGCAGTGGACATCCCTTCAGCAATGCAGTTTTACATTGCCAAATGCAGAAGTAATGCTGGGACCCGAAAGACACCAGCTCAGACTCTGGTCATACCAGGTGTACAGTGTTGTATTCTCTCCGACTTCAGATGGAATTATTCCACCCTTTATACTGGATTGTCAAGAGGAGATGAAAACCAACACCACTGACTCCATCCTTTTACAGCATCATATTTATTGAGGTTGACTGTAAATAGGGAATTCTGCCTTTAGGAACTGGTTTTCCTGGGGCTATCCAGCTCTAGCTGTAGGAGAACTACCATTCTGCCTTTTGTCTCTTTTTAGGTAAGCGGTCAAACTTTACTATGATCACCCATAAACATTCAGCATGAAGGATTTCCACAGAGCTCATTGTAGTCCTCACGGCAGGCACAGGAGCCACATCCCCCCTCCAAAAGTCCTCAGCAGCTTTTGTCAGGAGCAGCTAGGGATCATCCATCTGTCATTAAAGTGTTAATTCGATTCATTAACATAGAAAATATTCAACATTTCCCACTTTGGAGGAGATGGGCTGTGCCGTCCTTTTAATAGAACTCTGCTGGAAATCAAACACAATTTTTATTCAGGGGAATGATTACTGTGTCTTGTTTAATTCTTGCCTAACAAATGTCAGCACTAATGTATTACAGATTATTCAGTCAATTTGATGGTTCCAGGTGAAAGAAAGGAACACAAATCTCTTCTTTTAGTGTAAAAAGGGTCAGCTGGATGACTTCCACTGCAGGAGCTGAGATGAGGCTTGACATGAATCAATCAAGCAGGCTCAATTTTACAGTTATAGTGCCTAATGCCTAAACATGAGCGTATGGGTGAAAATTAGCACCCGATTATGAGCATACATGATCTTCCCTTGGAAGACAATAATATTGGCATTAAGCTTCTCAAGAGGGAAGATGCTGCTGGTTTTTAATATGTCTTAAATTATGTCAGGAAAAACACTGGAACATCACACAAAAGCCACAGTCAGTGTATATTGCTATCTCATAGAGCTGGAGATCTTTACAACAATATTGACACAGGAGCAGGCAAGCAAATGTCAGCCAATATAACATATGAAATACTTAACGTAACCAATTTTCAGCTGTCAATCAGCAGGGAATAATGACTGATGCAAGGAATCAATACACCACAATTGAATTCCAGCTCACAAACTTGTTTCGTTCTGCGCTATAAAAGACTGTCAAATGTCACAACCCAAGAGATGCAACAGGATTCCAAAGATTTATTTATTTCAAGCTCTGAAGTCTATTAGCAATAGTGCTCCTTGTGCTATTGGAAAAAGAGCTTTGATGACATTAAATTTTCAGAAATGACAACTCATTGTATCGGGAGCCAATTAGTTATCATTGTATCATATTTCAAAAATCCTTCACCATTTTACTAATAAGTGATTGCACATAGTTATGGTCAAACAAATTATTGTGACTTTAAAGCTGCAAATATTTGATTGCATTATGGTATATTAACTGAATACTTTTAAACAAGTTGTTTTATACTTTTGATAAAAATAGTGTAAAAAGAAAACCCTATCTGTGGCTCTATTTCATTCAGGTAGCTTAAATGTTCAAATTAGGAGATCATTCTCTCTCAGCTGAATAAGATTTACCATAGAAATTTAGAGAGTTGTGTATTTTCCTCTATACTATCCTGTACTGTTGGCTTTTTAAAAAAGTATTTAATAAATACAACGGAAAAAATATTAATTTTCATACTCCACAGTATTGTAGTCTGACAAGGCAATGGAGATGTCAAAAGGAAAGACTGAAAGGATGTAAAGATGAGTCCTGAAAGAGTCATAATATCCACAGAGTATATATTGTTTTTATAAAAGCACGTGGAATATATTCATCATCAAAAGAGAAAAATCAAATCCATATAGAAGGCTGATTGTAAAGTATCTGAAACATAAAAATGTGCTTGTACCATAACATAATCTGGTTTTGGTAATAGATTACCCATTCACTGCTTCATTCCTGACTTCTACTTCTTGTACCTTTCCATTTATTCTTTCCTGCAATCCTGGAAAATGGCATGGCAGTAGCCCCTTCCTCTCTCCTTAGTTCAGCTGAAGCTGTGGAGGCTCTGGGCAAGACTGGGTATCCTTCTGCATTTGGATGGTGGAATCTGCCCCACAGCAATTATTAGACTATTAAAATTCGCATATTTTCTTTACTGGAAGCTGAGTGTTAATTAAAATCTGACAGTACAATGCATACAGAAGATAAACACTACTGTATTTTCTTTCCAATACATGGACATATAGTGATTCATTTAAGACAGAGAAGCTCATGCTGTTGAATGTGCTTATTAAAAACAGCAAGGAAGGTCAGGGGCAGTGCTTGCTGTATCCTTCATTTGTTCTTCACTGAAAATGATATAACTGAACTGCAAAAGTTGAGATTGAAAAGCCGCTAGCGTGTTGTCTAATTTCAGCCACAGAAGCTGCTGTGCACTCCATGACTTTATGAGGGAATAAGATTACAGGTCACAAGAGCTTCTTTATTTCCCACCTGTAGCTTCTAACAACATTTTATTAAGGATTTTCCCATCTTCTCTCTCTGACCTACAGGGGACAAAATTCTAACAGCTGTTACAGGACCTGTACCGAGGTGGCATTAACACAGATTAGCAGTTCTGGAAAGTAGTATCGTTTTATCAGGACTCTATTTATGACAGCTAACTAATTTTTTATGGTTCTTCTAAGATAAACACAGCATATCATTATGTAAACAGGAAAAAAGGCATTTAATACACTTAAACACTTAATGCATCATGCTTGTCTTAATGCATCTTGCTGTCTAAAATCACACTAAGCTGCTGTTTGAAGTTTTAGTACTCATTTACAAAACAAACAGTTGGGTAACCCATGCACTCATCTATATATATTTGCACATATATACGTGTATATACACATATATATAAAATATATTACTTTTCCACGTATTGCATATGGAGGATCCTGACTTCTTATTAATCAAGCAGAGTCTATGTTTACTAATACACCCAAGCAGGAGAAGACCTTCTGCCAAAGGTTAAGACACATTAATACAGGTCCAGTGCTCAGCCTTTCCTTTACCTCTTCAGTGTAGTTGTGTTTTCACAGGGACTCCAGGGTTAGGACCTTGTAGTGTATTGCAGAAACAATAATCTTTGTTATCAAGGTTACTTGTTATGCCAGTTTTTTTATTCATGCAGATGCAACAGAGAGGAGGAGAGAAAGAGGGAGAAGGAAGAGAAGAGTAAGAAAAAGGGATGAGGGGCAAAAAAGAAAAGCTACACTATGATGTTATAAAATTCTAAAACGATTCTCTATGAATTATCCAAAAAGAGCTTATTTTTTCAACTTTGTATCTTCAAGGAAGCACAAAGTACATGTCAAATATATCTACAATTGAGCTTTTTGGCACCTTCTCTATGGGCATTTGTGATGGACAACCCAAGCAGCTATCTTAAAGTTTATATTAGGTATCTGGAAGACTGGGATAGATTATTTTTTGACATCACTTTTCTAAATGCAGCCGCTAGGCTAATCAAGTTGTGTTCCTATTGCACTAGAGAGTTGGGAAACTCAAGTCCAAAGTAATATCAGAAGCCAGACCAAGATACTACATACCCATTGCAACTTTCAATGGGTGTTTTACCCTCCCCAGAGACATATTTTTAGCTGATATGAAAATAAAATATTGTTAGTTTTCACATTATTGAGACTGATAAAGGACTGGGAGCGAAAGTAGATGCGTTCAAATGGGGTTGCAAGGCTGCTGCAGAGTACAGTGAGCGTTTTTAGGATGCCACAATAATCATAGCTGAGTTCAGATTTTCAAGTCTTATTTGAGTACCTGAGAAGGACACATAAATTTCAAAAAATTTCACACCTACCATAACGAGATGTTTTGAAAATCTACACAAAAAATGCCATACGATAGGAATTGTTCTGTACTTCTGAAAATCTGGCTGTGTGTGTAATTGTACTGAGTCTTTCAGTAATATGAGGGATACACCCAGATACGACCAATAACAAAACCACAACACAGTAAAACAATTAAACTTCAATTAAAAATCTGTGATAAGAAGTGATGTGAGACACCTGTTCAGCTCATTGCTCTGTGAATTTCCCCAGAGCAGAGATGCCAAACTTTTGAAAGATATTTCCCAACAAGAGCATCTGGATGCTGGCAGGCACTGCAGCCAGTTGTGCTCACTCCTTTGGATGGGCTTCCCCCCATCTGTCAGTTGTCAGACTGCTACTGATAGATAGTGTCTGGGCTGGACACGCCTTTTACTTAGAGTTGCTCAGCCTGTCACCTGTATTTTTATATTGAATCTCCTCGAAAGCAAACTTGGGACCAAATTTTTGACTACAGGCCTTTGGCAGAAGTAAAAAAGCTGCATCTTGTTCTTGTAATACTCATCTTGGCTTTCCTCCTGGATTCCCATCATTATTTTGAACCCTTTAGCTGTTTAAATAAAGGCTCCCATTCTCTGCTGAGAAGTGGAAATAGTATTCCTTTGACATGACTGCTGGGAACCTTGCCTGCATTTTCCTCTAGATCTTTCCGGGAGCACCACAGAAACGACTACAGCATTTTTCTGTCTGTCAGTGACAAGGGTCAGGTGGTATCAGCAGAAAACACCAGAAACGTCCTTCCCTGCATGGGCCATGGGAAGAAGGCAATAGCACAGGCACCACTGGGGAGCATGAGGGAGTGACTCATTGTGCTTTAAGTATAATTGACAAATGATGAACCTGCATGGTTTGTTCCCAAATCCTGTCTTATGAAACCCCAGCTCAAGCTATGATTGCTGGATGAAGCTCAGACTGGCTTAGGACAAGTTCTAAAAGTGTAAGGTACAAACTGGAGCCAGGGCACAGCCTCTGACCTGGCAGGAAAACACCAGCATGGGTCTCTCAGGCTGCCCAAAATTTATATTCAGCTCTTTGCTTTCTATTGTTGCTGCTGCTGTTGTACTATTTTGGTGGGATGCAACAATTCCCTTTGCCAACAAAGCTGGTCCTGTTGTTGTAGTAGTGATTTATGGAAAATATGTTTATGGAAGTACACAGCAACGTATTACTGTCCTGAAAATTGACCTGGTGAAAGCGTACACAGTCTACCAGAAGTCCTTGGCAACAGCCCCCTTCTTGCTCTGAAGTCATTAAGACATTTCAAATATGCCCTAGTAGAAAAGTCTCTTGCAAAACATAGGAAAACTGCTCATGCTGCTATTTGCTGATCTTCTATAACCTCTGATTTTTGCATTAGGAATCTGTTTTGACTGAGCAAAGTAACATAATACAAGCCAGGTTGCCTGTCCACAGCTTTAGGTTTTAATTAATTTTCTTTGCTTTTGTGGGCTGTCAAATTCTTACTGCTATTTATTTTATACGCCATTAAGTATTGCTGGCTGTATCTGCTGAATGGAGGGGATAGGAGAAGGGCAAGAAATAGGAACAGGACCAGCTTCCTGTATTTAGTTAAGAAAAAACTTGGTTTACAGATCTCTGATAAAAATTACATATCTAAGGTTAGAAATTAAGACTGCTGTAGTATTTTCTCATGCTAAAATATCCCTGACACAGTAGCAGCAGCAACTTATGGCAGGTTAGCAGATTAGCACAGATATTCAGTGTCATAAACTAGTAATTATGTCTGTGGATTTGGGTCAGATCATGGGCCTAATTTAATGTCTTTTATGCAAAGGTACCTCCCAATGTAGTTATTGTATAAACAGCATGGGATTAAGCCAATGTGTTATCCTGTAACTATTTAGCAATTCCTTGATGTATTTTTTCTGTATGGGTATATTTCTTAACATACACACTTGAAAAAACCCCAGGGATGTACAGACTGTGGTGTGCAAATGAAGAATTTTTTTTTCCTGAGAACTGTTGAAGGGCTTGCTGCTGTGGTTTTCCCTTTTTTCCTTTTTGCTTGTTATCCGAGGTTTCTACAGCATTATAGTTTAGTTGAAAAAAACCCCACAACTGTAACAGTAGTTAAAAATAAAAATTGCCTTTAATAAAGCACATTTTTGAAGACTTGAGTAATAAAAGACACACAGTAGTAGTGCCAGCTGCAGAAGAACTACCAAACGATTGCACCATCAATTACAAATAAAGATCACTCAGTAGCAAAAAAACCCCCACAAAATCAATTAGTGCCATCAGGCCTTTCACCAGAGTTTCAGACATTATAGCTATAAACAATTTTTAAGTCTAGTTATTCATGTTAAGCACTCAGAAGATAATCCCAATGGTCTTCTTATTGTATATTTTTCTTTAACAGTTTTGATATAAGGTTTTACGCCCTTAAAGGATCACCAGCTTGTTAAAAGGCCCAGCTATTTTATAATGTGTAATACCCAGTAAAACCATCTTAATCTACAACACTGTGTGGTAACTATTTCATCCTTCTGAATGACTGTAGCTCCTAATATAGGTGGATAGCATATAATCATCTCTTTTGCAGGAACTGAATTAACCAGGGGAAATTCTCTGAGATACAGTCCATTTTGTGGAATGTTTTCTTTTCTTTGCATGATGTGGAAGTACACTTCCAAACACGCTTATCCTTTAATTATAAAAATAGAAAACAGTTCCTTTAACTCCTATTGAGCAAGATTTATCCCAACAATGATACAGAAAATTATTCTATGTGGAAATCCAGCACATTATACACAGGTATATTTGCATCTGTGGCAAAAGGATGACATAACAATGTTCCTCTCCTGGTTTATCAATTTACAGACTTATGCTGTAAATGAATTCCTAGCTTCATCCATGATCTTAGGCTACCTGTGAAAATCCCTTGAAGAGTTCCAGTGAAATACTGGCATTTTCCAATGGGCTTAGAAGACATATATGCAGCTTTAAAAGTCACATTTTGTGCTCCTCCCCCTGAACTTGTCTCAGTGCCTACACTGATAACCTTCTACTGCAATACTGGTGCGTACAATAATATATCCAGATTTATCCTATAGGTTCCAGTCATTAAAGTTAGGGAAAGAACAGCGATTGACTGTTGGCTCAGTGCTGGAAGATGGGAACTATAGTCTAAAGAACCTAAAATTTCCTTGCCAGACCTGCTTATTCCTCCAATTATTCCTCCCAGCCTTCTTTCAGCCAGCACAAGCCAATGGAGGCCATTTGTCTTTCATCTCCCTGCCCAGTGACTGAGAAAGCAAAGCCAAAACAAAGGCAATAGTAGGTTATTGCTGGCTTATTCCACCTTATGGTGGGAATAATTAATTTGTTGGCTGAGCAGAAATTTTCTGCAAGCTCTACAGCTCCATGTACATGAAACCTGACCTGTGGGCATAAACCTCCTAAGTTCCCCAAATCATCCTCCAGCGATAAAAAGTAAATAAGGGATTTGCTGATGTCTCCAGCAGTATAATTTTTTATAAGAGCACATGTCCTCTTTTGTGAAGCCAAAACCACATGTGCATGTACTCCATTTTACAAACCCAATAAATAGCAAAGCAGATTCCTTTAAACAGTATCAAGAGCTAAAGATCACTTTCCCTTTTATCAGTGTCAGCTACTGAACTTACCTAAGCAGACAGTCTTGAGCTCTATGAAGATTTAGGAGTTAATTGACACAATGGAGTCCGTGTCCTTGCACATTGCTTGGTTTCAGATATGGTGCTGCGTTTAGACCACCATCAGGATCATGGCAGGGAGCCTTTTCAGAGTAGAACAGACATGCCTCCTGCCTGTGAAAGAAAACCTAAGAAAAAATAATATTAGTTAATCCTGTGTTCGTTTCACTAGGAATAATTATTTCTGTCCTGATCCTCCCTAGGTTCTGTCTTATAATTGAAAGGGGAAAACAACACTTATGAAAGATGCAGCTCCATTTTTTTTGTTTTGTTTTGTCAACAGGCAAGAAAAAGTCTCGAAAACCTTAAGAAATTACACTGTATATGATTCAGATGAAGAAGGAAGGTGTTTTCAAGGTCTGGTTAAACCAGAACACCAAAAAACTGATTCTGATGATCCCATGGTTGAGACAACACTTTTAGTGAAAAAGCAAAGATGTTCTGCTCTCCAGCTATCTTCATCCTCTTTTCCCTCTCTTCTTGCGCTGGATTTACTCTTCACTGGCAGAGACACACCATCAGCTGACAGAGAGCATCAGAGGTTGATCAATTTCCTTACATATGTAAAAGGTAATCTTTTCTTCAGGCTGGTTCTCATCTATCAAATAATCATTTTTATGTGTTGGCCCTGGCACTGAGTCATGGACCTCCAGGCTGTGTAATGAGGCCATGAGGTCTATGGTATTCCAGCTTTTCCCCTTAAAATAAATACATGAAATTGTGAAGAAAAAAAAAAATTATTTTTGTCTTCTCTACTTGGTTTCATAAACATATAGGTCATGCAACCTGGGACATTCAGGTAAGTTTTTAAGCTATGGTCTGAAGTTTTCAGATGTGACTCAGTTATAGGTATATTCCCTTGATTACACCTTTCCTTATTGTTCTGATTACTTTTAAATATCTTTATACTACACAGAAACTGCTCTTTAATACCTGTTAAAACCAGTCTGCATCAACTGAATAAAAATCACAGTTTTCACAGCATTCATAGCACTCACAAGTTTTGCAAACACAATAAAATATCCAAATAGTTTTTGATAATTGGCATGTATCAGATATTTATTTATCTAAGAACAGCATAGGTTTTCAGTCCTTAATTTAAAAATTATTCACCTCAAAGCAATGAAAAATACTTTTCTTGGATCAGAAATTCTATTTGCTTTCAGACTATTGTTTAGAGTCTAAGCCTTAAAACCATGTCAGATTTCTCTTATCTAATAAAGGTCTCTTACATTTTTATTCATACACCATGCATTGATTCATAACCACTAAGCAAACTACTTTTTTCCCTTCCCTTTTTGGCTCAAGATTTTCTGGGCAATGTTGCCTTTCCATGTTTATTGCATTTCCATGGCATGCTTAATATCCAACAAGATTTCTGACGATAATATTTTTTTAAGGGCTGTCTGCTTGGCTCTTTAAAAATAGGTAGGGGCCTGTAAGGACCTATTCTGGCAAATCAGCTCTCTGATAACTTCCAGGTTATCACAATTCCTATAGCATGGTCACGGTGGGGTGGGTCACATGGTCATGCTGTGCCGAGCAGCCAGCACTCCTGGGCGGCAGGGAGGACCACTGAAAGCCGTGTGGTTATTATTAGGAGGGAAGAAAAAATACCAGGACCCTGTTCGGCAAAGCTTCCTGAAAGGCATGATGATTTGATTTTAAAGCACTTTATTGAGATTTCAAATTTGATAGCATTTAAAATTGCATACAGTGTATCAGTATTTTATAGGTATGTTAGCATTTTTTATATGTGCAAACATTTATGCTGAGAGAGGAAAGCAGAGGATAACTATAATAATGTAAGGCAGAACAGACACCAGCATGTGTGGTTGCCTGGCTTTGCACCTATGAGTTTTGCAGTTATGTCACATAAAAGAAAAAGGAGCTTTTCCAGATCAGTTCTCACTATTAAAAAAAAAAAAAAAAAAAAAACAAAACGGGAAAAGAGAAAAGACCGATCACAAATGTTCAGCTGCAAAGCATGCTAGATGAGAAAAATTAAACTTCATAGACTTTGTAATCTATGTATCAAACATTTACCTAAGATATCCAGTGCAAAGGCATTGCAATTTGCACCAATTAAATAACAAAGACTACACAAAAATACCTAAAGGGCAAATCTTGTCTTCCTCAAAATAATTCCCTAAATGTATGTTTTTGGCTGTCTAAGATTAAAATAAAATACATGGGCAACAAGGGGAAAAAGAATATTACATTTCCTGTGGAAAGGATGGGTAATACAGTGTGAAACTCCTGTCAGCTACTGTTACCTGAAACAGTCATTTCATAGTTCTTTTCTTCATCTCTGTGTTGGAATGATATGGCATTTACCTACACCAGGAGCACTCCTGCCCCACTGTTTCCAAAAATAGCTAACTCAGTAAGACATTTCTGGTTTAAGCCATTTTCCTTCTCCAGCAGTTTCCCCAAGGCTAAGGAGATAATATCATCAGCCAATATGTCATGACTATATGTTTTTAATTTGCACAGAGGTACAGGCAGGTAGCAGGCAGCCTGCCAGCAGGGCTGTACAGCCAATTCTGCCAAAAGAGAAATTGTGAAATCACTTGTGTTTAAACAGGGAAACGTAAACCAATGTGTCAGCAGAAGATGCCCAACATTTTGAGGGCCCATGGAGCAGCAAAGAGCAGCAGACCTCACTCCTGGGCTGCACATGAAGCAGGACAGTGTGGGCACCACAATGTCCTCCCTGGCCACGACCATGGCATGTGCTTGTATGTAAATGCATCTATGTGTTTAGGCAGCACCCTGGCTGTACTTTGAACATTTTGATTCGAGAACTGTGACATGTGGAGGATTTTCCAGCTGAGATGTGCCTATGTATTCTGCTTATGCTGGAGTTATCTGTGGGTGAAATTTTAAATTTGGGTTAAAATCTATAACTTATGTTAAGACAAAACAACGTGTTTGAACAGCAATCACATTCAGATAATATTAGAAATATTAAATATATTTGAATATTCATATTTTAAAATGTTTTGTCTTTCTTTTAATTTTAAGCCTCAAGGCTGGAAGGTTTCTACCTTTAAAAGTGCTTTCTTTCATTCTTCTCTGTAATGGCCATCATCGGTATACTCCCATTAAAAAAGTGAATACTTCAGTAATAATTTCCTTATAATTTCTCATTGTAAGGTTAAATTAACACTTTAAAAATTTGGTGCTTTTTTCCTTCTAAACACTGAAAATTGAACTATAATTGCAGACTGAATGTGAGGAATTGATGAGCTCATCACATATAATTAAACACAATCCAGTAGCTAATGCTTTTTTTTAACAATGTTATTCCCTTCACCAGAAATACTGTTTGTGTTTTTGAAGAAGAAATAGACACTATTCTTACTTAACGTAAATAATTACCACTGTAGCTACAAATTATTAAATAAAAGCTTTCATTTTACTTTGTCTGGAACATACTTTTACAGGAATATACTACAAATCACAAATCTTTATGCAAATACTAAACCTCAGCAGCTGACGCCCGAATTAACGCTTAGAAGCACAAAAGTCAGAAAGGACTAAGATCTAGATAACTCAAGCTATCCCCTGAAAGACACCACTTTTACTTCCAAGGGCCCTCTGTTGGGTACCCCTTGGCTCCTTCCCATTCTCATCAGCCTGGGAGTGGGAACACATGTGCTTGCTCCTTTGCCTTCACATTCAGTGATGAATAAAAAGCCCCTAAATCATTTCTCAGCAAAGAGATTAAGGCTCAATTAAATCAGAAGTTGTGCACCAAAATTCCCAAACAGGAGAAGGTTAAAAAAAAAAAAAAGAAAAAAAAAAGAGAGAAAAGAGTTAGTGGATCCTTCAAAATAGTACTTGGTATCACAAAGAAGTTAGGTTTCTCTTCATGCTCATTTTAGGGACTTGGCATTGAGGATGTGGCCCCTAGTACTGATTCTACTGGGAATAATCCCAGCGTGAAGCTGTGAAGTGTTAAATATTACAGTTCATGAAATTAATTAACTTTTGCCTTCACAGTACTTTTTAGTTTCCCTCTTTTAAATCATTTTATGTGAGCATTTCATGTGATACAGAGCACTATTTTTTCTTCTTTGCCTCACTTTTTGGAAAGCATTCTTCTCCTTCCTTTTGCCTTCATATTGTGTTATTTCTGACCTCTTGCTCATCTTTTATTACTCTCTGGTTCCTAGCTCTATTATTCAAGCTGATATTGCAGCTGCGATTTCTATTTTTTTCTTTGCCCTTTTTGGCTTTGCCAGGCATTTCATTAGTGGACTCATGGGGAGCATTTATACTGTCTCTCTGCCATGATAGAGTTCAGTGGGATTTACTAAAACTGATTCTTTGGATATGTCTGCTTCCAGTTATGATTAGAAACCTCTTTCCACTGAAGCACATCGAAGAGATCAAATTCAGATCTGGTGAAAGCATGAGCATAGGGAGGCACAGAAGCCATCAGCTAAGGTGCAGCTTCTTACACATCTTTACTTGGACCATGGCACACGAGTAAAAATTTTCCCCAAATAACTATATTTTAAGTCCCAACAAAGTTTCTGAAAGTCATCCTGCAGCAGCAAGCTCACACCCCTACAGAATAACTTGTGAGATCAGAGCTCAGATATTGCAAACCAGCAATGGGGTCCTACAATTCGTTCAAATAACTCACAGATGGGGTTTTATTTAGGGCTTTTCAGGTCAATGTATTTATTTTGCCAAAGGAAAGCCAAACATAGAGACTTTTCTTTGTTGTAGAAAGACGTGATAGCTAAAATATTGGTACATTCATCTGGTTTTTTGCCATGTGCCACATAGGTTCCTGGTTGAGTTTTCCCCTCCTGCAGCTCTGCTGCTCCCATGTACCTTCATAACTTTCCTCCTGCCTTTTTTTTTTTTCTCTTCTCCCCCAGCCCCTTTGTTGCCTTTTAAGCTTACTGAAAATAATGAACTCTCCTGACCTTTAACATTTCTAATGTCTCTGCTTATTTCTGTAAGTTAGTTTTGGCTGTTAGGTTATGTTATAATGTTCCAGCAGAGATATTCTTTTTGTGATGACAGTAAATAAGATACACACAGACTTTTCTGTTTATTTTTTCAGCTGTTCATTTATAGTAAATTTTAATAAAAACTGTGAAACAATTTTGTTCCGTGGGGGAGGCTTGACACAAAAGTAGAACAATAATGTGCCAAAAATGCGTTGTTATGATCTTTCAGATGGGTACTGTCACTAGGAGGGGTCTGCACTTCAGTCAGTATGAACATGATAAAGTAGGAACAGTACAGCTGCAAACTCCCTTTGGAAAATGCTACAAAACATATGGAAAACGTTTCCTGACTTATGAAAAATAATATTGGGCAGAATATAGTAAAGGGACTGGGTCAAAAGGGTGCATAAAGCGCCATGCAAACCTTAAGTGCAATCTTGTAGTCATAAATTCCCTACTAATGAAATGTATATGCAATTCTTACAGTCCCTCAGTGTTTGAAAAATCTATAGTGTTAATAAAGTGACATAGTTAGAAATCTATACAGGACCTTATTTATTCATTATTTATTTTAAGAGATGGCCCTGAATCTAAACATTCCCTTAGGGAAAGTTTGGTTTGTGATTTAGGTTCAAAACCATACTTTTCTGGCCGGGACTCATTCCTAATTCTGCTTGGTTTACACGCCGATGTGCTACCTTGTTTAATTCATCTTGCACAAAGCTGGACATTGAGCTGGCAGCCCTGCAAGCTGGGCCACCAGCCAGGCCCCTTCTTCCTGTGAAACAGGGGCTGGAGCCATTGCATCCCTGTCTGGAGTTGTCTGAATGCCCAGGAGAGGTCCCTGCCTTCCCCACCCGCACAAGGGTAGTGCTGGCGAGGGTTGAGGCTGGTGTGTGGTGCCCTGTAGTCTCTCTCCCTCAGCTCTGGTTGGGGGAAAGCCCTTCCTCTGCCTCAGGCTTGGATGGGGTTTGGCAGAAAGTCGGCTCCCCCCCACTGCAGCTGCTACTGGCTCTATCCTACAGAGGTGTCTGGGCTTTCCACCCTCGCCAAAGAGGTCAAGCGGAACCAAAAGAGAAGAACATCTTGCTGATACGGAGGAGCACACAAGTGCCTGGGCTAGAGGGCATGACTCCCGGATAAAAAGTTAAAATAGCAGTCACTAGGAGGAGCAGCAGGAGCCCAACCACATGCTTGGTATGCCCAACTAGTTCAACAAATCTCCCGGGTGGCTGTGCAGTCCCCACCTGTGCGACTGCCAGCAGGATCCATCCCCACAACACTCGCCAGCAAAATGGTGAGCAAACAGGTCGGTGTGAGGCATGGCAGGAAATGCTTCTGAAGTAAAAAGAACCCATTTCAGGCTGCAGAAGGACTAGTCCTTTTTAATGATCAGGATTGAGTATCTCTTGGGGTATGTGCCATGAGGTGTGGGATGTAAGCGCTTCTCTGTACTCTAAATTGACTTTTGTCATTTTTCTGTGGATTTTACTTGTTTTATAATTGCTCACTTGATCCTACAAAAAATAAACTAGCACAGACAGTGAAATAGGTAGACCATGGGAGCAATGAATATCCACATGATTAAGGGTTGTCAAGCTTAGGTCCTAAATAACCATAACTGCCATTCTACTATCTACAGAGTTAGAGAAGAGGGAAAGGTGAAGAGAGTTGTTGTTACTGGTAATTTATGATAAGAAGCTTGTCCTCACACAGGAGCAACTATACTCATCTTTTCAGGTAGCGATAATTAAATTCCAATAATTTAATTAAAGTGATAAAATGCTGTAGGGTAAATAATAGAAATTAAGAATACTCTTCATACTAAATGTCCACAGAATGAAGATTCATCAAAAAGGTCAACTTTTGCCCAGACAGCATGTATCTTTGGGACAAATGCTGGAGTAGGAAGGACCCCTCCAAACAGACAACTGAAACATCCTGTATTAGACTTCTGCTCTGGATTATCCTCTGTGAACAGCAGAGATACTAGGATGAATATGCTATTGAGGCTAAAGGTTTGTTTTACACATGTGAAAAGATAAGGTGAGGGTCCTGATATGCAGTTGTCTAGGTAAGAGATGATGAAGGATACTGCATTATATAGATGATGTGCTGTTTAGAAATAGTGCTAGAGTGGCCACTTTAAATTGCCTACACCCACCTCTGCTACTGATGGGCGCGTTCTTCCTAGTCCTATTTCAATTTATCAAATTTAACTGCCCTGTGGAAGTGTGGAAAAGAGGTATGGCAAAGGAAGAAGACAGGATTGGATATTACCCTCTCAGTCAATTTTTTCAGGGCGATGAGTAACAAAAGAAAAAAAAAATCGTTTTCCCTTAGAGGAAAAAATTATACTTTGCCCTTTTCATAATTCACTGTTAAAAACACTCCTTCTTTACAGCTTTATTGACATATATATGGACCTTAATTAAGAATACATTTGCTGAAACTGGAAAAATGCAACAATGTTGAGTTTTAAGATAAATTATTAGCAAAATTAACCAAAGCTCCAGGAAGGCTTGTAGCAAAAGGACAATGAAATGAAGTGAGAAAATTTGTCTGAAAAAGGGTAAGAAATACCACTTGCTTTGCTTATTTAGTGGCCTATTAATCTGATGGGCTCACTTGTCTTTTTTATCAGGTGAGTTTCACACGAATTTCTAATTTCACATGCTCTGATGCAGAAGGATCTACCCATCTGTGCCAGCTGTGGGGATAGCTCAGCCAACACAGCTCTGGGACAGAAAGTGTCAGGGCCACTCACCTTTCTCCAGGGAGGTCACTTCTCCATAGCAATTGAATGACCTGTTAGTCGAATGGTTCACATGTCCATGACAGGAAAAGAAAGAGAGAAAAACGCTCAGAGAGTGAGATGCTAAATGAAAATTTTGTGAATGAATTCAGCCAACATGACAAGGACAGGCTCAGAATAATTTCTTATTGCTAAAAGACATCGAGACAAAAAGGGTAAGTTCACTAACATTCTCATTAACATCTCATAGAACAATAGAAGAGCTTGGGTTAGAAGGGACATTAAAGATCAGCTTGTTCCAACTCCCCTGCCATAGGCAGGGACACCTACCAACAGGCCAGATTGTTCAAAGCCCCATCCAGCCTGGCCTTAGACACTTCCAGGGATGGGGTATTTAGAGCTTCCTGTTCCAGTGTCTCACTACCCTCACAGGGAAGAATTTCTTCCTAACATCTAATCTAAATCTCCTTTTTTTTAGGTTAAAATTCTTCTACCTTGTCCTATCACTATCTTCCCTCGTAAAAAGTTTTTGTCCCTCTATTTTATAAGAGCCCTTTAAGTATAAAAAGGGTATATTTGCACGATCCTTGCAGAGAAAAATGCAGCAGAGGAACACAGAAAATCATGCCATTTTTGCATCTGGCTACGGCCATATGAATGCACCCTGTGACACAGTAAGGGCTCTCGACCATCGTGAAATGGAAGGGTCTCTCCAATGCCAGCTGGTGAAGAACTGAAGCAGAGTGTGTGCATGGAATATGGTCACTCTTATCCACTGAGCAGCTGTTTGCCTGTTTTCAACACTGATGTGGCATGTGCTGGATATGATGACAGCCTGCTTGATGATACCTGTGCTCCAGAATATTTGGAGAAGGACCAGCTGCTCACTCCAGCACCCAAGTCCTTTGGAGTCAGCTCACTTCTTTTAGGAATCTGACCCTCCCGGCAAGTTATTTGATCTGACTGGCATGCAGGTGCACGGAGGCCACAATGGCAATTGCTTAGCCATTACTAGGAAATTTTAGGAATCCTAGAAAATCTTCCAGAAGAAACCAGGTGTGTTAAGATACGAGTAGGAAGAAGAAATTGCCTTTGCTTCAGCAGGGAAACAAGTGGAGAAGATAATCTTTGTTACTTAAGGGTGGATTTATGAACGTCTTATGTTCATAAACCAGGATGCTGAAACCCTGTGACATATTGCTATGAGAAATAAATAAGGCATTGTGTCTCAGTTTCAAATCTGAGCGCTCCATACCACACAGGAGAATCAGACCTTAGGCCTGTCAAAATAAAAGATAAGGAAGTAACAATAAGGAAGTAAAGAGAGCGTGCATACTGTACTACTGCAAGATGGGGATACTCTCTTTGTCATCTCTGCTGGACCACACTAAAATCTGAACATAACTAAAAAGTCCATGTAGAAGCAGCATCTATTCACTAATTGTTTTCTACAAACTATTTCCAGACTTGCAGAAACTGGGATGATATGAAGCAGTAGGCATGCTGCTATGTTGGCATGTTCTCTGCAAGACCTGTTGACCTGGGGGAAAGGCGAGGGACAATAGTTGGGGAGTTGATTTTATCAGATACCCTGGGACCAGAACATGGATAACCCCATGAAGGAAATTTCAGCAACAGAGCTGCAGGCAGAGTATAGTCCATGTGATGTCTCTGAGGGGCAGAGGTACTCCCTCTGTGCAAGGACTCAGGCCTCTAACACCTTACCTCACTTTCTTTTCCTCCAGAGCTATTTCCAGTCCTTTAGTTCTACAGATGGTGACTTCATGTTTAACATGGAATATATTAATTAGCTCCTTGCAGCCTGTAGTTCAGTTAAAGAAACAGAGAAAACCAGAGGTAGCAGCTGTTAGAAGTCAAGCTTCTTTTTCTTAATATGATAAGAGCAGTCTGGCTCTTACTGGGGCAGTAGCATGGTCTCCTACAGTTACAGAGTGCTCAGGGAGCACCGGAGTTCAAAAGCATTCTGCAAGGTCCTGGTGCTAGGGTGAGGATATTTGAGTCCTTGACTCCAGTCCTTATCCTTTTACAGGACCAAGGATTTCAAATGTAGGCTTCAAATAGCAATTAAAAATAGCAACTAAAAGCATTCTTTAGGTATTTCATGTTGTCCTTGTTCTTTGTCTGTTATACACCTGCCATGGAAAATGTTGGATATGAAAAGTGCGGCAAGTTTTGACAAATGATTTCTTGTTTAATTAGAGGTATGTATGGTTGACATACAATACAAGATGGAAGTCAACAGATTGCTCATGGGATATCTTCAGAGTGCCTGCAATGGGGCCAAGCTTGCAGCTCTTTGTCTTCCGAGTTCATGTCTGAGAGCTCTCAGACTAAAGATCCCGGAACAATAGTTTCATTTCAAATATAGATGTATATTCCTCTTTCACATCTGTCCGTACTGTACTCAGTCATGAGGCATTCCTCTTCTATTTCAAAAAAACCCAACAGCTTACAACAAATATCACTTTTAAAATTGTACAGTAGAGGCTGGATGTATTTCCTTTTCACAGAAAAATGTTATTATGAATCATATATAACTTATACCTGCATTTTCAGAGCAGAGTTCAACCACACTCTTTCTGTACATGTAGAGATTTTATATATATACATATAAACACACACATTATATATATATTTTTTTATATCTATAAAATGATGATTTTGTCATCTGCACACTCTTCAAAAAGCAATGTGGGGAGGGATGCCAGTCTCTTAGTGCTTCTGCATTATGATCTACTGACCCTGAAAATAGGGTCAGAAGGAGGTCTCACTGCTAACTGGAAAACTAATCAATATAATTCTACCAAAGGGCTAGTATACACCAAGTAATATAGTCCCCTCCCCCTCTGCAAAAGTCTGTGCCTTATTGTAGAGAATATAAACATCATGTTTTGATACTCATGGAAAATAAAAAAATACCAAGGAAACACAAATGTTTATGATTTGTGAGATTGGGGATATCACCAAATCATATCGCAGTTCTCAAATTTTAGTTCTGAGCAGTTTGATTGGTTATGTTTTATGGTTTGGGCTTCATTTGTTACTAAGAAACATAGAACTGTGCCTCCTTTTCTTCTACACTTAAAAATTAGAGAAAGAGAGCAACTTAGGATGAAAAGATCATTTTCTTCCTCTGTCCTTTCCCTCTCCCCTGCCATCCCCCCAATATTGCAGTTACACATTGAGAAAAACAAGCTGATCTTATGCTATGTTAAGAGTCATACTCACAGTGAAGCCCCGTGCAGCCTGCAGGGATGCCACCATACAGCAGGGTTGCATTTGATTCTGATCAGGTACTTTTACCGAGAAAGAGAGCAAGACAAAGGGTGAAAGGTCACTGGTGACTAATTTTCTGAAAACCAGCAGCTTGTGTAAGTAATAGAACATTTATTGTATTTCTCTGTCATCCCAGCAATGAGCTAGAAAATCCATAAGAATTCCCAGCACTAGCCTTTATTAAAGTATAGCCCTGGATTAGTTTAATGTCTAATTTAAAGTCACTGCCCGTACCTACTTTCCTTACTTTTCTTAAAGAGAGCATTTTCCCCCAGTAATCTCCCAATGTAAGTTGCCAAGAATATCTTTTCCCTTAATAAGAAGTAAGGTTTCATCTATTTTATACATCTATCTGTGTGTATGTGTATGTTGAGGAAAGAGCACTGGAGTGCTGCATTCTTCTTTACATTATTTTCCCTGCATTATAAGAGCAGGGCAAATACTGCAAAATCCAAGCACAGCCTTTCAAAAAGCAACAGCACAGGAGTTATAAACTCCTTTTACAATGTTTGCACCCTTTCCTTTTGCTCTGTGCAAATATTAATATGGTTTCAAAACATTATTTTTCTGAAAGGATGTTCACAGAGCTGGCTTTTGTTGTGGATGAGACAGAAATTGTTAACCTGAGTTCCTCAGTTCCATACCCAAGCTACAGGTCTAAGGCTAATCAGCTTGAAAAGAAGGGAAAAATGCCCCTCTCCAACAGGAATCTGCCAAGTGCTTGTGATCACTGCACTCCTTGACCATAATGATTTGATTGGAGAGCCCGAGTGGCTTGGTAGAGCTGGAGATGGCAGTCAGCGTTTTCAGTCCATGTACCTGACAGCTATAAACACTGTCATTGGACCTCCAGTGTGATTCTTGATATGCTAGCCTTACAAAATGTAATTACCCTCTAGACTAGACTAGAACAATGAAATACACTGTTCCGTGTTGAGTGAGTGCTCACCTCAGAGGGTTTTATTCAGCAAACTGTCTTTTGATGGCTCAGATTTTACTACACCTATGCCTAGATGATCTTCCTGGTGCATCACCTGAATCATATATACCCTCCAGAGTGGGCTCTTCCAGAATGGTATCCAGGTGAGTTACACCTGAGCATGTGCTGCCTTTTCAGTACTGGCCACCTGAACCCCTTTGAAAACAAGCCCACAGCCCTCTTGTGCCTCTAACAGTGACTACTCTGTGAGCAATCCTGAGCTGCTTGGTGAGAGCTGCCGCACTGGGTAAAGTTTCTCCCATATGAAACCCACTGGGAGTCTGGAAATGCCTCTCCTCCCACTGGCAAAACTGCCCATTTTGGTTTTCTCATATGCTCAGGAACCTTGGAGGGAAGTGGAAGGCAAAACCCTACCTGTGTATCCCTGGCTCTCCACGCTGCACTCCTGTTTTAGGCACAGGCAGCTTTCTTCATCCACAGGCAAGCTCTGTTTTTTGGTTTTTTCTGCTATATAGAGGCCAGTCCACAGCAGATTTCCTGTACCTGGTTGTGCTTCCCTCTCCTATCTGAGCTGCCAGAGATCATGGGGCATATTCTACTGGGGGAATAAAAAAGACAAATATGAGAAAATTTTCTTCAGATAATTTAAATTCCTGGTCTAAATTCCCTGGCATGACCAACTCATAATTCATGCTTATGACATCACAGCCAGTTATCACAGCAGGAAAAGACAAGTGTTTAATATTAAAGTCTTACCATATGGACAAAATAAATTAGATAGTATTAATATTTTACATTTATTAGCTATAACTAATGTACACAGTGAAATACATCTGAAGCATCACATTCTAAGTTCACAGATTCTGAATTCAATGATTTTTTTTTTAGGTGACAAGCCTCTGAAATTGTGCTTCCTGTTACTAGCCAGTTATTTGACGGATATATGACTGCACATGCTTTAAATCAACATGGAAAATACTTTTAAAAATCAAATTCACAGCTCTTTGGCTCCTACTTTCTACCATTTGTTTATTTATAGGGGAAGAATGTGGTTGAACCTTGTAGTTAGATCTAAAAAAAGCACAAGAGCTAAAACATACAGATAGAAATACGACTGTTACTGTATAGTCAATATGATGCTGACAATACTTCTGTGCCCTAGAGTGGTTTTCAGCTATGCAAAAGATGCAGAAACAGCAGAAATTTGTAAATTAAAGCAAATTATCAATTTTCAGAAGTGCCACAGTGTGGAAACCAGTTTGATTTTCACCAGAGGAAATCCCACCAGAGAACACACAATAAAAGAGAGAAGCTGTTCATCTAGTACCAGCAGAATCCAATTGTTTGTTTGGGGCAAGACTCAGAGAAACTAAACCTCCCAACATGGTGATTTCAGAAAGCGACAAAATTTTGTTCCTGCCTGTGTCTGACACTCTATACAGATCACACAATACAATTGCTTTGCACTTAATTTTGATCATGGAATATTACAGTTCAAGAGACAGTGCAGTATTATTCTCTGTCCTACTCCCTTCAAATCTCTGCTCTTCAGAGCAGGCAAGGTGGAGAATGTGTCCAGGTGCTAAATGGAAGTAAAATTTACAGAGGCAGGAACCCCAGGAGACGTTACCAGCTGGTTACAATTACCAGGGTTCAAAACCTGAGTTAAAAGAAGTAAGATGGTAGATGGAACTGCACAGGAGGCAACAATAAACTAATATGGTTTTGAAAGGAGACAGAAAACTAAGTAGAAATGGGAGTATTCAAGTGCTGGATATAATCTGGGGCATATTAAGTGGAAGAAATAAATCAAGCAATAGCTCTGAGCACATGGTATAGAGCTGTGTTTTCCTTTAAAATTTGTGAAATGATAGCAATTTTTGACAGAGTTTTTAAGAATCAGCTGGACACATATTGGAGATGAAGAGGTAAATCTGAAAACCCACACCACTGAAAATCTGGAAAGCCTGAAAACAGCATAAGGGCTGAGTTTAAGCAACTTCAGACTGATACAATGCATCTAGAGATTACTAAGGCATTAGGTATGACAGTTCCAGTTAAATGTTAACTAGATGCAAAAAGTGCTTTTTCTTGGAAAATGCATTGGTGAAAAATGACAAATATGTTAAAAAAAAATAAAAATAGATAGGAAGATACCATCTGCAAAAGTAATGTTTTAAATATGTCCGAGTTTGAACAGTGTGTGGAGTACCAGTTGAGTTTATACGAAATCAGAGAAAAAAAAGAAAAACACGATTAAAGCTAAGAAGGGGAAAGATTCCTTTAGTACATTATAGCACTGTGATGGACTATGGCTTTAGTCACAGAGCCTCTACTTCGTTTCTATGCCTCCAGCCAAGTAAAGCAACTCGCAAGATCTTAAATAATAAAACTGAAATCCTGAGCCTAGTAAATGTAAACAGCAAAACAGTGATGTCATGGGATGGGGCAGACTGGAAAAAAGATGCATTTTTCAATGGAAACCTTTTGCATTTGAAAGTGTGGAAACCTTTTCTTAATCATGTAAAGGGAGTTCTTCATTTAATTTTTGATCAAAGCATGTAGAATAAAACATCTAATAATCCAAGAGCTGGGGCATGCATATGACTTTTGGGAAGGTATTAACCCAAATTTCTCTCTACCGGTGAAGAACAGTAGATAAATAATTCTTTGACTAGAAAAAGATAGACTGATCATATAATCTAGAGATTTGGGCACTTATCTGGAATGGGACAAAGAAAACTTGATCCCATCTCTCATACAACCCACTTATCTCCAAGGAACGCTCTAGCCACTAAATTATTGATTTTACTGAATTAACCTCCACATATTGAATTAACCTTACACATATATTCATTTGCTGTCTTAAGCCCCTGCCATCATACTCACAAACAGCATATTTTTTAAAGTTTCCAGTTTTATTCTGAGGAAAAAATAGGCAATTTGGTTCAAAATATCATAAAAACTTTTAAATGAAAGTAGAATCATTACAGGAATAGCCGGGAGTTATTATGTGTGGATTTTTTTCTCAAGTTTTTATAGAAGCAAGAGGTCACCAAGAAGATCATGAGGCCCCTTATGGCTGATGACAAGACTAATTTGTTGACAGAAGATTTAGCATTACTTAAGAATTATATGAATTCTTTTTATCAAAGGGAAAAATGGCTGATAGATACCAGAAACAGATTTATTTCCCTAAGGAGGAAGAAGAAATACTAAAGGAAATCAATATCAGATCAGAACAGGTGATTGAAAAATTTGAATGTTCTAGTTGCAGGAAAAAAAGAAGTTTCCTATGGCCCTTTTTTTTTTTCTTCAAACAGACTACAATTGTGGTATAAACATTTATCATTTGAAAAATGGAGAATCGAGACCAAAGAAAGTCAGAAAGATTCAAACTAATTGGTTTACATCAGAAGCATTTCCAGATAAATGATTTTTCAAAACAGTTTGTTAAGACAAACTGAATGGGAGAGCACATTTTTCACTTTTTTTCTCCACTTCATCCTGTTTTAAAGAAAATAAACCAGGATGTGAAGGTGGGAGGTTTTCACAGTAAAGGAGTTCTTGGCCTTGACTTGTGATCTACTGAACACCAGACATTGTCAGCTGAGGAAGAAGCAGGAGCAGTCCTCACAGGCAAGCAAGATGGAGGCAGAGGTATACTTGTCCTCAGAGCTGATTTGTGGGGTTTTGCTGCATTTGGAAATCAAGCTCATATATTGTATTTTCCTGCTTGAGCTCTTGAGTTCCTTCTTTTCAACAATCTCTTTCAAAGTAATCACAGGCTTTGTGCACACAGAGCAGGGAGGAGACAGATATTATTGCAGAAAACACAGGAGAAAAATAAGCTTCTTAAACTTCTTCTGAAGCAACCACTAAGATTAAGCATATTTGTCCTCCAGAAAAGTGGAGCATGATTGATAGTATCTGGTTACAGCAGGGCAGGTCTGCCCGAAACAGAGCCAAGCTTTCCAAAACCACCACTGCTTAATCCGCCTCTTCTTATGAGTCTTCAGTATAAAATAACTAGATCACAAGTTTTGATTACTCACATCCTACAATGATTCCTCAGAGCTCAGTACTGGTGGAACCTTAGAGAGAGCCACCAGGAACCGAAGCCTTTAAAAAGTCCAGGTTTTGATGTGGTTTTCAGCAAGTAAGCTGTCCCCATATCATAGCCTAGGAAATACCCACAGACTTGAGTAAAGAGGCACTTGAGCATTTTGGCCGTCCCTGGGCTGCAGACAACCCTTTTGTGATGCTCTTGCTCCAATTACCTGGACTGAGGGATCAGCTGGAACATGGAGTGGCTCTTTTCCTCTCAGCCTGTTCACTTGTGATTCCTTCCCATGGAAACAAGGGAGGGAGAGTCATCTGAGCCTTGTCCAAACAGGGAGCTGGAGGCTGGTCAGGGGGCACATCTGGAATGAGATGGCCCTCAGAGGTCCCAGGGTACAGCCAGGCAGTGTCAAAGAGGAAACTCCAGAGCACATCAATCAGACAAAGTGCAGCTTTGTTTCCCGACACATTCTGCTTTGTAGATTTATAACTTCACAAACAATCCTAATAAAAACATGAATTATTTCCACACTGAGCAGCTCCCCAGCACGAATAAGAAAACGGGAATCAAGATTAGTTACCTAATACCAGCTGGTGTTTCTTCAGTCATTTGGGGAAAACTGAAGAAGAAATATGTAGGCTTCAAGTGCAACTATAATAATCTATGGTCTCATTATAATGAGCTGTCAGAGAAAGATGGAGAGTATCAAGGTGAACTTCTTCAAATGTTTCAAATAAATTTGGCTTTATTGAGCACTGAGCCCTGCCTTAAGATCAAGAAAATGAACTAAGGAGTAATAATTGTGGAATATTATAGAAATAGCAATTCACTGAGAGATTAATAGATAGTCTATAAAGGCACAATTTACCATTTGAAATTTTTGCGGGGGGACAGCAGAAGAGATGATGAAGATTTCAATAAAGCTACAATGAGGTTGAAAATACTATTGACATCTTCAGTTTGAGCTCAGAAGAGTCTGAATGCAGAGAGAGGCACTAAGCTTACTGAATCAGAAGTACTCCTGAACCAAAGGCACAAGCCTGGGTATTTAAAGGCAGTCGTGCCCTCTGGCTGCACTGGAAATAGTGTCAGGGCAGCCACTCTTCCACCACAACACAAATGGTCTTTCCAACCTGCAAATATTATTCAAGGCAGCAAATGAGGCCTCACAACTCTGTCACCAGGCACTGTCACCTCTATCCATCTCAAGTATGTACTGCTACTTAAAAAGAAACCTTCGTCTGACTCCAGCTGTTCCTACTGATTTGAGATTGCATGTCTCTGTACTTTTCATGCAGTAACTAAATGACAGTCACACATGCAAATCCTGGGTAAAGGCTGTTTTTCACATCAACTTTCTAGTTAACAATCAGTGCTGTGAGATTTTCCTGAGCTCATGATTCATCTTTGATTCCAAGTTGATTCAGGCCCCATGAATAATTTGAGTCTTCAACTGTTTTGTGTGTAGAAGTTTTTGAAGACTGTCACAAGAAAATGACCAGCGCTTACTCTTTTTTGTCTACTTCAGACTTTCTTCAAACTCAGTAATGGTTAATATACAACTATTTCAGCTTTCCCTAAAATTGAAATAAAAAGAGGAAAAATTAAACCTCTTCTGAGAAAACCCTGCCTGTGAAATAAAATATCAAACCTTCACATGCTCACTAAGAATATCTACTCCTTGCAGAAGATCCAAGGACAACAGAAGGATGCTTCTCCCCATCTTATCCATGGAAAACTAAGAATAACCTGGTTCTTGGATGTCATGATGAACATAGGTGAACTTGCTGATTTGTCTTGGGAGGATTCCTTATCCCCTGTGCTTATAAACACCAAAATGAGACAAGTGGGCCAAGATAGGAAAATTACTTAAAATCGATTGTGTCTTGCTTAATTTGTTCACTTCCAATGAAGTTTATAGCTTGCAAGGAAGTTTCTCCATCATAACCCCATCTTGTTCTTTGCTTCCTTCAAAATTCATAGGCAACACGAATGGCTAAGAGCCACCTCTGCAAACAAGGCTTTCCTACAGTTTTAATGCTAACATAAAAGTTAATATTGATGGAAACTGGTAGTGGAAGTTCTTCAATCAATATCCATGTCAAATTTTCTAGCCAGAAAGCCATTAATAGCATTATAATCTGCATTTCTGCTCATTGTCCAAACTGAACTTACCTTGTGTCCTGCTGGAGCTCAACTTCAAGTTTCAAATTTGAAAAAAACCCCTAGAATATCCCTAGGCACCTGGGCGATGCTGCTTCATCGGAGTGGATCATGCCTCGCTCTTGTAATCTCTTAGATAATTTTCCTTTTTTCTTTTCTTAATATACCAAAAAATTCAGTGTTTTTGTCATTCCTGTCACAACTTAGTGTTACAATCCCAACATGGCCTTGTGACACCTCCTTGCTTGGCAGTCACAGGTGGCTGCAGTAGCACACTAATAGATAGCCAGCAACCAGCACTGATACATCAGAAACATGAAACTGGACAGGAGGAGGGAGCTCTGAGAGAGTTGCCAGCAGCAGGAGGGGCTCATGTCCATCCCTCCCACAGCTACATGCCTGCAGCTGCATTCACCAGTGGGCATTACAGTGTGTTCTAGCTCACACTTCTAACAGCCTGCATATATCCATGGTGAATTATAAAAAAAAAAAGAAGAAAAAAAAGATAAATGCTTGAGCATGAGGACTGTTAACCATTTAATAATCTTACCAGGACTATAAGTCATATCTGGTTTTGCTTCTGGAGTATTGTTTTGAATCTGACCTTCAGTCTGTCTGAGTACAACACTTTGTTTTCTTCTACTGCTAAACCAAGTTGGCTCTGTACCTCTGGCACAAGGAACCAAAAGCATGGAGTGCAGACACTCCTGACAGATCTTTCCAGCAGGACACCTTTAGAGGGTCCAGACAATGGAGAACATTTACCAAAGACGTGCAAAGGGTGCACTTGAGGTTCAGTGCACTGCCAGCTGCTGAGCCTGGGAAAGAGTTGCCTCAGCAGGAATGGGTTTTCCCTTCACAGAAGAGACATCCGAAAGACATTTTCATGCAAACACAGCTGTTCCTTTCAAGCAGCTCAAATCCAAAATCGTCATCTTTTACCTTCAAGTGATACCTTGTCCACTTGTCCGAAATGATGAATGGGGCTGTGGATAACACACCCGGCTCTCTCCTGTTTCTGGCACCACCACAAAAGACACAGGATCACTTTTGTGGTTAACTCTTTTTAATGACACTTCCTCAAGGTGCCCCTCAGCTGTTAGCATTGTGTACAGCTACATTTTGTGGCAGGAGAGCTTTCTAGTTTTCAATGTTCCACGTATACCTTTGGGAAATAACTGTAAAGAAGGTATTTACCAGGTATGTCTCATAGCAGCTTTCAGAAAATGCAGCACTGAATTCATGCCTTGCTATGCTTTGCCATGCTCAGACTAAGGAGCTGAAGAGGTTCATTGCAAGAGAAAGATTTGCAGGCTTTTAGGGCAGCCATTCTCCTTCCTCTGCCTGTCTCTCCCCTCCTGTAAGATGATGGTCACACTGCTGTCCTATTTTGTAAGATTTTTTGAGAGAAATAAGTTAGGGGAGCAGTGGGGAAAGACATATATTTTCATTTTAAGTGGCTCACTATGAAATAAGTCTGGTGCTTGAGCAAGCAGGGGAAGGAGCTGGGTTTATTTCCCCTCATTCCCCTCCTCACTGCTGCCAACCAAAACGAAAGTAAAAGAAGGGGGAAGGTTAAATGCTGAGAAAGAGTTTGCACACACCCCGTTTTGGGAAGCAAGCACTCCTTTCCATTTCAGCATCACGGCCTCAGGATAAGCCCTCCCGGCTAGGTATAAACAAGGTGACCTATGGAAACCCAGGGTGTGGCTCTGGTGCAGGGATTGCTACCACCCTGAGACAGGCACCGGGAGCCAAGTGCTGTGTATGAAAGCTGGCTCCTGTGACATGAAAGCAAACACCTGCTATTCATATGCTTGACATCAAACATTGTTTTCTCAACCTCTCTGCCACCCAAAAAACAGATGAATCCGAAAACTCTCTTTCCTACATAGAAATAAAACAATGGAAATGAGGGGGTGCGAAGAGTTGTGTAAGGACTGAAGACCTGTCTTGTCCTTAACTCATTTTTTTGGAGATGAAGCACAGACTTCCTGCTCATCTCCTGCCTTACTAGCAGTATTTTTCCCAGCACAGAAAACTGTGAGGCACTGTGAAGTGCTGTTTTATTTAATCTTTCTTCAACTTAATGCTCTGTTTACTTTTTATTGGTAGTGGGATTTTTTGTTGTATGTGCTCGGGCCAGAAGAGCATGGCTGCTGAACATGTAATTCTCCCTATGCAGTAAGGGAGATCAGCAACAGCACTCTCACTATCAGACTCTGGAGCTTAGTGAGAAGATTTTATTTACAGGGGTACCTTATCCTATGCACCAGAGGAGCACTGGGGAAACATGCTTGTCAGCATGTTTGGTGAAGAGGGGGAGCATGCAAACAGCAGTGTATGGGTGACTGACTTTTCTGGACAGCACAAGCAACATGCACTACACTGTCTCTGTGTTTGTTCTTACCATAGTCCACAGTCATCACACCCTCTGCTCCCCAGGAGCTTGGTGGGTGCAGTGATTTCATTACTTTGAAAAATGTGTATACTAGGGACAGGGAGAAAACTACAGCCAGTGGGAGCAGAAGGAAGCTGGGATGGAGAGCCCCATCACCTTCTGGACATATGGACATCACTATGAAATTGTTTCATACCCCTGGGTATCTTCTGGATTTAGCTCAGTCTCTGAGTGAGAAGAATATTTGGGATGTTCTCCTCTGAAAGCAAATGTTTATCCCCAGTTGCAATGCATAAATTACACTTTAGGTACAAAACCCTCAAGGGTACATCTCAGACTCATACAATCTTTTCATGGGCTTCTCAGATTTGCAATAGCTGATAGATGTGTAAAATCCCAAGAAGCTAGAAATTCCCTCGTGAATCCCAATGTGCAGACGCCACAAACCAAAAATTATCACTGTTAATGTAACCATTAACTCATACTTAGAATTTCCCCCCACAGATTTATCTTTTTCTTTTCCCTCACCCCCTGCCCCCCCTGGGTCCCACATGTTTGTGGAGATTACACCTACTTTTAATTAATTCAGGACAGTTTTGATAACTCTCCTCACATGAATGTGGAGGATGTGAAGTGCCACACGTTCTGAAAAACTGAAGCATAACAGCAGCCTCTTAATCCAAAGGCCCTGAAAGAGAAAAATAAAACCAAAGTTGAAGTGGTATGTGAGGCTGAAAGAAATTGCCTCATCTAAGTTTTATTTCCTTCAGCAAAAATATTTGAAATCTAAATGAATATTTATGCAGAATTACACTTTGAATAAATTACTTCCAAATTATGAAAACTGTATTCCACTACTTCAGTCAGGAAAGTGTAAGTAACAGAACTGAACTCCTTCCATTACAAATAGAAAAACCTGTTTCTTATTGGTCTCATTCTGGATGATCGGGTTCAGTGAGATAAACACATCCTAACAGGCTGGAGGCTACAAATATAGACCTTTGAAACTCTTTCCTTGATCATTAAGAGAAAGAGGAACATGCCCAGAAATCTTGCAATTACAGCCCAACCATTTTGAAATGCACCCTGCTGGTGGGCCAGTGCCTGGGTAATGAGAGGCATTTCGAAACAATGTTTGGGAGCTGCTTCTTCAGCCAGTCACTCACATCACCACCCCCTACACATCCACCCAGCCCTTCTCCCTGGTACAAGGGCAGCCCTGTGAACTCCTGGCCATGGGAGCCAACTCCATCACCGAGGGACTCTCCTGACGATGTGTTTTCACAGCATGGAACCCATTTCACACCACCCCTCTCCTTCAGGTTTCCATCCCCTTGGGCCTAAGTAACACTACTGTGGCACTGACTTCAATAAGTAACTTTTTATTGTGTCTAATCATGTGCAAATGTGTTAAAATTGGTAGTTTTTAGCAAGCAGTTATGGAACATATTACCGTAAGGCATTTGTTCATGGCGTGACAATGATTGGCTCCATGCCACTTAAATGTTTTATTTAATAATGTGGGAATTTCAGTGTGTTTTCCTTTCATTATTTTTAACTTGAAAACAGAAACAGAAAGCCCCTTCTTTAAAGTTAAAACTTTACCGCCTAGAGTCTGTCAAAAGCAATATAAGCATCTGGATTTTAAAAAGGGAGCTTTTGCAGGATGTTAATTTAATATACTGGCATATTTCATGCATACTTTTTATATTTTGTATGCTTGGAGCTATCTCTAGAGTGACCACCCAGGAACAACAGACTTTTCAAAATTCAAAACTTAGGAGCAAAAGATGATGTTCATGTAATATTGCACATTTCAGGTAATATCTGCCAATCCTGGAAAACAAATGCCATGCATAACATTTCAGCTGTTCCATGCAATGCATTTATATAAGCCATCACGTAAAATAAAAGGGTTTACATTACAAACAATCTAACCTTTAGCTCCCAGAGGGTTACGCTTCCAAAACAATTCCACTTTTAATAAGGTATGCTATGAATAGGAACATCTTTAATCTCCCATGAGTAACAACTTCTCAAGGTAACATCTCAAGCCCACACTTTCTTGGCTAAGATTCCACATTGCACTGTATGTCATGTGAGGAATTAATAACCAACTATGGGCTGCTATTCTAAATTGGGAACATCATTAGAATAAGGAAAAACGTACATATGTCTTTTCCTAGTTTCCTGAAGAACTTCTACTGAGGTCTTTTGCAGCATCCCCTCAACTAGAATAAAGAGCTCTCCATTGCTTAATGTGAGTACTGGTTCCTGGCTGCCTTATGCACTTCAGGGACAAACACACTTTTTGAGAAACAGTCTAAAAATACCGGGTGTTCAACACGAAGCAGTTCTGTTTGCGCAAGTGATTTGCTCATATATTTTCACAAATCAAGTTTGGAACCAAAAAGGCAAAAAATTGTTTTCAGCTGAACTCTTTCATTTCAGAACTTGATGTTTTCAACCCTTTACACATATATATACATGCATATATAAAATTTTACTTTTATTTTTTAACAGATTTCCTGTCTTTAGCTGTTCTGTGGGCTTTCTTTGGGTAACTGTGCCGAAGCTCCCATATCATACAATTAGTATTGGCAAAGCATTCTCTCTTGACTGTGCTGTAAGAGACAGTTGAAGAGAAAAGCAAGAATATGTTGACAATTTAAGATGAATACTCGTGATAGATACATGAGACTGTCCCAACACACAAATTACAAGAACAGAACAGGTGGAAAACCAAACAGCAGAAAAAGTGGCGTATTTAGCAGATGCAGACAGACATAGAGATATGAAAGGTTACATTTCATGCTTCATCACTGACATTGAAGTTTTTGTTAATCTTTTTTTGAACCCTACTGTAAGGGTTTTGCTGTTGTTATCCAAGAATTCAGTGTCCTCTGTTCACTATACCACATTTTATTTTGTTTTCTTCCACAATCATATTAACCATTTTCTTCCAGAATGACAACTTTTAATACAAAACCCCTGCTATTGAAAGGGCAGAGGAAAAAGCAGCATTAGGAAGAAAGGCCTGGGGCTGCTGCCTATACTATAGGTTTACCAGGTCTTTTACCCGACAACTACAAGTTATGCTAGCTCCACTACAACAGTTTCTGGAGTGAAATAAAGTAACTTTCAAAGATCTTTCAGTTTCAGCCATGGAAGCATTTGCTGGAGAGTTGGAGAAACTCGAGTATTTTGAAAGCTGAAGAATCAGGAAGTGGAAGGGTTACTTGATTTTTACATTTTTGTTTTATGTTTTAAACCCAATTTGAACTCAGGCACTGAGATTCATCCCACTTGAAATAACACAGTTGAAATAATTGCGCTTACTCAGAGCTGCTACAGGCGCTGACGGACACAATTTAAACTACCTGATGACTGTGGTGGGCAGAATACCAGGGAGAGGACCACTTGCTGCTGGTGCCAGAGTGACTCTTTGACCTTTTGTGGAGCACCTGAACAGCCTTGGTTATCTCCTGCTCAATCTGCCAATAACAGATGATGAATAGAATAATTTTGAATTAGTTACAATCACCACCCATATATTCATGTATCTGAAAAACTAAAAAAAAAACCTTCCCTGCAATTTTTCAATTTTCTAGAATTGGTTGTGGTACTCTAAAGAAAACTTTCTCCTATATATTGTTTTAAAAACCGGTTATGTTATAAAATAAGTATTGGCAGCAAAATGCTGAAGTTTAGGCAACCAGTCTCTCGAAGCAAATGCTGCATTAACAAACTGCCAGGAGCCCAACAGCTGCATCTGATTTTCATAAAAGGGAGCAGATTGCTTCAGCTGCCCCCCGCAGGAAGGTGAGGCCCAGGGTGTATCCTGGCAGCCACAACTCCTGCTGTCCCAGCCATCCCACGCACAAGACAGAGCAATCTTACGTCATGTCCTACAGTCTACCAAGCCCCTCTCACGTGGAGTGGGAATTCAGCATTTCCCACACATCTGACTAACTAGGGAGTGAGGCGGTGAGACAAATAAGGGCACTTAGCCACTTCCTAATCCATCTATACTCCATGGATACAATTAGATAGGATGGAATATAATAATTGACTAACAACAGCCTTTTTTATGCACCCTGAGAAGAAAGACTTCCCTAGATGTTAATAGCTTGTCTAGGTATCACTTTCAAAAGTCTACGCAACTCAGGCTGCTCAGGAGGGCAAAATTTGAAGCAAGAACTGCAGCGCACATCTTTAAGAGGATTTATTTTTCACCCAAGTCTACAAAATATTATTTATGATACCATGACCACTGCCAGTTGCTGATGACATCACACTTGGCTTTTTACATCTTTTCTGCCACCTGAATTCCAGCTCTGAGAAATCCTACACTGCAGCAAAAGGCAGGAAGATGTCAAAAAGCATGTGCTATGACTTATCATGCCCCAAACATGCTGAGAACACAGACACTATGTAATGCCTGATAGAGTACTTTTGCATTGGGACATCAACAGCTTTTCCTTTGTCAGTAGCGCTAAATGAATTGGAAGATCACTGTGCTACAGCTTCCCAGTCAGGAGAGCTGTCAGCAGCTCTGCGATGGCCATCTGGGGAAAACAAACACTTGGCCCAAAGCGAGATGACGTAACAGACGAGGAGCACTGGCAGGGACATGGTGGATTATATTAAAAACCCATCTTATTTGTTAGCTAGCTGTAGATGACAGCATTGGAGTGCACAATAAAATGCATTTATGATGCTCCGTAAATCCCTTGGGTTCACCACACTTGTCTACATTGTGAGCTCATTTATTGGCCAGGAATGAAACAGAAGTCAGTTGTGTTTCATTCAAGATTAAAATTGTTAGTTATCTATATCTCAAATAGTAGCTGCTGCATAGTGCAGAAGTCTGTCAACTGTATTTTGCCTTTTTTTGGCATGCACCTTTTCACATAAATTTCCTTGTACATTTTTTTGGTAAGAGAACATAAATGTATTCCTGACTGCGCTGTAAGATAATGTGCAATATATATTATTTTAGTTCTACACAGAAAAAGAGAAAACCCAAACAGCGATGACAAATGCCAAAACTCATGTGTCTGCTACTCCAGTTTTATGAAGAACAGAGCATTCTTTGTGCTTGGCAAAATTTAATCACATTAATAACAAATTAATCTTATTAATATAATCATTCCTACAGAATGATGATCAGCTCATGGCTATTTCACAAGCATGCAAAGGTTATCTAGTTGCTTGTCTTTTATATACACTGTTAGATCTTATCTGACCCATAGCAACAGAATGGGTGAGATATGGATCCCACTTGGTGGCTAAAGAAGACTGACAGTTTACCACAGTCTCCTGACTTACATCAGGTTAATGGAAATCCTAAGCTGGCAAAAAAAAAAAAAAAGAAAAAAAAAATCCTTTTTGGCCAAATATACAGCACATTAACAATATTGATGAGGATGCAGTGAATCAGCAGGCCAAATGGATTGCATTCCTTTTACAACATGACACTGAGAAGTCTACATGGTCGTGGCCCAACGAGAGCCCCTTCTAACTGCAGAGAGGCAAAAGGAAATGGAGACAAGCCCATGATCCTACTTGTATCTTCACTGTTTAGAAAACATTCCAAAATGGACAAGCACTACAGAGAGTATTTACTACTTTCAGTGTTGTCCCACTCTTTGTGATGTGAAAGGCTGGGCTGAAGAACCTCAGCCAACAGACTTTCGTCCTGGCACTTTACAATACATGTGCCAGGTAATGTAAAATCATGTAAGTTGAAATGTAGTGAGACAGAAGGTGAACAGAAATCCAGTGGGGGTTTATTTAGAGATAGAAGTTCGCAATTGTAGACTGCATTAGTAATCAAGCTTACATTTACTCATAGAAAGAAGAAGGAAAGTATCTTGAATTAGATTTCAGAGGATCATCTCTGTCAACCAGGACTACAACAGGAACAGGGATTTAATTTACAGCTTTCTCAACTGAGAGTTGAACAGTATGACATGTTCTAAAAGTTAAATGTCAATGATTAAAGACATTTATTTATTAGGCATGAGCTTCTTTCTGGACTTAATTTTGGGGGGGTTGTACATTTCAATATCATTCACTCAAAAAGCTACTGAAAACCACACATTTGCATAGCTCTATTTGCTTGGTCTGTTTGTTCATAGTTACCATAGTTTTCAAGCACCTTCCTTTACAGAATGGCAAAATCCAGGTAAAAATTAGCAGTCATGTGTTACATACAGTGTTTCCATAGCTCCCAGTAGTAAATAATTCCTGCAAAGTAGGCAATTTTCCAGTGATTTCAGAGAATGCAGGAGAGTTTAATGCTCTGGTCTGGGACCCAGATTAGCAGGGTTTTGCTGTCAGCTCAAAACTGTGACTTTAAACCAATCATTTCTTCCTCTCCCTTTACAGGCCCATTCTCTTCCCTTTGCTTGTAACTTCTTGACCATTTATGGTGCTTTATTCATCCATGAACAGCTGTCAGTTTGCCTGCATTCCTTCCCTTCCGTCATTGGGATCGGTCGAGGTTTTGTTCCTAATCACAACCTAATTGGCTGTTCAAAATGCATAATCCTCTTCAGAAGATTACTGTAGCAGAGGCTTCCAGGAAATGCATGCTCTTGTGGTATTGAAGGCCTTTGGCGCGAAAGCTTGGGGCTTTCTACCCAATTGCTCCAACCACATCAATAGAAACATTTGGAAGAAAGCATAGGCAGCTTCCAAAAGTCTCCTACATCATTGCATTTCCTCTGGAAAACAGCGGTGGCCTAAGGCTGAGGTACAGGTTTGCACTGATGCTTTGGAGGAGGTGTTGTAATATAACAACAAACTGGATTAAGAGACATATCAAATAATTGAACTTCATTCTAAACCATTCACAATGTGAGTAGTTTAAATAACTTTATCGAAAATAGAAATAAAATAACTACTTACAGGAAACCGCATGTCAACCATCAGTGCTTTTTCTTACCCAAAGACTGAAAGATACGATACTACAATCTACTGAAGTTCTTAATCAATGAAGAGGAAGAGAAAAGGTGAGGAGAAAAGAGAGAAAGAGAATTACAGAAGAATTAACATTCCTAACCTGCTAAAGACCCAATAGCCACTGTTGGAAAAGGGATATCTTCTATAATAACCACATTTATTATGCATTACTAGTAAAATCCTGACAGGTTTATCAAGTCATTATACAGAAACCCTACCACCAGTGCATGCTCACATACCAAAAGCCCACAATCTAAAATTACATGTTTGGGCATTCATTGGATAAGAATATTTCAGGGGGGAAGATGGGTAAAAAAAAGGAGAAGAGATAAAGAGAAGGAATCTCCTAATAACATGAGAAGAGTCAGGCGTATCTGGAATTCTTGACGACTGCATTATTTCCATCATCTTTATCTCAATATTACCCTATAAGCTCCCTGAAAATACCTTGGAAAAAGGATACCTCAGAATCCCCTGATCTTATGAAATGATGAGTTTTAATTGCCTAAACTAACATTATCTTCCACATTTTTTCTCTCTTTACAAAAGATCCTAACAGACTTGAAGTGCACAGGACAGAAACAGGGGAATACAGCAAATTTAAACACAAATTAGTTTAAAATCTAACTGAAATAATGCAAGTTTTTGAACTGACTTCTGTGGAGCTGGGTGTTCTGATGGACCAGAAACAACGTGGCTGGAAAATGAGGGTGTGTTTTCGAAGAAAAGGTTATGATGACACTTAAGAGTGACATCTGGTTTACCCAAGAATAAGTGCCAATAAACACCTTCAGATGGAGAATTGATCATAGGCCTCAGCAATCGTGCTGGAGACATGTGAAATTTATTGTAGGCCTCCCTGTTATTTACCTCACTAGAAGAAGCACAGTGCTAAAAAGCAAGAACAAACAAACAAACCAACCCACCAGCTCATGAGGATGTCAAACAAACTGAAGCAGGACAGGAGGGCGGCGAGACCTCATTCAGCATCATGAAACAGTTGGCATGGCAGAGACACTGGTCCGGGCTCACAGCTCGCATCTCCGACTTTATGTGTCCAAGTCAGTGGAGGCCTGGGAACATTATCTCCCATCTTTTGATGATTATTTATTTGATTTGCACTGTAACGGCAAAGAACAAAGACAAAGCAAACTACATCTCCTGCAGAGTTTACTAATAAAACATGGTTGGATGACATTTCCAGGCCACAGAATTCAGCTTAGGTGGGTCCTTAATTAATTTCCTTTCTGAATTTGGCCAAAGTCTTCTTTGGTGTTGTGCTCACCAGCAGCAGCCCGTACTGCAGCTACAAGTAGGAAATTGCACGGATGTGTTCTAAAAATGAAGTCCTAATGGAGAACTTGAATAAACTGACCTGAAACAGAGTCATCAGTGCCTCTCAGGGAACATTTAAACAGTGCCAGAAGCAAGGAATTTTTTTCATGCTGGCTTTGTTACAAGCAAAGGAAAAGTTGTAGTACAGTAAAAAAAAATGGACAAGTGTCCTGGTTTCAGCTGGGATAGAGTTAATTTTCTCCTTAGTATCTGGTACAATACTATAGCTTGTATTTAGGATGAGAATAATGTTGAAAACACACTGATGTTTTTTGAGTTGTTACTGAGAAGTGGTTACACTAAATCAGGAACTTTTCAGCTTGTCATCCTGCCCTGCCAACTGAGGGTGCATGAGAATTTGGGAGGGGATACAGCCAAGACAGCCGACCCCACCTGACCCAAGGGACATTCCACACCATACAGCACCATGCTGAAAAATAAATCTGTGGGGAGTTAGCTGAGATGTGCCAATGGCTGCTCAGGGACAGACTGGGAATCAGTCAGCAGGGTGACCAATTGCATTGTGAATAACTTGTCTTAGATATTCTTCAATCATTACTATAATTTTCACTTAATCTTCCATCCTATTAAACTGTTTTTATCTCAATCAATGAGTTTCACCTCCAAAACTGAGCTATCAGACTTGCCACTCAAAAAGTCCCAAATTTTCTATGCTTCAAAAAAGAAGTTTGCACTGAAGCATGTCTGTTTTTTTCTAGAGTCAGAACTAATCAGTCATTTATCAAGACACTCTTCATTCATTTTGCCTATGCCATCTTGAACCAGCATGGCCAGAGAGCTCTTTAAACAGTCTATCCTGGAAGCACTTCCCTAAAGAAATCTGGACAGGTGGAAAAGAAATTTAATGCTCCCAAGTTTTTTAAAAAACAAAGCATTTGCTGCATGCTAGGACAGAGATTTTTGACTGGATTGAAAAATGATCCACAAGGAGGGTTCAGACACTGAGCCTTGATAGATAGTCACGATAACTCTAATAAAGCAGCTGCTGTTGGCACTACCAAAGTTTACATATCAATTTATGACAGTGTGATGTTTCAGTGTAGTATTGCTTAGTAGCAATTAGTTTTATTTGGAGTGATTAGGTGTTCAGTTACTTACAGAGGCCCGTGGTGTTAGGAACCATTCAGAGTTTGCTTGCAAATTTCTGCTTTGAAAAGCCTTTGAATATTACATATATTTCTTGCAGTCCAAAATCCAGAGGAAAAAAAATGATGGAAGCAACGCTTGCAATAAAAATTGTCAGGCAGACTAGAATTAATGAGATAAGGCAAATTTATCTAAAAAAAAATTACCTAAATGTTAGCTCTCTGCCCACTTACCAGGGAGGAATTGGTTTCAGCCAGAGCTGCAGCGCTGGCGCAGCTCCACCTGAAAAGCATTTCTGGGGCACATGCAGAGAGAAGGTCAGCTACAGGTAGAAAAATGTAAGGTCCCCCCTCTTTCCCTATGTGCAGACTCATATCCTGACATCTGGCTCTGTTGGAAGAAAAATCATGTGCCCATCCAGATGAAGCTCTGTTTGTGCAAATAGACCAAAGCTCTGAGCCTGCGGGGACTGCACAGATTCAACGGGGTCTGTGCTAGTGCAGTGGATCCTGACCACCATGCCAGGTGGGATCCTACCAAAAGCCCCTCAGAACAACGGCAGCAGCATTACAGTAATGCTGCCAGTTGTACAAGAGGGTTGCACATTTTCCTGTGGAGAACTCTAAATCTTATATACAACTTCGTTCCCCAAGAGAGGGGATGTTTTAACTGTCCCATTAACAAAATCTTAAATATCAATTTGCTCAGGTGCCAATGATGCTGAAAGAAATGTGAATGTAAACTGTCAAAATTTTGATATCCCATATGACTATGAGGTACTTTACCAGTTGCACACATACATTTTGATGGAACTGCATCCACCTCTGGAGCAGAGGCCCTTCCCTTAGTTAAACAAGGTATGAATGAATAACACTAACATGGTGCTACTCTAGTAATATTTGCCCTTGTATACCACTCATGGATAGTATACAGCATGGGATATACTCTAGTTCTGTGCATGTTAATTCCAGATCATAGTTTAATTAGTCCATGCATAATATATTTGAGAGATGTCTATTTCTGATGTGCTTTTGTGTTGGGGGCTTAATGCATGAATCATTTCCCCCATCCCTGTTCTGGGCATGAGAAGACTATTTCGGCCCTAGCAAAGGCACAGCAGCCTTTGGAAATCCCTTGCCAGTGATGAGAAGCAGGAGTACCATGGTGTTCTGCCTTACATTCCCTTCTCCTCAAACCACTCTCTTAAGATTCGGCCAGTCTGTGTTGCGTGACTACACACAGACTTTGATCTCTAGTGATTTTGGCTATTTCTTTTCCTGCTTTTAAAGTCAAAATTGTTTCCAACATGATCTTTGGACCACAGAAGAGTGGCTGATAAAGTAACATCTTTTGTGTTACACAGAAAATTGTAAGCACTGACACTGAAGCTTTAAAAGGCTTTACAGAGAATATTTTCAAGAAGCAATCTGTGAGGTCCTCTGAATGAGTCACAAAATACTCACAGATATAAAAATAGTATTTTACTGGTCTCCCTTCTATAATTTATATAATTCGTCTTGTATAAGACATGGTCTCCTGACTCTGTATTAATTAGGATTAAGATTTTAAATTATTCAAATTACTAATATGTGGTCTTAAAAATAAAAAGTTGTTTATAATAAAAAATAATAATTAATCACTCATGAACAGATCAGTAATACTGTGATATATTTGTATCAATGTTTCTAATAATTTAGGAATTTCTGACTAAATTAAAGTCACCTAAACAGTATACAGTAAGTATAATCAAAGACATCATGAAAACAAAAATGTGAAGAGTCTGAGAGATTGACATCAAAAAGTAGAAGTATATCCATATAATTATCCAACACCAAATGTTAATCCAATGAATAAAAGCACTAAGGGTTTAAAGTAATTTGGCTAGCACACAAAAATCACTTTGCTACGATAATCACACTCTCAGACTAATTGCACACCTGATTCTACAATAAACTCACAGCTTAAAACATTAAGCAGAGGGTTAAGACACTGATGCTGAAGGTGATAACACACAATTATATGTTCGTTGTATTTTAGATAGGGTTTTTTTAAACATCGATGCTAGCTTGATCTACAGCAATCCAAGAGTCAAACTGAGCATGTTCACTGGATACACTTTATTTTTTTCTGTTAACACTACAATTTGCATACACATCATACTTTATAGGGCCGTACGGGAAGAAACAGAACAAATAACTGATGTAATATATACCTTGGGCTCATTTCATTTGTTTAATATTAAGTTAGTCATCACTAGTTTTCTGCATTTTTGTGATCTCTGGTGCTGTTTTTTTCTTAGACAGGGCTGTTCTTAATACAACCTGTGCCTTGAAAAGGTCTGCAGAAAAAACTCAAGCAGATTTCTGAGGATGTTCTATACCTTCTCATGATAATAAATTGTCTCTGAGGACACACTTTAAATCACACATCTCTAATTATAAACCATATCTTTACTGTGCTGTTTTCAGAGCCTTCCATACCACCTTTGTTCCAAATGAGTACCACCTGTTTGCAATAGCGAAATACCTTATTAGTCAATTGCTATCAATTAACCTTCAGCAACCACACACTGCATTACAAAAGGATTATGAATGTAGATCAGATCACAGTCCATCACAGGAAGGGAATTAGGTGTATACATAATCAAAGTCCATTACACCATATACTGTGTGTAAATTACCACAGCAGGGCAGCATCAGTGTTTTCACTATATCTCAAAAACCCTTGGTGCATACGAATACTCGGAGCTTCTCATGCGACGAAGGGACCTAGAAGTAGTCAGTAGTCTGACTAAGGCCCCTGGTATTAGAATTTCACTGAATTTTATTCTTCTGTCTTTCATCCACACTTCATATCAAGACAAATGCGTTTCTTGTGCCCAAAAAGAAATATTCTTCGCCACAAACAAAATTCCAATCTGTTAATGAAAATTATTTACATTAACACAAAGAATGATTAACCTGAGATCATGGAGCTATTCTGCTGCAGAAATTAACCCAAAGTTGCATTACGTACTAAGCATGAAGAATCCTTAGGTTTCTCCTTAATTCCTATGTTTTCCTGGTATTCAGATGCCACATTTTCTTTTTGTTCTTGGGTCTGGCAGATCAACAAACAGGAATAAGTTGGTTGTCCATTCTAATTCCAGTGCCATAACAAACCCTCAGCAGCACTGGCATCAGCTGACAATTAAAAACATAACAACTCACTGTTGAGAACTGGCAAGGGATGCACTCTGTGATCCGACACTCCTTCATTGCTAAAATGCTGCCTCGGCTCTTAAGCTGCATGATCCCTGTTAACACCAATACAAATTGAGAAGCTGAACTCAGATGTAATGATTGCAAGCTCTTAGAGATCACAGCCCTGCTACTAGACACCAAACTGAATGGACTGCAGAAACAAGTCATAGCAAAAATGTTATTAACTGTTCCCAGTAGTCACTGCTTTGAGATACAGATTAACCCCAATACGTTCTCTCTCTTTCTGAACCCTAGTGATAACCAACATTGTATTTCTTGCTGTTTCACTCTTGACATTGCCATGTTTCCCCAACTATTTGCAGTGTTGGTTGGTCTAAAGAAAAGTAAAAATCAAATGTAGTACCCTAAAGAGTAATTTTAAAGTAAAAGGCTTTCTGTGCTAATGAAATTTCTGTTTAAAGACTATCCCAGACCCCTGGAAGCCAGGGACACAGGACACAGAAGCCATTGTGGCCTAGGTCTGTCCTACTTTCAGGAACCCTTACAGTGTTTTGAGGCAATACCAGCTTCTTAAATGAGAATTGCTCTTGTAAAGAGCCATGACCAAGGGACTTACCTAAGATGAACCTCCCTCCAGGATTATGAGTTGGGCATCTTAGAGTGGAAATGGGGCTATGTTCTCACCTGTAGGTTCATCTCTTCATCTTCAAAAGCAAAACCAAACTGCACCATTGGACCTGATCCTGACAGAATTAAGGCCAACACCACTTCCATCCCACCACACACATATGGCTTCTGCAGTTGTAATTTATGTGTAAGTGTGCAAGTGTATGGAGACAAATGAACCACATCATCACAGCTACCACACTGACTAAAACCCACATGAACATGAGCCAGCAAGAAGAAAAAGCCAGCAAGAGGAAAAGAACTTAGGAAGACATTATTTCTTAAGGTTCAGTTTCATTTAATCGAGTCATTTTTGTTTCTGAAAGAAGAAGCAAAAATGCAATTAGAGGAAAAGACCTAATATATGAATGCAATTTGTATGGTTAACTGGAGATAATACAGTGTTCTGTATTTAATCTTACTCCTTGCTGTCTTTCTGGTATAGCACAAACCAGAAATTGAAACTTTTGTAAAATATCCACATGCTGAAAATGTAGCACTGTTTAATTGGTAGTAGAGTTCTAATTTGCATCATTTTTCTGCTCTCCTTTCCTACAAGGTTTTTAATGTGTCTTCCTGAAAGAGCTGTGTTGCTGCCTGGACAGACAAGATTAAAGAAATTCAGTGACAACTCAGACTGTGGATTTTGGCTTATACTTTCAAACCATTCAGCATAGGGAAAATACCCCAAAATACAGTTTTAATCTTTCTGGTGTTTTGTAGCTTTGTTTTTTCATCCTGGGGACCTCCCTCTCTGTCCTGGTCCTTCCCATGAGTGGCTGAATGGAGACTGGCACTCGTATGGCTCCTGACCTGCTACATCCCAGTTGCACAGTTTTCTCATGGCAGTGCTGAACACACTTGTGTCAGGAAATGTGCTGCATGGGTGCATAACTGGAAGCAAATCCGTGGGTTTGGGGAACACAACGCACATTATGGAGGCTACTGTTAACAAAGTTATTTCCCATGCCCCAGCTGATGTCCCTGTGATCCGTAACAATGACCACCAAGAACCAGCACAGAGACATCCTTGCTGCTGAAGTCAGAGACAAAATTGCCCCCTGTATTGGGGATGCCAGTTCAAGACTGGGAATCCAGGTGTACTCGCATTTGTCATTTGCCATTTGCCAACTAGCTAAACGATTTTTCCAGATCTTCATTCCCAATTCCCACCACTGTAAATGAAGGAAGAGCTATGTACTCACTTAGCCACTTGGTTAAAAGCCATAGTAGACCTACAAAAATAGATGACTAATAATGAAGCAATTGATGTATGTAAAACCAATTCAAATGTCAGGAAGTGTCATATATGCAGTGCATACACAGCCAGCCTTCAGCCTGCAAAGAGACTGTGCAGAAAACGTTTCTTCCAAAATCCCAGGACGCGATGCACTTCCCATTGTTTTCACACGAGACTACTCTGGTATTTACATCCCAAAGGCATGAATGACAACAGAACATATATAGGGGCCTGTAAAATAATCCTGCTAGAAGCTCTGAAGATAAATCTCAGAATATGCAATGCTTTAGCACATCGTTCAGTCATACAGACATTAGCACTTTATTCCAGTATTAAAGCTGCTAACTTACTTTGGACATACGCTTTTCTGTAACTTGTCCCTATTAAATTATTTCACTAGTCCCTTGCTCAGAGCATTCATCTCTCTATTACTCATAATTATTTCAATGTGCTCCCTTTTTGCCCTTTTCTTTCCACTAAGACAGCTATAATTATGAAGCCATTTCTTGCCCTACACATCCTTGCATCAGCAAGAGCAGTGGACCTCCATCAGGCTGTGTTGTTAATCTTACCCATAATGACAGAACTTGTAATATTATGGAATCAAATCCATTCTACAGCTCATTTTACAGCTCCAGGGTTAGTTGTAACAGTGACAGCTCCTGGGAGATGAGATTAATACATCTTTTAAGAAACATGTATAGCATTTGATCTGATAAGGTTTTCTGGTAGTTTTAATGCTCTCCACGTCTTGATTTTTTTTTTTTTTTTATAACTACTATATTCCAGACGGGAGCAAAAAATGTTAGTTTTCATACTGATACCTGAAAAAACCCAACGTTCCCTGCACTCTTTTTTATTTCTCTTCTCTGATTTTTTTTAACTACTCAGAGGCTTCAAGACTCATTATGAAGGTTTCTGTTTTAATTCTTTTTAAGTCTGGTCTACAACATTAAGTGTCTTTTATAGATTTCCTGACAGCTTAATGACCTGGACTTCTAAAAATTTTTTTTCTTTATTAGTTATGCTGAAAACACCCCCAGTAATGGCACCGCTTCTAACACAGCAACAAACAAAAAAACTCACCCCACCTAAATGGGGATTGGACATAAGTAATTTTGTAAGTCTGAATTTAATATGCTTGTTTTCAGTGGCAGGCAGCTTTAGGAACCAATTATACGTAACTTTAAGTACATTGAAATTGCCACTGTGACTTACATTTATTGGGTGTGATATGAATAAAAGACCAGCCTGGATTTTGAGCAGAATCATTGTAGGCAGCAGATCTAAATCTCTTTGAACTCTGGGGGAATTAGATGTAGGCTGACACTCGTGGCTTTGGTTCATCTCCACAAGGTTTCACAAACTCAGAATATCAAAACAAATTTCCTCAGAAACTGGAGTTGCTCTGATCTGCCTCTGAACTTCATGGAGGCAGTAAGTGAGTTAGGTTCAACAAGTGGTTCAGTGAAGGATTTTAAAATTAGAAAACATCATCCTAAATGTAAAAAAAAAAAAATGTTTATGGCTGCACAAGCAAGAAAGCCTGTGGTTTATACAGGGCAGAGTGCATGCAAGCATTACAAGCAGGTGTGAGAAAACTCATTTCAGATATCATGTACTTTCTTTTACTGAAATCCTCTGTGAGACTTTTTTTGTATTTCATAATCTGAACTAACAAGATCCAGAGACTCTTAGCTTTACCAGAACTTTTCATAGCTGTTATATTTGAAAACATGATTTTTAGTCCATGGATGCAAGCAATCCTTTTGATTCTGTTTCCTAGGACTATTCTCTTAATCAGCATAATAATATCATCAGACTGGCTATTATTCATCCCAAGAAAATCCTATTGATTTCACTGGGGTAGTGTAAGACTTTGAACATTTACAGATGCTGGATTATACTCCTGGCAGCTTCTTATGGATCTCTTCCATCCTCCTCTAGTTTCTGCCCTCCACGGAGCTTTCCTCAGTAGACCCACGTCCTCTATAACACCAGTTTCACCCAGAGGTCTTTGCTCTACCCATTAGAGCCCAGGGATCCTTTGGGATAGGAATGAGGCCAAAAGGCAATCAAAGGTTGTTCTAACATCTATTACTTGAAATTGTGCCTTGTTATGTTGAAGAGTCAATTAGCTGTCAGGTATGCAATTAAAGCAACCTATGCTGTGTCTCGTTAAATTGGATATGAAGCAAAGAATATTTTTTTTTTTAAGACAAAGATTATCCGGGTCTCAAAAATACCTGAGCAGCTTCCATGAATAAAATTTATCCTGGAGCTGTTTGGGATAAGATTTCCAAAATATTATGTGTCCTTTGACTCATAGACTTTAATAAGAGCTGAGTGGCTGAATCCTTGCGTACTGCTTAGAAATTTGGGACAACGGGAAATGCATGTCTCTATGAAAACAAAGCATTGCATGTATTTTAATTGCTCTATTAGCACTTTTTCATCAAGACACTGCTAGAACACAGGAATAAAATAGGTAATCCCTAAGAGAAAAGAAGGATAAGCACAAGTAGTCAGCAGAAACAGTCAAAGCTGTTCAGCTATCAGTACATCTGACTAACGGCTCGATGATGGAGACTGATACAGGAATAAAACATCTATGAAATTCAGAGTATTCACTGATTTCATAGGGTCCAATTAACAGAATACTCAAGATCTCACTTGAACAAAATATCTGAATTCTCATCAAAGACCATTCTGTACTTCCTGAATACTACTTATTTGAAATAGTTTGTTTCCCCTGACTTCAGGATCCAACAGATATAAGACCTGGTAAAGAAGCAGGTATCAAGAACTGGGAATACTATCAGATGATGTGGAAGAAACAAAATACTATAAATTATAATTTAAGGTAAAAATAATAAGAAAAAAAAAGGTATTGAAAAGATGGATGTGCACTATGCTTCCCTCTTTCTTTTAATTATAAAAAACAAAGTGGTAACGGGAAGACACCTGGAAGTCTCTTGGCCCTCCCAGACACTTCAAGTAGTATCTGGTTATTGGCTTAAACAGCCCCAGCTGAGTGATAAGGTCTGAAAACAAATAGCACAGTAACAGCATAATTAAAAATGGCTAACTGTGCTTGTTTGGCCCCTTTTTCTGTTGTGGGTGTCTATTTTTAAACCTTCTCACTACTTTAGTTGTAAAAACACATATTCTAGTAACGCAACCGGGGGCTTGTTATCACAAGCCCCGGCGCGCCCTCGGGCAGAGGGGACGCAGCGTTGGCCTCCACAGCGTCCTCGCTGGACGGCTCAGTGGAATCAGTGTGGGATGGGTGCGTGCGCTGGCTCCTCCTCAGAGGAAGCACGTCCGGCAGCCGATGATCAGGCTGGCGTTAGCCCGGAGGCAAAGAAGGCGGGAGGGGCTTCTGGTGTGAGTTCCAACAGGTTTATTTGCAAGAGGGACCAGGGACCAGCAAAAGCCCCGAGGAGACGAGGGCTAGCCCCCTTTATGGGGGGGTGGAGCAAGGCAGGGAAAGGGAAAACAACCAGTGGGGTACAAGCAGAGGGGAGGATACAATTTTTCAGAACAAATGGGGAACAGGGAGGCAGGAGTCATAACAGGGAACCAATTAATAACTACAAAAAGGAGCACTTTTTGGAACAGGGGGAGGTAATTTAGGATTGGGAGCCACCCAGGGGGAGGTAACCTAGACCTCAGTGATCTCTTCTGGTGACTGACATTTGATGGTTTCAGCCCGAGAGCAGGCTGAGCCACCCCAACATTCTAGAGCCAAGAAATCTGCCAGGGCTGAAAGGGTCCAACTAGTCAAAGAGGTCTCGATGACACTGTACATTTTCAAGTCTTATTAACCCATATCTATTTCAGTACTACCTGGATTTGGGCGTTAATGAAAATCTGCCATAAAAGGCAACTTCCCAGGAAGGAAATATAAACCAAAGCCATGGATCTGGGACTGAGCCATGGTTTACGGAGTACGGCCACATGAGGATTGAGAACCACACCCCTCTGTGGGGGGGAATCAGCCTCCCCAGGCCTCCTACATCGTTTTAGAGGCAATGCAATAGACACCCTGATCCTTATCCTTAGAATATTGTAAGGTTGTCATCTAGCCCTCACTGATTTTTAGACTAATTTAGCTCCTGCTGTGCTCAGAGGGGCACCTGGTTGTTCCTGATGCGCTCACTTAATGCCATTAATTAGGACATATCTCACCTGTACCTTGCAGCTCCTCGTTGGTTCCAGGGTAGATGCAGCAGTAGGATGCAAGACCTGTTGCTATCTTCCCACCAGAGGATATACAAAAGACACTTGTGATTGTCTCATCCACTGGAAGAGGCAGAAATGCCACTTTTGGAGGCTTTTTGCTTCACTGACAGGAATCCTCAATCTGACAGTCACATTAAGAGGCTGTAAATACATGATGTAATAATCTGGCATTTCTGTGGGTAGCTCAAGTTACAATGGACTTTGTTATCTGCTGATGGTTACTGCAAATGCCCTGTAAAACAGTGCTCAGGTCACTTGGATCAACACTTTTTTCCATTTTGGGCTTTAGCCACCCTATTGACAAAATGTTTATGACAGGCCCCTGGGCCAGTAAAATTTACCAGTTTATGGTAAATCTGTGGAGAATCACATCTAGGATAAACACAGTACTTTGGTGAGCTTTTAAAAGGATGGGCTAAGTCAAATACATGGGTCACCTGCAGACAGGGATCAAAGACAGCTTTCTACCTGGAGCACACAGCTTTCTAGTGTGCCCGGTGCATGTGCTGCAGCAGTTTCCTGAGATCCCTGTTTTGAGGAGCAAGGCAGGAGTTTTGTAGGTCTTGAAATGAATGCAGCAAAGTAAGGAAAATGGGGGGTATTATTTCAAACCATTGGGGGACTGGTTTGTTAAGTACTGTGCTGACAATCTAATGGGCAGAGATTTGGGCTGTGAAGGTGTTCAAGGGCAGGGTATTATCTAAGGAATTGGGAAAACATGGTGTTGTACAAGTACTCCCAAATCCCAGGTGCAACTCAGATTGATTTCTTTATTTTAGATAATAAGCATAGTTAACTTTTTAAATTGGAGGACTCTGGTTGCTGCTGTTGTTGGACATAAACATTGGGATTTCATTAAAGACAATCACAGGACAAAACTCTGCTTCCCAAGCTGAATAGGCCCGATAAGAGTGAAAATATTAATCTTGTGTTTGCACTCTTGCTTGTGAACAGTGAAAGCTGCTTTTGCCCCTCCAGCTGGAATGTGGAGCTGCCCATCTACATTGAGGTTGGCTGAGAGTCATAGAAGGGTTAAAACTGTGTGAAACCCCTCAGCATACCCTTTGTATCCTTTCCAAAATATGTTTCACTTCTGTATGTTTCTAGTCATACTGAAATCAAACAGCTCTTTAGCTCCATTAGAAAGACAAATTCAGTGAGAAACCCAGCTCAGTTTTAAGGCTGGGGATTTAGTCAGACATTCAGATGAGCTTAATTCAATTTATAGTGCATGTAATTTAGCTATCATATTTCTTCCTCTTTTTATCTCATTCTTATATGATGTCAAGAAAAATGTACACGATACCTAGGCAGACTTTAATGATGTGTTCCTCTTGTCTGTGACCTCTGCTAGTATGGAATCTCTCACAAGCTATTACTCTGTTTAACATGTGCATGAGTTTCTTGTGTACCCATGGTAAGTCATTACGTTATTTACAACCTTGCACAACTTGAGTTTCTTAAATGCAAATATCTTAGTAAACTATGCAGCTGTCTCCATCTAGCCTCAGCATAATCTTCAGATTAGGAGAGAAATAAAAAATCAGGAAACAAACCGTCCCTCATTTACTAAAACTAGGCCTTCCACTGCTAAGATTGTAACTTTTAATTAGGCAAGAAATAAATATACGGGAGTTTGACAGACTATAAAACTGTGATTACGTTTTTAAATTACTGCTAACAAGCAAATTAGCTACAGCACAGAATAGCAACAGATCAATAGGAACAGTAAAACTAAAAAGATTTTGCTGATCGCGTATGTCTTTGGATGCAAACTGTAAAAGAGGTCCCTGCAGGCTTCCCAGCGATAACCTACAAAAGAATGAGACACAAAGGGTATCGAGCTCAAAGATGCTTCAATTTCCCTAGGTAGTGAGCGCTCGTCCTATCAAACCACCTATTAGTCACAAACTCATACAACCAAGAACTCTCAGGCCTCTTGAGATCTCCTGTCATCTTGAAAAAGGTAATACCAATGAGAGGCACTAGTTCCTCTTGAAGCATGTTCAGTTTATTGTTTTTCAATGGCTCAAGCAATTTATGATGGTGATGCTGCCAAGACATATAAATAAGTTTGCACATCCACTCTTTAGCAAAGATCTGGAGGCTCACTGCAAATTAGTTAACTCAGAGAATCAAAAAAATAAGTGGGCAGGAACATTTAAAACCACAAGATTTTGCCACAGAATAAAAACCCCCTTTTTTATTTTTCTGCTTTAAAAGTTATTGGCCGACTTACCATAGCAATGGCTTATTCATAAATGTTTAGCATGATATTTCAAAAATAATTACAACTTTGCTGCATCCAACTTTGCTACAGCACACTTTTAGTTCTTTCTGAAAATGCTGAATAATACGGCTGTGTTTTCTAAAAATGTCCATTCCTCTATACTGAATACTACCAGGGTTTGTATTTGAAAAGTGGAAAATGTTACTTTGAGATACCTGAAAGTAGATTTTCTATTTTTCTTTTACTCACTCTACACTATACCCAAAATAATGCCAACAGAGAAAATACCTGTTTAGTTATCCAATGCAGTTAATACTTTTTCAAGAGCTATGTTTGCATATGTATACAATTTAGGCTTTACATAGACCACAACAATAAGTTTATCTTCGAGTAAGTTAAGTACACACAACACAAAATACCCTCTGTCAATATGTTTGCTTATCAGGAAAGTAATAAACAGGCTTAGGAAATCTTTCAGATGGGATATTAACTGCAATTAAGACTGAATTAGTTATATGTTTTACTGTCAGAAACTGCACAAACAGCACCATCATCTTAGGGTGTTGGCAGTGTTTTGCAGTCTTCATGTTATGCTGTGAAGATTGAAAGGAAGGAATAAGGCTGATATTCATCATCATATAAATAAATAATATTTCTACTATAATTAATTTCATTTATTTTTTCATTTACAACCATTCTGCTTATTATTAGGCTATTAATAGTCAGAATATGCGTTAAGTGGCTGTTCTGTCTGTTGCCTTTCCTTGCACAATATACAAGGAAGATATGAACATATCTTCAATATAAAGCCCAATCAGCATTTAAAACTCATTTTTACTACTTTAATTGAGATGTCTGTTGGTTCCAGAATGTGAGAAATACTAAACGCTTTCAATTTCACCAGATACATTCAAACAAAGGTGATTCCCTATAAATAGCTTTTAGACAATTCATCACTCCAGTACTGCAATCCGTGAACTGAATAGGAATCCTGTAGGGGGAAAAAATTAAGTAGCTCATGGTCATATATATAAAGACATTACATTTCTGATAGCACAATAGTAAAACCTAATTCTGCTATTTGTTACACATTGATCACTTGCCTTTCCGAACAAAACAGAGCTTATGTGTATTTGCATGTTTCTGTGGTTTAAAACCACTGAGGAAACACTGTACGGTAGGGCAGCTGCAGGAAAGAGACAGTAATTTTTAAAAGGCATATACCTTGTACAAAGCTGCCCGCTTGGACAAGTCAAGAAATTACTTCAGTCGACTGAGGCACTGGATAAGGCTCCCACCCTGTGCAGAATTGATGTGGACAAGGTGGGGCAGTTCCTGATGGGACCAACTCTGCCCCCATGCTGCCAACCAGGGTGGTGGTGGAGCAGCATTCCCAGCAAGAGATGCTGCAGGGCCACCAGCTGACACAGCAGTCAGGCGTGGAGTCAGACTCAGGACACTGCACTGGAGGTGACTCCCCAAGTGTCCACAGACTCCATGGGCCAGAGGAGAGCCCTTAAAGCAGGGTCAGACATCCCAGATCCTGTTAAAATTCACAGTGAAGAGAGGTGGATGAAAGAAGAGAGCGCAAAATGTCCTGCAGATATGAAAAATGCTGACTAGGTCTGTCAGTGGGGCAAATAATAATTGTGATTCAGAAGTTGGTATTGCCTCCATGGCAATATTCAAGGTATGCTTCAATTCATTTTTAATATAAATATCTGTGTTATGCTGTGTGCCTGTGGTTTCATATTCCCAAGAGTGAGACTGGGGAAGAAATACCTGTAAAGGTGACTACAGGGCTTAATTTTTAAGTCCCTAAAGCCTGGGAGCTTTAGGCATGGGCTTGAGCCACATGTTTTATTTATTTTAGGAAGGGTCCCCTAGACATATTATTGAACCAGCCTTGGTTACTGTTATTGATATCTGACATAAGGTTATACTTAATCACTAACATTTAGTACCACTACTATGAGGAATCTGAAAAATCCAGTCTGACCAGCCAACCTACCATTACGGGAAATCCTTTCCAGACCCCAACAGGCAACTGCATAAATAAAGCACACAGCAAAATATCAAACAAATGAATAAGCTGTCACATAAACAAGCCAAACATGCTAGTAAAAACCACACTAGCATGTAAAGTAGAACAGAGATCTATGCCATGAGAATGAGACATATGAATCAGGACAGTAAATGCTCTTACTTGCAAGGGGTCTGATGATGGAGGGACAGGCAGAGCACGTGAATTGGAGGCTCTAACTCCCTCTTTGTAGTCACACACCAGAAGCAACAAGCTGTACCTTTTTAAAAACAGCAGGGGAGCAAATATGTGGTTGTAGTGTAGGACTTGGAAGTGTGTGGGTGAATAGACAATCCCCCTTTTTTGCCTATAATTTCATGGAGGGACTTTTTGACTGTTTCTGTCTTCAGCCCATGCGCTGACCATTCAGCAAGCAGAGTTTTGTTTTTATAAAGTTGTTTAGGTGGAGATTTCAAGAGCTGGAAAATGCTATCATGGACTTACATGTTCTGAAGTATGCTTTGCAGTGCAGTGAGGACGATTTAATGGAAAACTCTCATGCTCTATAGCCAGATGAATATTATATTCTACTTTTAATCTCTTCAGGGAAGACAACCGCACACTTTTTATAAACATGAACAAAGCTGAACAGGTGAGTCACCAGTTCAGCCAGTATTGCAACTCTCTGCCACTTGTGACAATTATTCTGTACATATTATACTGGATTCACATTTTCAAATTTTAAAAAGTCAAGGAATTTTACATTGCTGGAGAACAACTTAAGTCTTAAGTCAGAAGTTGAAAGAGAATAACCTAAGACACTAAAAGTGTGAAATTGAGTCAAGTCCACGCTGTTTACGCCAGAAAAGTACCTAGACCAACCAGTAAGCTCAGCCCAGCCCTGTATGTACTCACATCAACCACGTAGGTTCCAAAGTAGCCCTTTTCCAATATCTGTATTAGATACCACTTCTCTTACAGCTCAGTGTTGCTGAATCTGCATTCCAGTTGAGACTCAAAGGATATTTCGGGTTTTCTAAGAATATGAAAGAAGTAGAAATCATGCTGATCACGTATACCACAGTTACATTAAAAAAAAACCACAACAAACCAGACCAGTAACAGAGCAGTAACAGAGGTTTTAATCACAATGTGATCATCTCCTTTTCCCACAAGCCGAGTCTGTAATTGCTATGTATTTGCATGGGAGTCTTGTAACTTAGACATGTAGCTGTAAAGACAGCAGTTTTTGTCTTAGTTTTTCACCATTAATGTTGATACATTTTTATTATTACAACAAAAACAAGAATCCACAAAATGTCTAAAGAAATCCACACTGAAGTATATTCTAAGAAATTAGTGGGAAAATCTATCAATGGAAAGTGATTGTGCCACCAAATGTGATTTCAAAAATAAAAGAATCTACCAGATTTATGTTATTGCTCATAAATACTTTATTTTTCTTCCAGAAGGAACCTAACTCTTTTAAAGAATAAGTTTCACAGAATAAATTTTTCTTCTCACACGGAAACATATTTGGTTTGGGAATAAAAAATGAGTTACTTGACCTGGTGCGATGGATAAGATGTCTGACTCACTATACCGCACTCATTACAATTGAACTCAAGTCTCTGCAAAAAGGGGGAAATACCTGTTTAAATGCATGGCTCCTGCATGCTGACCTCCTTGCTTTATTTCCAGCAGCAGGCAGTGGCAAGAGATACATGGCATTGCAGAAAGATGGGGAAGGAAGGTTGTCTCTGTCGTTCTGCCAGCAAGTTTTATGCTCTACTTCACTATACACCTCTAATTCAAATTCCCAAATACCACTCTGATTGCCAAATGATAGTTAAGAGCCTAAATAAGCTTCAAAATTACCTTCTGAGTATTTAATTTTCTTTCTTACCTCATTTGAAATTTCTAAACTCAATTCAAGACGTGTATGTAGAAAGATAGGGTGAAAACAGGTTGATGAAATATGCTGTTGATGGGTCAGTTATGGAGAAGAGGGATTCATGAGGAAATGGATAGAGGTGGTAGAAAATGAAAAAGCAGAAATGTGGGGAGGATGACAAATATTGATAAAATAATAACTTTTCATGGCATTTAATTAATTTTGTTATTATTGTTTTCTATTTCATCACTGAGATAAAATAGGGGAGACAATACTCTATCTACTCTTATCAGTTCTTGTGGCTATTGTAGACTACAACCAGCTACCTTTATTTGACCTCTTTAACCATCCCAGTTGGAAGCCATAGGATATTACAGTCACAGAAACAAGCTGAGAACATCACAGAAGTGACTAAGTTTGATTTGAACCGCCTAGCACGGGCCCTGGACTATGCACCTTAGCCACTCACAAGAGCCACAAGAGTGAGGAGTTTAGTATCACCTGTTCACACAGCTTGGCTGCTTGGCAATGTAGGAATATTCTAGACGAGTCATAAACAAGGTCAGGTAACTGGTGTTCTACACATGTGGTGAAACTTGTGCGTTTAAACTGTCAATGTTTTTCAGCCTGACCTTGGGCTCAGCAAGATGTCATCAATTGTTCAGCTTTTGATTCAGCTGATCCTGAGCAATTCTTCTGACCCTCTAGTTTTTGTGGCTCCTTTGCATCTGGTTCTTTTTTTATCACTTCATTTTTCCTTTTAGTTGTCCTCTTTGGCAGGAGTTTTCTCATCCCTTTTCTCAGCTTTCTTTGGAGAGCCTAGATAAAGCTATCCTTGAATTTTCTCTATTTTACACCTCTACTTGGGTATTGGAAACACTTGACTGCAGGGACTTGTCTTTTGTTCTCTGTTGGTACAGCAATTAGTCAGACAGGTTCCTGACCTATGACTTCTCTCTGATTCATGATGGTAGTGAAAATAAACAACGAGAAACAGTCATAAGAACAGGAACAACAGTAATAGATGAACCTAAAAAGGTTTTAAGTTTTTAATACTAAGCTCACTTCATTTCAGTTTTCTGGGATATGATGCAAAAAAATCACTAGCAACACCAAGAAAGTGTATGTGTGTTGGAAACAAAGTTAAATGAAATTAAACAATCATGTTTTAAGATGATATTTTATACCTTCTTAGAGTCATTCTGGTCACAAAAGAAAAAAAAAGCCTCAAAAAACCCCCGCACTCCCCCCTGCTCCCCAATCCAAACACAAAAGCAAGAGCTAAAAGCAGAAAGGAAAAGAAACAGTCATAGGAAATGAGAGGGAGAAATGCAGATGACACACAGCATGTCAGACAGAAACAATAATACAAAGCCAGGAAATTGTTGTCCTCTAGTGATGACTTTGGCCTACAGTCATGCTTACCCCATCTTCCAATATCGTTTGGGTAGTTAGCTGTGATGCATGCTATAGTGTTACTTCTTATATTTATATTTCTTCTTTTTTGTATGATTTCCTCTTGCAGAGCTTTAGGAAAACATTTTTCAGCAATTGCTTCTTTAAGGTGAATGCTGTCTCAGTGAAGAACTAGCTCAATTTTATTGCCTTTCATCTCCTCATCTCTGACATCAATGGGAAATAACCATCTGTGTAACTACCAAATACATCTGTGAGAAAAAAATCTATGCCAGAAAATAATATTACACTCCTAAGCAACATCCCCTTAAGCAAGGAAGTTGGTGATGCAGACATGTCTCTGTACCTCTCCTCTGCGCCCACACAGGAGGGACAGAGACAGATGAGAACCTGGCTTTGAATTGCTTAACTTGTATGAGGCTCTTTTGACTTTGCTGGCACCTTTGTCCCTGGTGCTTACCTTGCAGGTTTTTTTGTCCCTTGTATCTGTCCATCGGAGGAGATGATAAGAGATTTTTCATGACCCAGTCTTGTGGAATTTGTACACATATCTGAATGCATGTGTTTTGAAGTTTGGGCAGTTTGATCCTCTCTTGAGTTTTTTGGAATCTTGTCTGTATTAAAAAAAAAAAAAAACAACCAAACAAAAAGGGAGAGAGAAAAAGCAAGCTAGAAAAATATTAAAATATTAAATAATAAAAAATTCAGGCTCACTAACAGATTTCTGGAATGATGTCTTGCCTTTAGGTTTAAAATTGGAATGTTTTACAGTAGCATTAATATGGCACACAAAAGCAAACCCAAACAATTCAAAGGACGTTAATATTTGATGTACAAACACACATTTAAGAAACAGCAGGAATTTTGGACTAAATAAAAGCAGAAATAAGGAGAGACAGCTGGGAGAGGTGAACAGGAAGGCTTGAAACTTTATGCCAACAAATGATAAAGTACAGTTTTTATAAGCCTACTTTCTTTATTCTCTATTCAAATAAAAGAAGCATTTTGCTACTGTCAGTAATATTTATGCACTGACTAAAGCTAAAACACACCGGCTGTGTGAAGTTTAGTTTTTTATTCAGCAGAGCCTATGTAAAATATGTGTGAAAAAAACCCCATTGTACCATGTGCAAACTTAAATTCTTTTTAAAAAAATATAAGAGGCTGACCTTGCAACCTTTCTACACATGAGTAGTCACTTCAGGTCAGTAATAACCATCCAGGTATTTCAAAGCACTGCACACGCATTCATTTATCAATGGGAAAATTCAGGCACATAAAGACAAGACCAGCAAAAAAGGATTTACAGGATCAGGTCCTAATTTTTATCTGTCATATTGAAATGGATTTAAAACTAAATACCTTGAGAAGCCTGAGGCAAAATACAGTACATATACTTATGAGTTAATCGGGCTGTAGAAAGGACAGAAGACAAACCCAAGAAAGCAACAGTAATTTCAGTGTCTGTTTATAAGCTTGGGGTTTAGCATCCATATGTTTTACAACTGCCCAAACTTTTTCAGCTTTCCCTTGCTTCAAAATACACTTTAAAAGAAAATACATAGTTTTATGTGTACAAATACATGTGGTTAAGTTATGCATAAAAAAGGAGTATTTCTATACAAGGTGAAGAAATCGATATAATCTCATTGATATCACAAGCCACAGATTAGAGTATAGTTACATCATAAGGTAAAACATAAAAGGTACATAAAGACACATTTTTAAAATAGTGCTTCTGGCCACAGACAATGATGACAGTTTTTCTTAGAGCACTTCTGTACTAAGGAAAGTGTATATCTTTCTTTATGGCTTCTTGTGCCAACAGTTTTTGAGCAGAAATTAAAATCGGTGGTTTGCTCTGCCTAAGAAAATTGGTGGCTTCTTTATTACATTTTACAGAGGGGTCCAAGACACACACATGGAACTGCATCTAAAAGCCATCATAGTAGTCCAGAATTAGTCTATGATTTTATTTCCATGAATTACACCCCTCCTTTGTTGCAGTTCCCAATAATCCAGATCTTTTAGAAAACCATTCCTCTTTTGCAATGAAGTAATGCACACAAAGAAACTTTTTCACAGACCAAGTATGTGCATTTGTAAGCTTTAGTAAAAGCACCATGAATCTTGAGTACTTTGGCTAGAGCACTAGGAAAGGTAACTTTGTACTAGTGAAAAAAAATCCCTAAAGCCCTTAATGATCCAAAGGCTGAAGCAGTATGTGTTATGGAGAGACAAGCTGGCAAACAAACAAATGGAGATGAATATTACTTGGGGCTGTCAACACAGTAGGAAGAACATTCCAATGGTAAAATTAAATCATATTGAATCTGTGCTGCAAATGGCATTTTAAAAGCACTGAGGAGAGGAAAAGCAATCACTATTGGTGCAAGATGGTAAACAGCACCAATAATGACAAGCATTTCACCAAAAATTGGGTCTATTTTTAGGACAGGATTTTCTTATACTTGCACTTTAAATCAATGCTCACAGATGAACATGAACAATATTAGCCCAAGTATTGTCCCAGCTAGTAAATAGAACCAGTACAGACCAAAACAAATTTCTCATGTTGGGAATGAACGCTGCTTGCCATAAAGGATTGTGATGTGCAGCTACAGCCCTACAATAATCAATCATCAATTGGTCATAGAAGGAGCTTATTCTGCCATTATACAAAGATCTTAATTTAATATATGTTCACTGTTCTCAAGAGATAAGAGATAAAGGTTTCTTCCAGTGAGTAAAGCAATAGTTTCTATGGAGTCGACACATTTAAATCGAGGAAAATACAAACCAAGAAAATACAAAGCAAGAGAAAAATACCAGAATATGCAGACTGAAGCAGCACTAGCAGGATTCCTATGCTATTTCTTGCTTCATCTAAAAAATGCAGCATCCTAACTTTTCTAATTTAGGAAAGGGGAAAGGACATTATAATCCATACCAAAAATATTCTTGAAGAATTTAGAACTTAGTATTCCCTTCCAAAATGACAGGAAATACTGTACTGATCCAAATTTTGTCAGTGGAAATTGATCCAATGAAATGTGTGCCCTTTCAGAGTAAGCAGAAGGCTATTTTAAGCCATGGAAAAAATACCGAATCATATTAGAAGGTTCATATTAATATAGTTTAAGGTAAAGGTTAAGTATGTAAATAAAATGCATAAAATCCTCAATAAATTCAAAATCAGAGTGCAAAAATGGTTTGAATCTGACAAAGTTTTTATGTTCAAATTCATAACTCTTGAGATCTCCTGATAGTAACATTAAATCCCCTGGAAAAGGAAGGGGATGGAAGGAGAAAAAAAGCATTTCTGCTGTTTATTTTCAAAACATAGGCATTTTCTTTCCCTTAAGTGAGTTTACAACCACCCTGGCACCTATTCTGCACCACTAAATAACAACTGGATGCTCATGCTCGGAAAGCTGGGTGAGGGAAGCAATTTCAAATTTATTTTCATAGTGGAAAATAGGTTTTGCCAAAATAGTTTCAGTTTACGAAAGGAGAGAACAGCTGTATTTGGTTTATAATAAATCTTTCACAAATCAGTAAAAGCAAATAGACAGCACAACTGTAACACATAAAAGTGGAAAATATTAAACAACAGACAGTGAAATTGTTAAACTTTCCCACAGATGCTGTTGGTAAAATGCCTCTGCAGAATTTGTACATGAAATGTGCATGAAAAGCAAACCTGAAGGCAAGAGGCATTGGAATGAGGCAGAATTACTTAGTAGAGGAATATCCTATTAAGGTGGCTATTCTGGGTGTGGAGGAAGGTGTCTCCAGCAGCTTCCTGCTCCTATTACTGAATGTTAGTGCAGAATAATTACTTGCTTGCCAAAAATGAGAGGACATTGACCCTGCAGACTTATTGAATTCGTGCTGCTTGCCTTCGGGCCATGTCGGGGGTTATTCAATTTTGCCTGAGGAGGACAATCTATTATGAGAGATGAGTCAAGAAGGCACCTTCCCTGATTGCCCCCCAAAACCATTATCGCAGTGTGGAGGGGCCATGAGCAGCGAGTGGATGGACGAGGCAGCGCTGATCCCGATTACCGGGGGACCAGATACAATTTGCATTGTGAGCAGCACTGGAGCTCTGGGCAATCAGCCAGGGCTGGGGCTGGCAGTCGCACGAGCGCCGCGCCGCTAATTGCTTGTGCTTGGCAACCTTCACCCTCACGAGCAGGAGGCTCAGTGGCTTCATCTGCACCTGGGGGAATATTTTTACACTGACAAAGAAACACAAGTTGTCCCCAAAGGGAAAACCGAATATTTAAGGTGCAGTACATTTTTACACCTCTTGTTACAGTGTTAATTGTTTGATGTTGATGTTTTCCAGCAACTTTATGAGACAGAATCAAGTCACAGCTTCATTTTAAATGAACGGACTTAGAAAACCAACAAAAAGGTTTCTGTGGAGTTAAAAACCAAAACTACTTAACCAAAACAAACCCCAAAGATTTTTTTTTTTGAAAGATAAATATGTGATCCTTTGTGACAAGCTTGCCTGAACATCAATGGGAATCTTTCCACTGGCTTTTAATCACTTCCAATAAGGCCAGTTTTTTCACATGGAGGTCCTGTTCTTACAAGATTTTACAGGTTCCTCAGCTATGAAAGGAGGAGTGCTGTGTTACATACCTGAACACAATTGCTAAATTTATGGAACTAATTGGACATGTAAAATAAATCAATGTTTTCCAGTTCTCAAAGGATGCGCTCTTCCCAATGTTGCCTGCTGCTGGTAAAATTGATCTGAACCCTGACTCAGAGCCAAATAAATCCACAGGAAGTGTTCTGTGGCTCATTTAAATGTGTTGGGTTTAATTTGAACCATGTTAAGCTCTTTGCTTGTGAGCAAACAGAAACTTAGCACAGAAATACATGTGAAAATATAGGTTTCTGAACAGAAAAATGAAATTATTTCCTCAGTTCTGTTAGTATAGTGGGAAATCATCCTCCTGTCCCACCCTGTTTTCCAATATTTTGTGTAGTTTGGAATTGTCCTAACGTCCATGAAAGCCTGAAATATCTTTGTCTAGGTTTGAAAGTGAGTTAAAACTTATGGCTACCAAGCTTACAACATTAAAGTCAAATATGCCTTTCAGCACCTCCTAGTAACTGTAAAAAACCCCACTTCCTAATGGTATGCTGTCCGTGTTGGCATCAATTATCACATTTATAAAGTGAACAAAAAATTTTAATGTTGTCTGTCCATGGACCACCAAACCCAAGAGCAAGGCAAAGTGAGTATAAATATAAACTAATTTATTCTGCCATGATGACTGGTCTGTCATTGGTCTGTGGGGACGGTTTGATGGGTACAGTGTGTATTTATGTACAAGTTACCAAATTGATTGCTCTTGAAACCTCAGCTTGGATTACATGAGGGCAAACAAAGGAAGATGAAGACATTGTGTCAATCTTGTTTGCAGTGAGTAAGAGCAGTCCATATTTAAGGGCTTGGTTTAAGACCTGTAGGTGTATTCAGACTGATAAAGTCAGTCCTTTCATCATGAAAACTCAATGCCATAATTAACTGTTCTCCTCAAATTAAAAAAAGTAAATAAACTCATAGTAACTTTTCCATTCACATACTCCTTTCCTGAACCAAAACAGTAATCATCAAAGTAACTACGAGAAGCACAAACACAGATATTGAGTGTCACTTGGGCTACCTGGGATATCCCTTTCACCCAGTTATTGAAGAAGGGCTCAGACCTCCAATCCATCCTGGGTCATATGTACCAGCCTCACATCAATCACTCCTGTTGGGCTATCTAGAATAACACAAGGTAACTCTGTTTGGGCACTTGATTGACATCATACAGATATATTACAGAATGGTAATAAAGCATTATATATTATTAAGCAAACGCTGAAAAACATTCAAACCTTGCCCTGAAAAACAGTTTTCCTAATTTACTCCTTTTTACTGTATTTTCTGGAGTGGACATTGCTCTAACACCAGACAGCTTTAAAGCACTGAGAAAATTTCTGCCTGAACTGAGGGACCTCTGGCCAACATTCTCCTTGTCACATTTTCCTTGTGTCCCAAAGTGGAATATATTCCATACATTGCATGATGAAAAGTTCTTGAGCACATTATTACTCTAATGAGATAACGATTAAAATAACATTTTGCATTCTCAATTGCTTATTCAGTTGAAAGTTAAGTCCCAAGTTACATGCATGAAAGAACTGCATTATTAAAGAAGACTCCATTTTAATATTTACTAACTTCTTAGTGCATGACTTGGCAACCACCATAACATTTTTTCTACCATAGGGGTTTTTGAAGGCTTTGTGCTCTTTGAGCAGGATTGGGGAAAGCTCTGAATGGATTTCCTTTGTTTTATTTTCAGGCATGCTAATGAAAGAAATTTCTCTGTGGAGCCTCATACAGACATCCAAAGGTTTCTTCAGCCATGCTGAGCTTTGAGCTACCTTGTCCACACAGGAAGATATGTACAGCTAAGGACAGGGAATAGACTTAACTCTTTTACCCCAAATCACAAGCGGAAAGGAAGGAAGCAACTGGCTATTGCACTTTGCAGATAATTGCTAACAGCAGTGGAACTGTGACAGCTGAGAATCTTCCTTGTCAGCAGGGGAGAGCAGCACAAAAAGGTAACCTTCCTGGCATCCTGGTATTCCGTGTTTGGCCTCTTTTGGTCTGCTGGGATGGCAGGACATACTAGCTGAGGAGAGGCATGGTGCTAAAATGGCTCTGCATTTTGCCAGCATAAAGATTACCTTTCTAGCATATTTAGCACAATCTACTAGTGTTAAATAGTAAAACCCAACTCTTTTGTGTAGTCTCTACACACACACCCCATCTATCCACCTTTTCCCCAGAGAGTACACCTTTCAACGTCTCAATACTGGGTTGGCATCACTCTGATCTTTCTATGATGATACCAGAAGGTTATTCTCCAGATGAAATACAATTCTAGTGATTCATTCTCCACTGCAGGCCTGGCCCACCTACTCTTGTTTTTGAGAGATCAAAAAGATTCAACAAAACCTCAGTTTTGTTCCATTACTAAATATGCAGCTTTTCTTGCAGAAGTGCTAACAGATAGGTACTGTAGCAGAACATTTCTGTGGCCTCAGTAACTTCACTGTAGATGCCAATATTTTTCAGATGATAGTCACAGTCCATGGGCCCTGGGGAATATACTCTAGCCCAAGATGGATCTGCACAACCTGCAGAAAAGGAAAAACTGCAGGATGATCACATACCTTTTGAAGGGTTGTTTACCAGCAATGTATGGCTGTTTATGGCCAGAAAGACAATGTTTAATTAATCAGGAAGAAGTGTTCCCACTTCTTAAATCCCTGACATGGTTATTTTAGAAGTAAATGAACCAGATAGATTTCTGTTCTTTTCCTGACATTTATTGTCTTTCTTTCCTACTAGGTGAACAACCTTACCAACATCCCCAACACCACATCTCTAAAAATTAGTATTTTGTAATATTTCCTTTGTGAGAGAGTGAGATGAACCAGAAGTTACAGGATGGAAAACAGAGACACATGGCTCAACTATGCCTTTTAGTCTCTCATGAAATCATCAACAATTTATTATGAATAAAGGCAGTAAGATTTGGCTGAGGAGGTGGTGATGCTGAGCTCCATCCCATACTGCAGATACTCAGCCCTCCACATTCTCCCATGACAGAAATGGCTCTTTTAGCATTTTACATAAGATAAAGTTACTCTTCTGAGGACATTGGCTCTTTATTTTCAAAAGCAACCCCCTTCCTGCCATTTCAAGTGACTGGAACTCAATCACCACCTCATCTGGAAGGATTGACTTGAGACATTGATTCTTGAGGTGCTGGATTAAGGCAGCAAGAGCAAGGCAGATTGATCCCATTTGTAGCTTTTTCTCTCAGCTTTTACACTGTAGAAGCCATTTTTACATTTTTCAACTCCTTTTCTCTGTCTACCTTTTAAGAAAGAAAATGCTTTTCCCAGAGATCATTTTAGATTTGCAGATATAAAAACATATCTTAGAGCATTTCAAGGAGCTGACCAACTTAAAATGGAGTAGAATTTGATAATGCAGTGAATTCACTAATTGCATCTAATGCTTCAGTTTTATTTGTGGTTTCATATTAAAAAAGGATTTTTTAAAAACGTATTTTGGAAACAAGCTCTCTTAGACCGTCAATATACTCTATTAAGTAAATTACTGTTTAGAAACTTTTGTTAGAGGGTTAGTCCAAAAGAGCTGTTAAATTTTGCTACAGAAATAATTACCCTACTTTACTCTTTTAAGCATGTTAAAGCTCTGAAAAGGAAACTTTTCTCTCCAACTCCAAGCTATAAAGATACCTTTTTGTACCAGTTCACAAGCGCAAGTTAACAGAAAGGCAGTGGGCCCTGTAAACGAAAAATGCCTGGGAGCAATGATGAGCAGCACAGGACCAACAAAGCATTCTTCTTCACTGTTTCTCTGCTAGGGAAATTTGGCAAAAGTAAAGGAGAGGTTTTCTTCCCAGCCATCGCTGTGTGCCGGTACAATCCTTGGGAGCCATCATCAGCCGTACGTTCAAGTAAAGCATAAACATATTGAACCTGTCTTTATAATGAGTAAGGTCTTCTGGCACTGCATATGTCACTTCTGGTCATGGACCGTAATTCTGAGCTCAGCAGTGTTCATATATATACCTCCATTTGGGACAGCAGCAGTAAAAACTGAAAGGTCTCTGGTTTCCACATGATGTTTTCTGGCACAGATGGATTTTGCTCTGCGTTGGAGGATTAGGATTAGAGTACAGACATAATAAAATTTCAGGGCTTCTTTTCCAGCATGGGTTCTTCTTATTAGAATCACATGGCACATAAACTGATCATAAAAATAGTAAATCTGTTATTTTTCAGTTATATTTATTATTTGTACATGAGATATATTGTGAGAAGAATTAATTCTGGACATGTATCAGCAAAGTGATATTAATAAATAAATCACTCCACACTTGGTTTCCCAGACATAAGAATTGCTTAAGTAAATAACAAGCTTGAAAAAATCAGCTTTTGACTACTTGCAGTATTCCATACAGCACATCAAAACGTGGTGTGTAAGGTGAAGTCCTTTCTAGGGCAGTGCTGCCAAGGTTTGGACACATAGAAGACAGAGACGTGTAGCTAGAAAAGGCCATCAAACCACCAGATGAAGAAAACTTGATCTAAGACAGTAAGTGAACAAGCATAGGAAACACCTGAGCTTATAACATCAGGAAGAATATTATTTTCTAGGTGTAGACATAGCTTGGGTGAGAGGACCTTTGGTGAGAAAAGCTGGTCAGAGGTGGGTGGGATGAATAAAACTGACTGACAGGCTGCTATTGGAAAGTTAGACTAACCTGACTTGCTTATAATGACTGAAACAGGAGGCAGTGGCAAGAGGAAATACAAGTTATAAATCTTTGAACAAGAGGTGAGGACAAAACATGTAAGAGAAAATGGCAAGAAGATTGGCCAAGGTACAAGCTTGAATAGAAGGAAACAGACCCAGAGTAATGAAGTAGAGGTGGCAGCTTGCTTAAATAAAATTGTCAAACAAAAGACAGAAATAAAGACAAGAATAAAGTCCTCTGAGTGTGAATATGCACTTCTGGCCTGACTGCAACCACAAATATTGTAATAGAAAAATCAGCTCAGCACTTGTGATTCGAAACAGAATAACCAGCTTCAGTACAACAGGGAGCAAACCTTTTGAGCTCTTTTCCTCTCCTTAATTAGTTTCTTTGACAGTATTTTCCCTCCATCCATAGTGTTTCTCTGATGTTTTGTCCCAGAAGTTTTCTCTGGGCCCTTGCACCACCACTGAAACACATAAAGTAACTGTAGAGCCAAATCACACCCCAGACCTAGCTGTCCAGCCTTGATTCCCCAAGGAAATACCAATTTCTAGCACATGACTCACTCAACAGGTTAGGACCTTGCACTCAGATAACTGCAACCCAGTGAATCTCTGGAGGGCACAATTGACTTTTTTTGCTTAGAAATTTTGGAGAAACTAAGAATGTCACTTTGCGGTGTTTACAAGATAAAAACTGGATACCTGCTTCTGTGGATTCCCATATGATGCATCTGAAAGTGCAAAGTAACCTGGTGAGATGTCAGGCTGTGCACACTGACTGCTGTGTTCAGACTTTTCATGTTTTGACCAAGTCTGAAACACATGTCACAACTCCCAGTGGCCTCCAGTTACTGGACAGTCACAGATGAACTTGCAAGGACAAGCTAATCTTAAGACAAAGAGAGATCTTATATAACTCTTCCGAGGGAATGTGAACTGTGCCCAGAAAATGGTGCTCAGAGTGGTGAGCAGAAATAAGGAAGGCCAAGTATTTTAAGTGTGTTTTAAACCAGGACCTAGCAGGGCAGTGGTTCACAGCCTACACATCAACAGTGGGAAAATATGATGAGGCAGGTGAGTCATCTCTGTTATCTGTATCATTTGCAGATGCTGTAACACTTGCAGGCTGCTACTTTCCAAAATAACTGGATAAATGGGGGCAGGGATGCCAGTCTAGCAAATGCTGTCTCCTACGTCCTCCCCCAAGCCCAACACTTCTCAGAAAAAGGAAGGGAGCTCACCTCCCTTTTCTGCCCCCAGGAGCTCCTGGGGGTCCATGCTGCATGTTGGGTTGCAGTCCCCCTGCAGGTCCTGCATCAGCCCCAGCCCAACCCTGGTAGCCTGGACCAAAGCAAAGCTTTTTGCAGCACTGCCTCTGCCAGAGCAGCCACTAAAGCAGGGGGCAGCTCCTAGCTCACATTCTTCTCCCAGAGCCTAATACATTTTCCATTTCCAAATTTTTTTTGAAAGCTTTCAACCTTGTGCTACTGTACAGACACTAAATGCAGTTGCCATATCTGAGTATGAGTTTTGAATGGAATAAAATTATTCTATAGAATTATTTTCTCTGTTTCTCTCACCTTTGTCAAGAAGCTGTACAAATTTTCACTCACTATCAGAAACATTCCTCTGTTCAGGTTGACCATTCCTCAAAGAACCTTTTAAAGACAAAAATAAAAAAAATAAAAATCCTGTATTGTGATCTAGCAGCTATTTTTTTCCTTTTAATATGGGAACACCAGCCCCATTTGCTCAGATGTTTTTGCCTAATGTTCGTGTAAGTGTATGTGTGAGTGTGCTGGCTTATAAAACATCAGGCTAACATTTGGCATTGGAACAGTGTAGCAGAAATGAATAGCTCTAGCTTGCAGATAACATTCACATTGACCACTGATCTATTGAACTGTTATATTTAGAAGGATCATTTAAAGGAAAATCTCATAGGCTATTGAATTTGAAGCTGTTCCAGCTACTCTGTAGGGCTTTTTTTTTTTCGTTCCTTTTCTCTTCCCTGCAGTGAATTCTCCAAGGCAAATGGTGTAAAATATTTTGCTGGAGGGGATACTTTACTTTCAAGATTTATTCCTTTGTACCACAAATATATCAAGGAAAAAAAATCAAAGGTGATAGCAAAAATGTTGAAAGAACTGGAAAGTTTATTTTCAATCTCATTTTGAGAGTTTGACAGTCAAGCAGGGATTGTTTGTTTTATTGTGGAGGGAGGTTTTATGATAGGCAGCTATGATCAAACTGAGATAACTCACATTATTTTATTCTAATATTAATTGTTTCTCCTTTGATGCCATGTCAGGGGAAAAACTGTCCTTCCTACTTATCTCAGACATCTGCTACAGAGTAACTGTCTGTTAATTATCTGACAGATACAACCTGCAAGTTTATTTTGATGAGCTGTGATCTATAAAATGTAAAATATATCAAACCATTATGTGTACAAGCCTACTTGGCATGCTAATAGCATGTATTTATAGATGCTTGGTCTCTGCTTTTCTCCTATCAATAGTTTGTATGTTGAGCTAACACTTGGCTTCCTATTTGCAATATGATGGTCAGATCACCATGCACACACCCTATTACCATCTGCCCTTGAAGGGAGAAATATGCATTAGACTATTTAATAGTCTGCAATATCCAAACCTGAGGGAATGTGTTATTGGTCATTTCACCTTGGGCATTCTCCTCCTCTTTATTATCTTCTTAAAGTATCTTGTGTCACTTTTCAGCCTTATCAAGTGTTGATAGTGAAAATAAACAAATATATCTTATTATTAAAGAGATTCTTGCCAGGCGGTAAAAGAAATATGTGGTCCTATGAGATTTGCTTACATATTCTGTGGATTGTAGATAGTATAGCTTTACATTTATTGAAATTGTCTTTTCCCCCTGAGTTCTAAGAAAATGTGCCTAAAGCTATTATCGTATCTATCGACTCTGTGGGATTTAATGGACGTGGCTCCTGCTCCCAGGTGGTTGGAAAATGACCTCTATGAAGCAAAGTTCAAGCAGAGTGAAAGCTCTGAGGCTGAGATTAGAGACCTGTCAGTTGCCTGGAAGGATAAAAGTGTAAAATTATATGTGACGCTCAGTTCAGTCACATCAAACAGCTCAGAAATGTTTACTGAATGAACTACACAGTCGCTAATTACACTTTCGCCTTAAGTATTCACATTATCATGGGCAACAAGTACCCAGAGAATCTGGAAAGGGAAAGCTGCTAGTAAGTATGCAACAATTACAGCAGGCATGGTTTTGCACCTTAATTTTCCTACAGTGATTATTTATAGTGAAGAGGCAAATTTGGCCAGTCATTGCATACAGTATCTCTGCTTTTAATCATCTGAGAAAAGATATGATAAATTTTAAGCCAAAATATAGCAACAGGAGTGTAACTATGAACAACAAAATAAACACAGCTTCCTCAAAACATGATAGAAAAAATTGCTTTAACCCAGTGACCCTTAGTGACCAGGCTGTTCAGGGTGGTCACATATATAATGTCAAATGATTACAGCAGCAACTAAAACCTGATGAACCAAAGTGCACCTAAATTGCTCTTTCACTTCTTTCTGGAGGAAGTGCATTAACCTTGCATACCACTGAGGGTTTTTTTCATTATTGCAACTTCCTTATATTAAAAGTTGCCTTTCTCTTGATATTCACTAATTCCAAATTTCGTAACAATGCTGAAACAACAGGTGAAGGGTTCTCCTTTCATAAGTAAGGACCCTGCACTACACTTTAACTATCACCCACAAAGACCTATGGTCACAAATGGGATCCAGAAAGCAAAGGCAAGAGCTGAGCTTTGCAGGGTACTTTTGGTAGGCTGGCCTGAGACACCTCAGGTGAGAAGGGAAGACAAGGCCAGGGCAGGCTTTGCTGCTGGTGTTCACATGCTAGAAGACTTGCTCCACCTGATCCGCTTACAAGCCATTGCAAGCCCATTGAAACACCTTGTCGTTAGTAAATCCACAGAGCAAGAAACCTGGGATGCTCCATTGCCAGTGGCAGACAGGTAATGAAGCAATCAAGCACAGGGGCTGTAAGAAAGAGGTAGGTGCTCAATCTGCTGCTCTCCGTATGCTGTCAGCGGCCAGTTCATGGGTCCTGTTGGGGTTTTGTTTTTTTCTTTCTTTGAAAATGTGCTTTTACACATTGGAAATACCATTTTTTTCTTCTCAGTCATTTTTTTGTAGCCATATTCGATAGCCAGGAAAGGAAGAATTGATTTGTTTGAAGGAATGACTATAGCAGATAGAAAATTATACACAATCAAACTCAGAGTTACACTGAACTGCTGAGTCATTCTAAAAGAAAGTATTGTTTTGCCATCTGAATATTTTGCTGTCTACTCAAAGTATAGTTTAGTTAAACTATTTTATATTAGAAAGTTTAGACAGCAAATTATTTCACATAAAGACACTTGCTGGAACAGTATGTAGCTTTTTTTCTGTATCTGAATTTAATATATATATTTTAATTTTTTTACTCTGATAATTTTTCACAGACAACAATTAGCTTTTTCCTGATCTTTTTCAATTCCAAATTCTTTAACATCAGAAAAAAAGACTAATTAATGAATTCAGAACATTAATCTTCTACAATATATTCAATAACTCTCTAGTAAAAGAAAAGTATTTTTTCTTTCCACTTTTATATGATCTCTAAAACATGTGCTTAATTAAAATTGATCTCTCTTACTTGAAATCTTTACAGAGTGACTTAGTGAAACATGGCCTCAAACATAGTTATTTGAAATTACATTAGCAGGAGATCTAAGCAATAATGTGTAATTGCTGTTACATAGTGTCACTTACTGTTATTGTCTCAAGCACTTTAATCATGAAGAAGTATACATGGTTTTCAGCTGATTTTTACAGATTTCTTGATTAAACCATATACTTGGCCTGATGATCAGGAGGACAATTTAGCTGCATTTTTAAAGAAGGAGGGTTTTATTTCTCAGTATGGATATTCTGAAGTGATGGGAGTCTGGTGCCAAGTTCTGGGGTCCAGCTCACCCTTAGAGGTCACAAGGGGAACATCCCACAGTATTTTCCCTATTTTCTGGATTAGCCACACCATGAAGCCTGAAGAATTAACCTAAGATGGCATGATATTCTGCTTTTTAAAAATGTATGTTTAAGGCTCTGTAATAATCCTTGAGTGAAAAACATTAAAAAAAAATCATTCCTTGGTTTCTTCCTGCGTCTGACTCTAAATAAGCAGTAGTCTCATTGATTCATTACCTTCCCATACCTCTTCTGGAATGCCTGTTTTATGCTTGGTCAATTACCAAACTTTACAGATTTCTTTGTTTCATTGACAAAGGTGTTATTTCTATCAAGAAAATGCAGAAATGTATGCCAGAGAAATTAAACCTGTACTGCAGCCAAAATATATTAAGTACAAAGGAACATTTTCCAAGACATCCAAAGTAGCTCAGAAAAATTGGCTTATGTAGAGAAACAAATGCAAATATGTGGAAATAAAAGGAGTACCTCTTCTGCAGTGCTTTGTCAGCGGGAGGAAGTCCCACATCTCTGCCATTCTCCAATTGATTATCTGCACTCTCTCCAGGTATTTTGAAGGTAGATGCCTGAAAGACAGTTTAACATGAAAAATGCAGATCAGATCATTTGGCAGCCATCTCCAAGAGCAGAGACAAATACACACTCTGGACTGGCTGATGCATGAAAATACCCCAAGTCTCTCTCACATACAATCTCTTTACAAATGGTGTCATTTTAACATTAACCTGATCAAATCTTGAATGAGGAGTGGGATCAAGACAGAATGGACAATTGGTTTGGTAAAAAGGCTTATAAGTTTTGATGAAATAAAGCACTTTTTAAAAACTGTGCACATATTCCATGGCTAGAATTCAAAATCTGTAAGGAAAGAAGCCCTTTTGGAGAAGGAGATTCCCTTCAAACTTTGCCCTTTATGGACAATTTGCACAGCTGTCCCTGGGCAGAGTTTACACAGGCCTGAATCTCTTTATAACTCTCGTATTCTTGATGGCAAGGAAAACAATAAAACCCCATACTCTATTATTTGGAAATTAATATCCAAATCTTTACCTTCAATCTCCTTTTTTTCTCCCTTTCCACTATTCTGAGGGTATTAGCACTAGTAGTGAAAAACAGCTCCAGAGGGCCCTGCTAATCTCAGGGCAATGGCAAGTATATGGGATGCCAAGGGAGTTCCACAGTGATAATTGTTTAAAAAAAGACATTCTCAAACAAGGGGAAGGTAATTTTAGAAGATGGAAAGTGGTTTTAGATGTTTCAAACTTTTGTTTCATTTGTTTTTCATATAAATGGTCTTAAAAGAGAGTCCGTGAAGAATATGCCCTGGGCCTAACTTCCTGTGAATGAGAATAGGATAAGTTATGTCTTCGCATTGTAAAAGGTGATCTTTCCTCTCTACCAGTACTATAAGCATCTGCAAGTCTTTATCCACAGGGAACAATTAATTTTTCCCAAGCAAGTTTGCTCATTAAAGTTTCTGACTATAACTTCATTTTCAATAGAAGATATTGAAACCGAAAATAAGTTCCTTACACATATGCTACTAGAGTTGGGGATTATCAAGTGTAGACTGCCTCCCATTTGTGCTGAAATGAAGCACGGGCTCTGTGGGAAGTTGTGACTAGCTAACTGACAACCTGAGAAGGGACAGGCTGAATCTTCCAAAATATTTCCTTTATATAGACCCCAAAGTCAAATATCACATGATGAAAACAGAAAGAGATGAAAGAGCATTCCCTTTGCAGATGCTCAGCCTTAACTCTCCCCTCCTGGCAGCACCATATTCTCCCACCTGCTGGCCCAGACAGGGCCTCCATATACAAAGAAAACTACAGTTTGCAATGCCCTCTCCTGCCTCCTCCATCTCTCTTTTTTTTCTTCAAAAAAATAATATCTGATATTCTTTCCCACTTTGCAAAATATTATTTTTCTTTGAAATTCACCTTTAAAAATTCCCATCCTTTTGCTCTTCCTGTACCTCTGGATGGCCACGTAGATCGCTTGTGCATCAGAAGAGAGGGCACAGCAACCTCACTGCTTTCCTCACCATGAGTGGTTTGAGAGAGTCCTCCAGGCAATTTAACAACGTCTTCCCCCCCCGCCACAATAAACCACTTTATAGTGCTCTTATCCGAGCCAAGTTGACCTGCAGGGCACATTTCAGTAGCAGCTTAATTCACTTTCTCCCTTCCCTCGAGCTGAAAACAGGACATTAGTTGCTGTATAATGTGACGTCCATGTCTTGTTTCTCCTATTATCTGGACTAAGTAAATCATAACAACTGCAATATAGTTGTGCGCTGATTTAAATTAAGAAATATGGCTTGATGTTGAAATAATTCCTCTAATTTATATATAGCAAAGCCTTGCACAAAGTATTTTGTCAATGACAGCCCAAATCAAGATGTGCAATCTTGAGAAATTGTTTGATTAACTTCCGCCTTGTAAAACATCTTCTTGTGGCAAGTACTTAAGCCTCTAAGAGCTGCCAAGTTCAAGCCAGTGTGGCTCATGCTATAAGTCTTCCTGCAGCCCTTTGGGCCACTCTGTAACGAGAGCTACCGTTTTGCTGTCACTGTCACTTCGCATATCCACTCTCTAAAGCTCTGTTTGTTGTTTCATTCTGTTCTATGTCTCCCTTAGGAACTTCTTCATTTTAATATAAATAGAGCGCTTCATCATGCAGTGCCAAAGACTCGTAGAAGGTACAACTCCCAGTATTACTGAAAATGGTGTATACAGATGAATTTGGCCAGCAGATCACAAACAAAGGGCCTGAAAGAAAAGGGAAAAACTTCCTAATCCAAAAGTATGGAGGGGATAAGGTTGAAAATAATAAAGGAGAGGGGAAATGAACTCCTCACTCCGCTAACCATTGGTTTGATTATTATTCACAAACATCACCGGAAGGAGGTATTTTAAGCTTTTTGCCATATGGCATGAATGCATCATACAGTATGTATATTTTTAATGTTGATTACTAATTGGATTTTTCATTCAACATGGAAATTAGTTTAACTTCTGAATCAGGATGATTCTAAAAAAATCGGATCATAATTATAAGCAAAAAATTTATATTTGTTTTAGAAAACTATGTTTTAGAATAGCATTAATTTTGGAAATTTTAATAGTTGGCATCTAATGTTTAAAATTTTGCAATCTTTTCAACTTTTCCTTTTTTAAATCCACACATTTATATGATATGATCAAAGGTTTGATAATAAGATATGACCTAATAATATTAAAATGGAAAAATTAAGATAGGATAATCAAGGATTAAGGGTGCCCAGGCAGATAGACGCAGGAACCTTGATGTAATATGTGTTGAGAAAACACAAAATAAAAAGGCAATTTCTAACACTTCCATAATTAGAGCAAAATTATAATAGATAATAATAATAATAATAACAGTAATAATAATGACAATAACAGTAACAACAAAAAAAACCAAACTAGAGTGATAAAACCACTGCATGTCCCTATATTACATGGTAGCTGTGGTATGTGACATTCTGGTTATCTAATACTTAGTGTCAGCATAATTTTTTATATTTTTGAAAGAAAGTATTTCCCATAACAGTAACACTTGCAATATTTTGGAAGATGTGAATGAAAGCAGGGATTATTTTAGTTCTGCAAATTTTACCTCTCACATATTGATCTATAAACCCAGTACCAGTGGCAGGTTGGATCTAATCCCATTCTGTAGAAAGTAACATAAGGGGATCAAATAATAGTTGGGTTTTGCCCTAGCAATAGTTTCTAATGACTTCATTACATTTTAACCACCTTGCCCACAACCCTTTGGCTTTAGCCTCTTACTTGGACAATATAACTGTTTCTATTATATCCATATGGAAATGCTTTGTGGATCATATCAACTCATGCTTGCATATTTAACGTGGTTGTTGCAGTTTAATAGCTAACTGCACAACAGTTCTTAGCATTTCTGCTTCCTTTTGTGCCCTCTACAGTGAATACTCAGGTTCTCTCTTATTTTTACTCTACTTTTTCAAGTGCTACGTGTGCAGAAACATCCCAGTCATTTGGAATTGCTAATATCCAGTTACAAATTCACAAGTGGCAAATACTCAACCATGAAATTCAGTAGTTACAAAGCAGAACATTTGTACATTGTAAATTCCTGTGCATTTCTTAAGTTGCATGATGGGGAGCAGCAGGTGACATTATCCAGTTTTATGTGCACTTTACCTTTCTCTAACACCCTTCTCTCTCTCTTCCCTCCTGCTGATGCTGCTGAAGTATAGAGTTTCATTCATTCACTTAAATGCTAAATCCCATCAAGCTCAAAAAAACCTTCCCAGAGACTGGAACAGGACCAAAACTGATCCAGACTCTTATCTGAATAGGTATATTTATATGGTTATGTTTGTCCTCATGTCCTTTTGTCACTCTTGGCACAGGCTGCCCAGGGAAGTGGTGGAGTCACCATCCCCAGAGGTATTCAGAAGATGTGCAAATGCAGCATTTGGGGACATGGTTCAGTGGTGGATTTGGCAGTGTTGGGCTAATGGCTGGACTCAGCAACCTTAAAGGCCTTTTCCAACCTAAATGATTCTATATGGTTATGTAGACAAGGGTGAGCACAGAGGCAGGATGGAGAGCACATTACGGTGTTTGATGGGTGTGTGGTACTTACCCTTTCTGCCATCTCCCCTTTCTCCTCCTCACCACAGAACGAAGCACCTCTAAGGTGTTAGGATATGTAAACTCATGACGCTTCAGCAGGGCAAATAACTGTTATTATACCTTTTCTAGAAACCAAAAATTCAGCCTGGAGCCATCCAGTCTGTTCAGCATCTCCCACTTTGTTGCCCAGCAGCAGAATCCTGGGCAGGTTTCATTTTTGCAGCTTCTCCTGCTGTACAGGAACATTTATCAAAACTTGTGAACTAAGCACTAGGGTTGGGGCAACTCAGTTCACTGGTAGCAGTGGTGAGGAGAGGTTTTCATGCCCCAGTGCCAACCCAATGAGTGCTTCAGTTACTTTATGTTGAGGAGTGCAATGTGGAAGCCTTCCTTCCTACAAATCTACTTTAATACCAAGGCTGCAGGACTGTGATCTATCCCTCTCTTTTTCCCAAAAAAGCTGCACATGGAAGGTTCGGACCAGGACCAGCCTCCTGAGCCTCAAGATTAGCATATGAATGACAGAGACCCATGGCCAGGGACTCCCCTCCAAGGGGAACACGTCTCCAACAGGGATGTTTTTCTTTTGCAGAAATCAGCATTGGCAAACAACCTGTGGAAATCTGTGGAGCAGGATGGGCTGATAGGAAATGTATTCTTATTCACTGTGGAACTGCTCCTAGACATGTGTGAGGGCTTTTACTTTTTACTATAGAAGTAACTGGTATATTAGCCTTATGGTTTTTTTACTGCAGCTGCAAATTCCAGCTGTTTTAAAACCAACAAATAAATTAATTAACTGTTAGAGAAGAGGTATTATAGAGGTTCATACCAGGGAAATGCCAAATCTTGTAAAAGAAACTTGCACAGAAAGGAAGAATGAGGTGACTATCTAATGCCTTTTTATACATTTTTTTAACACAATGATCTGCTCCCAAGTTGCATTTAAAATCTGTGTAGTCTATATACATCTCAAACAGCTATCATAGAAAATACTTGCTTGGCATCTGTGAGATGCCCTTTCACCAGACCAAAAGAGCTATGTGATTATTATTTTCAAATATACAATATTCCACTTCATAAGTAGCCCAGCATATCTTTAGCCACACCGCTTCTAGTAAAATACTTCTTGGTGAATAAAGGGGGATAGAGTCTATCTCACAATTATAAAAGACGGTGGGATATAAGCAAATGTTGGTATTCAATCATCTTCTACCATAATTTATGCTTTTCAATGAGAGAGAGCAGCAGACACAAGCAAATTTACTCATAAGGCAAATAAACTAGCAGAAATTTTTAAATAACTGGGGTCAAATTCTGCTGTCACATTGCAAATTAATTGGTGGCCAAACTTAGCTTCAGGTGTCTGAATAAAAGTCTTTCCTTATTACATTTTTGGTGTATAAATAATACGTGGTATTTCTGTGAGGAAAGAGTTGTGTAACTCATACTTTCACTCTATTTGTGCCTAGAAGTCTTTGCCTCACCTGTGTCAAAACATCATAATCTTACAGCTGCTAATTGCAGCAGAGTGGCGCCTTGAGTTATTTTTGCGGTCAGCATGAGATGGCACGTGACATTTTATGTTATAGTAACCCTCAAAGAGGCCTTTCTATCATAAAGATTAATGCAGAAAGAGGAGGGAGTGGAATCTCCCAACATCTCTTTGAGCTGTAATGTTCTTGATTATCATGTAAAATTAAGGTGATTTGTTTATTTGTCAAGTTCATTACTTTAATGCTAATACATGGTCGTGTAACACATTATCTACCTAATACTTTTAAGGCAGCTTGTCAAAATAAGTGCATATTCGTTCCGTTCCAGCCATGCTGGACTTTTGCCCAAGGAGAAAATGAGCAAAGAGCAAGATTTTAACATGATGAGTCACACCAGTCATATTGAAACCCTACCTTTTAGGGAACACATTAGGTGATATTCAGGAGCTCATATTTAGCAACCCTCTGATGGACATTGGCAAAAATTTTGCTGTGTAGAAGCCATGTAAAGACTCTGTTTTTAAAATGCCAACAGATCAGACACGCTTTGAGAAACGCAAAAAACTGTATTTTTTAAATGAGCATTTTTTAATCTCTATCAATTTCTTAGTAGCCTACAAATAAGCTTATGCTCTTTCAGCTGAGAATATATATCAGGTTTCCTGGAAACCATCCCACTAGGGCATGACTATAGCTCCAATATAAGCAGTAAAGCACTTAAAAGGGGGCTAATTAGCTATTTGCTGTACTTGACAGATAAAAGATGTATGCAAGCACAGAGAAAAGACTGCAAATATAGATATCCCTGATTATGTTATTGTCCAACATTTTAATTAATTTCTTAGACCACCTTTGTGTAATGTAAAAAGGTTTTGAAAGATGTGACAGTAACAAGGCTGTGGTGTTTCTTTAACTAATCTCCATCACTGCAGGGTGCTGGAAATTTTAAAGCACGTTTTATATGCTCAGTTCATTGAAGAATTACTTTTAGTTCTACTGGCCTTAATTTTTCCTTTATTTGCAGAGCAGCAATGAGAAAGGTGTGATTTGATTCAACTAGTGTGCTGCCTAGAAGCCATTTTGGCATGTAAATCATCTGCACAGGAGACAGACTGGCTGGTAACTACAAATAGGGGCACATGATAAGACCTATGGTCTCCATCTGCAACTCTTTCACTGGGTGAGGAAGTAATGCAGCTTCTCTGAGACTTATTTTAGTTACCCATGAAATTAGGAAATCATATTTATCTGTCACTTGTGAGCATTGTGTAGTTTTCTACCCCACCAACCCTCAAGTTCTTGGAAAGCCTGAAATGGAATTTCCTCACAATATATTTCTGTTTCTAATTTTAGCCAAAACCAAATGCAAAGTAGCCTACAGCACGAGGCAAGCCAGGCAAATAAATGCATTAACCAAACATTCTGAAACAAAAACATTTTGGCCCAGGGTTTAGATTCCAGCAGGAATTAGGGCTCCTTTCTGGTTAACTGATACAGTTTCACAGGTTCACAATGATACACAGCCACCTTGGCTATAAATCATTCAGGTGTGCTGCCATCAATGTCGCAGGAAGGAAGGATTTGGCCCATGGCACATAAAAATAAGGGTTTATGTGGGTAAGGAGATAGGCACCGACAGAGTAAATAGCAGCTCAGAAACCAGCAGCGCTTTAAGCTTTGTTAATAGCAAGGAGCCAGGTACATTAAAGTGGCAGACAATTTGTTTGATAAGCAATTGATATTTGACAGGCCTGTGACAGCCATGTTGTCAGGAGATCACAGCTCCTGCCTCAGTATGTGACTTTAAAAACTTCACTAGGGGAAAAATTACAGTCAGGCAAGCAGCAGCAAGGCATAGCCTAAGGCACTATCTGCCAATAACTAAGTCCTAGGGAAAACTGATTTGTGGCTTCTGATCACATGAACCTATAGCCTTCACTATTGACTAATTGTGGTTCATCTGGATGTAGATCTATCTTGGCTAACAAGAAAGCACTAGAGGTCTTCATTTAGCCATTGAGCTGAGTCTCTGGAGACCTGTGTGCAGCTGTCTTTACCTTCTTACCAATCAACACATCAAAAGCTGCAGAATATATTTCCACTTTCAGAAATGCAAACTGCTAGTGAGATAAAGTTGCCAAACTAGACTTGAAAAAGAGTGAATGATTATGACTCTCCTTCAAATGTAAAAGATAAATCATTTATGACCATGCAGAACTTTGCTATCTATATAAATTCAGAACAGATACGATGGAATCAATTTATCACCTGGACAGCCACATCATTTTAATGTAACTGTAAAGGATTAAAACAATTTTAGGTGCCTTTTTTTTTCCTACAAAGCATCAGCCTAGAGAGAACACAAGCAGACAAGGTGAATGCACATTCCCTTGCAGAAAGCAGCTATTGACTGCTGCTGTTTTAATTTATCCTAGTGAAAATAGTGTAGTTAAAAATAATCTACTTGGTGCCATGAAAATCAGCTGTTAATTACCATGCAAAGCATTCTACCAAGACCAAGTCCAAATATTATGCTAAAATTGCGAAAAAAAAATTAGAAAAAAATACTATGGATGTATTTGAAGGTAAATCTACAGAAGAGACAGGGTCAGCAATTTTGGCTTAAATCACTTTCTTGGCTTCTGCTCTGGTTAACAATTCATTCAACTACAGGTTATATTGGCAAGACACAGAACACCACCAGTGAAGGAGCTGAGCTCCTTCCTACTCCATCAATGCTATCAGAGTTTAAAAGTCTAAGCAATTTTAGGGCTCAGCTATAGTTTAAGTTCAGATTCAAGTCACATTGCATTTAAGAGGCAAACAATTTGCTTCAGGCCCAAATGACCAGGACTTTTGTGATGTCTGTTAATCAAGGCAGGACCAGCCAGTATGGATTTGACTCAGTCTCATGCTGCTTTTTCTTTTGTGTGCTGTCTCAGTAAGTCCAGAGATAAGGTTTTTCTTGTGAGATTTCTGTTTCCTCCCAGTCCAGAAGAACGAGAGCAAAGAAGGTGCAGAATCTTTGCAGGATTTCAGTAATCTCCATGTGCCAGCTTGACTCCAGCAGGGAAATGGCAAATATTTTTGCCATATCCCATTCTGCACAATTAAATTGGGATTCACAGTCTGGCAGAGAAGAGCAAATTGATCACATAAAATTAAAAGCAATATGGATCCCCTTAGAATGTCAATCCTTAGGGTAATTTTGCTCATTTTTAGTTATATTAATGAATACATGTTACTGGATTACCTATCTTGACCAAGACCAAAGAGGATAATAAAACTAGATGAGCAGTCTGGTACTAGAAATTACTAGGAATTTAGAGCAAGAGACAATTTAAAACCTGTTCTTCAGTGCAGGTTGTTTATGTAGGTAAAGCAGAGGAAACTTATGACTGCATTTTCAAAGTTCTTAGCATTTAACATAATAAATGTCTGCATTTGTTGTGGTGTATTTATTGCTGGTTATTATTATTACCAGCAATTTTGACCTAGCATACAGATACACGGTTTTTTCTAGTTGAAAAAAAAAAAAAAAATATATATATATATATATATATATCACACCTCTTTTTGTGGGACTTCCACTGTGAAGATTTTGCTCAACAGACTTACGATAAATGTCAAAAACTCTTACAGGGAGGGCAAGCAGTTCAGCCTGTTCCCAAAACTGCCTCATCCTTCTTGTTACAAAACCTTCTTTACATGCTACTTATAATTTTGTAAAATTTACTCCCAAGGATAACATTTTCCACACTGACATAGTTACTCTGGAAAATATCTCTACATCTTGCCTCTTGTTTTTGAAGGACAGTAGAAATAGCTTCCACTTTTAAGAGTTCCTTTTCAGAGTGAACACTCTGAAGATTTTACCTTATTAATTGCACTCTGACCTCCACAAAAGACAGGATGGGCACAAACTTAGGGCAAGAGTGACCTGGAAGCATTTCTAAAATTTTCTCTCAAAGGGCTGCTCCTTTTCAGGATTGCTGTCAGGTGCTGTAGCTAGGAGCAAGGCATTACCAGCATTTCTCATACTCCTTATTAATGCTCCTTATGCAAGTGGGGAGAAACTGCTAGACCTGGATGCCAACATGATGGAAAACTGAAAGGAGGGAGATGCATAATTTACAAAAACAAGCCTGGTGGGTATTTAAGCAGAGAAAAGAGGGGGAAAAAATGTGATAAGCACTTTATAGAAAAAGGGATAGGGACAGAATAGATGAGATCTAATGTGAAATTTAGAGCTAAATGTTTTTCCTTAGAAAACACTAGTTTACCAAGCTTGTAACTTTCGTGCAGAAATTACAGTTTCATTCAGAAAACTCTAACTGTAACCCTTCCTTACTCCAGTTCTCCACTCCTCCATCCCCATATCTTACACTTTTTAAGAATATCAATTCAGCTTTTAATAACACAAACATGCCTTGTTTTCCCAAATCTCTCTCTTCTCACTCAGTGCACAGGATCAATCTGCTCTGGAGATGGATACAAACTTTGAAAGCAACAGCTGGACTTGCTTCATCCATTACAAAAGTTACCAAATCTGCAATAAAGGAAGGTGACCACCACAGAATATGACAAGAAGTGATCTCATCTAATTGTCAGAACAGATCACACTTGTGAATTAGTTTCTTCAGAATTATCCTTCTCTAAAAAAACCCTTTCACAGGCGGACAGGAGCTAGGCATTACTATGTAGGCACCTGAACATGAGCTGAAGGGGCTGATCTGCAGAATACCCCACTCCTGGGATATTTTATGCATTTTAAGTACCTACCATATGTTCTGGAAAGGAAAAAAGTAAAACAAGTTCTGGATGAGGGTGCACAAGACTTATTTAACCTAAATAAAAAGTTGTTTTCATAGGAGGAAGAGCTGATGATGGAACTGTTTGTTTACAAAGAAGTACGCACAAAACAAGTATACTAGTTATTGTGTTTTGTTATCTTAACCCCTCTCAAGTGTCTTGGAAATTGTTTTGCAAACTGGACGGCTGCTTTATGAACAAATTGCCTTTCTTCCCATTTGGAATTTGATCTCTCCAACTTTCTGGGGGGAATCTACTGAATCATTCTGATATTCTGTGACAATTTAAAAGCAAATGAAGGAAATACTTGACACATCATAATTTTTTTTAATACCTCTGCAGCAATTTTAAAATTGGTTGGGTAAAATGGCCATTTCTACTCCTAAGAGTTGCACATTTTTAAGTTACCAGGGCAGTAATTTCTACAATAAAGACATAAATCTATCTATACTCTCTCTCTATATATATATTTTATATCTATTTGCAGAACTCTGAAGCTCCAGAGATGTATAACATAAATATGCAATGTGAGTAAAGAACAAAAGCACAGATAATTTCACCATGCTCTATAAAGGAGATTGAAGAGTTTTGGTAAAAACTTAGATTTCATCAAGGGAGAGTCTTCAGAATCAGAAGATGCAGCAACAGGCTGGCAGATGCCAGTGCCTGACTTGGGAAGAAAGGTCTGATGAGGAATAGAGAGCTTTTGAAAGTTTAATGCAGCTCTTTGGCTCTAGCAGGTCACATCTCCTCTACCTTTCCCAAAGAGTCTTTAGGAAGCTGAAAATATGTGTAAATAACCTCTGCCAGTAATACAGAAGCAACAAACATCCTTGTTGGACACAGTCTATGCTTAGCTAACAGGTACAGCTGTGGTTAGAAATGGCAGCTTGATGTTCAATCCCATTTCTCCCAAGCTCATGCCATCCTTTTGCAGGAAGCCAAGTTAACATGGCCTGAAGTACTTCAGGAATTCCCCTTTCGTGTGCTGAGAAAGATACAAGATCCGGATTTGATAATAGGTGCCACTTGCAACAACCAGAGCATGCAATGCATTTTACACTCAGATCCATGTTCTCAACAACTCCTCCTTTCTCTTTCCTTTTTCTATCCCAAGAATGCAGCTAAACAATTCCTGCCATATTTTATTAATATTTAAAAATTTATTTATAAGACGATAACTCCAGCACTTTCAGCAAAGTAGACTAGCCATAATGTGAGAATTATTCTAAATGTGCCATGACTTATAAAACCTGAAGGTGTTACTTCATGAATTGTCTCTAGAGAATGAGTGACCCCTACCTACAATAGCTCCACACTAAAGCCTATTAAGAGGGATTGGCCCAAAGCTCTGTAGTAGGACATTCCTTATGCCTTTGTGGTTGGGGGAACCAGAGGCCACAGGTTCGCCCACCACCATCTGCATAACACACTGCCACCATTCCTCAACCAGTCTCACGAAATTCAGGGCCTTCAGAAGGAAAAATTGGTCCAAAGCACAGGAACTATTTAGCCGACCACTACCACTAGCAATCCCATACATCAGGTGATCTAATAAGACTTCTATTAAGCATTGCAACCAACGAGATGAATTTGAGCACTGGTACAAGTGTCCTCAAAATCACACTCAGCATGTGTGTATCGGCTGCCTCATTTTTATGTGCTTCTCCCTTTTTCTTAACTCTGTTTACCAAGAGATGTTTCATCATTTTATTTCCCCACAGGTACAGTTTTCCCATTATTTTCTGCCTTACAGATTAAGTACCATATAAGAATAAAAAAAGACACCACCTAGTTTGGTGAAGGAGACATGTCTTACACTTTGCTAACATTATAGCCAGATTTCACGGTCATGGGAAAACAAAACACCCCAAATGGAGCAGTTATTAATTCAATAAATCCAGCTGCTTTCAGTGCTCTGGGCAAAAGGCAAAGTTAAAAGCAGCTGCTTGTTGACGACATGTGCGACCTGACCAGGGTAAGGTAGCTGCTTTAGCACATCATCCACCACTTTGAAGGCTGACTGCACTCAATTTCTTAGACAATCTACACACCATTTTCAGTTCTGTACCTCCATAATTTATCACAACAATACCTCAAGCATACAGATTGGTGGGGGGGAAGGGTGGGGGATGAAAGCAATTTACAGTATAAAGATGAAAGAAGCCGGACGGCTCAAGAAGACCTACTATGTAAATCATATCCACAGCTTAAAGGAATGTAGCCATAATATTCTGGAATTAATTTTTCCAGCATTCCTATACAGGTCACGCAAAGGTAAATGTAGTTTCCTCCTCCCCCTACCACTATATCTGGAGTTGTTTATCAATATGTTAAAGAGGAAATTGATTCTACCTCCCTTTTTCTACAAGGACAATAAGAACCTTATGTATAAAAACTTCCGATAGAAACAACAGCAATCAGTAAAAAAATAGTGTGCAATCTGCCTGTATGTCTTCCCTTCAGATTTTTGGGCACATCTTTCAAAAGTTACTCTTCATGACACTCAAGATTAAGAAAGGAAAAGTCTTTTCCCAGCAACAGTCTAGATAACATACAGTGTATCCCAGATATATCTCACCAATCCTAGCTAACTTCAAAAATGCAAAAGTTATCTGCAGCCTTCCTAATATATCTACAATGTGATTTTAAAACTATTATTTTAAACTTGCATTCAAGCCCAGGTCTATATTTTCAGATAGTTTTCTAAATTATGATTGCTAAATATGTTTGATTAATCAAAGGTGTGTTCTCCAATGGGAAAAAAATGATCTTTTTTTATAAGACTGTGTGCAGATACAACTTTACTTTTTTTTAGTGGTTTGGTAGCAATCTTTTGTGCACAAGGATTTTTTTAATGTGTTCAGCAGGTGCGCCATGTATCCCCAGGAGAACCAAAAGTGTGTGTGCAAATCTCTTTACACAATTTCACCTCTTCTCTCAATGATCAATAACATATTTATCTGAGAAAACTCTGAATTTACCTACATTTACTGTGTGCTTCTTAGCCCTTTAACTGCAATCTGCCTCTCAGTCTCTTTCCCCTGGGATCTACTTTTAAAGGTACAAGCATGTTAACAGTTTCAAACAGCTGCTATGGAAAAAAATCATCATGAATGTTTCCTTCTTCCTCCTCAATTGTGGACTTAAATCTCAAAATACACTGAGGCTGAGTTGCAAGAAGCAGTTGTAGTTACAGGATTAACTCCAGACACCTCCTGTTCTAGCAGACTTGAAGTTGGGGCTTATACAAGTGGAAAGGTGATACAAGAGATATTCATCTCTTGCCTTTCACACTGGTGGCTCCTGACATTTTGGGTCAAGCAAACTTTTAATGAATGGGAAAACTATTTCAGGTTATATTTAAGTATTTCTAAATATATTCTGTGTTTTTCCCTCCTTCCATGGAGACTTCAAGCAACCAGTTTTAAAGTCAAGAGGTTTCTGAAAAGAACACAAACTTAAGACTGCATTTCAGCAGAATATGTAGTACATTTGTAATGTGTGGTTTCACACAGAAAAGGTAACCCATTCCCATACAGAGGAAACAGGTGACAACATATTAGCTTTTGAATGGATAATCCCTCAAACCATGCTTCAGCCCAAATCTTTGGATAACCTTCTGCATGCTCAATGCACATATCCCACTGAATGTCTAAACATCATATTCTAATGCCAGCCTTCACATAGGCACATGTGTAAACCTCATTGCTCCCTACCAATGCACTTTGGACACAGGCTATTCAATTGAACATAACCATTGCCTCATCATTCCTTCAGCAAAGTAAATAAAACTGTGTTTTCAATACTCTGACTCCTTGGTGAAGTCACCCACTCCCAGTTTGACTCCACTGTACCACAAAAACTGACTCAAAAATAAAATTGTCCTTTTTTTTCCATCTACTTCTGAGATGTCACTTTGAATCTTCAGATCTTGTTGGATTCTCATGTGGTGGATCCCCTCTTCAAGACCCTGATAATTTTGCTGATGGTTAACTCTTAGCCATCAGGCTACCCATAACAAAACTGATGTATTATGGGGACTGATCATCACACCCCATTTCACTGAGGCTCCACTGGGATGCACAGTGAGTGAATCACCAAATCTAAGGCTGACAATATCACAGACAAGAATTTGCCACCTTGCCTGGCTAAATGATTTTGGTCAGTGAATGCAAACTGAAGAGGGAGTATTTCACAGTTCTTGTCTAAACAATAAAATCTGTCCAGACAGTATTTCCGGCTTTCTGTAAATCCCAGACAGTCCAATGTGCCTCCTTAGCCTCTGCAAACAACTGAGCGTAAAGGGTTTTAAAAAGACTTCTGTTAAAAAGCAGTTGATAACAACTTTCAATACTGAAAAATAGGATGGCATCTATTGGATCTCCACATTAAATAGCAAAGATCTTTGCATACAACAAATAGTCCTGTGCTATTGAGTGACTAAGTCCATTTCATTATTCATACAGCAGTGGACAAACTGATATAAATAAGAATGAAATTGTGCCCCAATACTCAGCTTTCAAGCGTGCATCACTGTTAGAATTTTACTAATAAACCCATAAAAATGTAATTAAATTTTTGCAAACTGACATATTTCTTGCTATATATAACAAAACATTATTTTTCTTTAAATTTGCCTTTATAGAGAGAAATACAGAAAATAAAGTCTCACCGGATTCATCTATTATAGCCTTAGTTTGAGCATGCAGTGGGCTGGGTAATGTTTTCAGTGACTTTCCTTACAGCAGAAGGTAACATTCCGTTGTCCATCACCCGCACTTGTCTGGGTAGACTGACTGGGTAGATCAGGATACCTGGGCTACAGGGAGAAGGGAAAAGAGAAGCTGTCGTAGGTGCTGTCACAAGGGTTCCAAAGGACAGCTGGTCAAGACTGATACATGTGTTAGATTTACAGCACCTACACTAAATTTGCAGCCTCTCTGTTCACATGTGAATGAACTCCCACACTTGGACAGTCATCTCGGAAGAAGGGAGGAGCTGGCTGTTTCTGTGCAATGAATCTGTTCAATACCAAGCCCAACACGGTTCAGGAGCTTGGAATTCATCTGTATTAGCAATGCCTGTGTCTGCAGAGCTTCCAGACTCTGCAGATATCTTGACTTTGCCCCTGGTATTTCAGATAGATGAAGACACCTGCTCAAGCAGATAGCAACAAACACACAGCACCTCTTGTATTGTAAAGTGCCACCTTTCCTGACTGAGTGCTAAGGGGACTGTAAAACTTCTTGTCAAGTGTCTTAACATGTCAAAGTGTCAAATATCGGATGGACAGTCAAGGGTGCAGAGAGGAGTAACAAATGCTCATGGCAGTTGCTGGAGTAGGATGCAAAGGTTTATGGCAACGTCAAAGAGCTGAAGCCAAGAAAAAGTTGGTACTCTGCTCTGCCTAATTTTACATTGCTCACTGAAGTGGCATGAATCTGCTTCTCCCTGTCTCAGATCTACAAAAATCGAAAAGGAAAAAAAGGAGGAGTTAGGGGTTACCTATTGGCTCCTCAGGCCACAGGGATACTGAGACAGCATGAACTTCCCTTGTAGTGCTGCAGGAGCCAGGAGGAGATGATGGACACTGTCCCCAGACCTTGGTCAAGCCTAGGCAGAGGGGATGAGGGGCATCTCACAAGCTCTCCTGGGAGGCTGGTTCACCAGTATTCCAGCCTTTTCAATTTTGGTAGCTGCAAAGCAGAAAGTCAAAAAACATGCACATGGTTTAACTCTTGTACCAATCTCTCCTTTAGAAGCTATTCTACAGCAGTAGCTCAGAAGGCGGGGAAATACATTCTTTTCTTCTTATGAAGAGTTTGTACTCGTTTCAAATTCATTTATTTTCTCATGTGGTGATTTTAACCACTCATTTTCCATATTCTTGTTCTTAGCTTTTTTCCTCTTTCATGATCCCATATGTTTTGAATGTTTCTTTTCTCACTCTGGAAGGAGCAGAAGAAAAGTCTTTGTTGCTTGACAAGTCTTGGAGTTCTTATTATGAGATTCACAGCAAAGATATGTGTATAATTTGCATTACAATTGCCAAATAATCACAACATGAATGTTGTATTTCTGCTGTCATAGGATAGCTGTCAAAACTTAAAGATAGGAAAACAAGTTAACAAGGAACAAAAAAACCTCAAACCACAGTCATTTGTCCCCTTTAAATTCTAGCTACTGGAAAAAAACCCCAGTTGCAGCAGATTTTGTAATATAAAATTTTCCATGCAAGTTCAGAGGAGAGAGCTTCTTCTTAGGCAATTTATAAAATGTTATCACTACTCCTTGGATATAATCTGGAATCCAATTTTAGGTTAAACGCACCTAATTATCACTGCAATATGTATTTTTATTTCTAATTATTCCTCTTCATACAAATACCACCAAATGGCTGAAAGCCAGTTTTGTATTTCTGTTGTGTCAGCTGCTGTTGTACAAGGAGAAGGAAGGAAGCTGTGACACTTACGCAATCTCACTTTGAAGGAATAGATCATTCTAGGGATGAGGAAAGAAAGTCATGACTGCATTTTATGCCATATGTGGTACTAACATGAAAAATAATCTTCTTTTTCTACAGCTGGCTGAACGCTGTGGGGGATCCCCAGCAGATATAGATTTGTGTATGTATTTGTACCTTATCGTTACTGACAAATAACTCCCACTAGCTTACAGCAGTTGATGGGCAGTGACACAGTTAATGACAAGGCTTGACTCCTTTATTATCATCAACTAAATTTGGTATTTTTTCCTGTGTGAATTCTAAAAATAGTATTTCCAAGTGTTTAAATTATGTTTAAGTTGATATATTGAATGTCCCTAAAGACTTACTCTATAATAGTTTTCTTTAGAATGATACACTAACTCCTTCCCCCCACACACATACCATTTTCCCTTTTCTTTTACATAACAGATTTCTTAAAAAAAAAAAAAAAAAAGGGAGACAGAAAGCTTATATTTCTGGGAAGAATGGCGTGAGGGGCTGAGGAGGCCACATAATTGAGTGTGATGTGTCAGTTTCTCTAGTGACTGTCGGGACTATTCTGTCATCACTTCCGCAGTGCGTAAGCGAGAGGACTGCACAAATCCCCATGTCTCCCGTGACTTAACCAAACACTGGAGTCTCCTCTAAGAGAAAGTTAGTCAGGAGGTGTGCAGGTGTTTTATACATTAGCAAAGAAAGCAAGAGATGGGGGGATGTAAGAAAAAGGCAAAGGATAAGATAGTGTGACATGAAAAGAAGAAGGGCTTGCCAAAACCAGCATATTCATACAGGTTCCGCTTAGCAAATTGTACTCCTAAAAATAAAGTAATTAAAGATAAAATAAACCCCAACAGTCTAAAGTTACCCCAGCTAGAGACAGCTATACCTTATTTTACAGCTGTGGGCTACTCTGCGAATACAGCTTTTTCATTATTTCTCTAGCTGCTCTCTTTTCCCTAAAGACAAAACAGAAAAAACTAACAATACATCACACTTCACCTACCTTCTGAGCAATTTCTGAGTGGGAAGATAAACACAGTAGGTAGTTAAGAGACACTGCAGCTGTAGTTTTTTCTCCCTGAACCTTCCTAAGAACTATCCTATCAGTCACAATGGGCAGGATCCACTGCCCCTACCTTAGATGCTAAAAATACAGACCTTCAGATTGGAGCTGGTCATCTCTCTATATTCAAATTAAAGAAATAGGCAGATGTCCAGGATAGTTCATCTGACAAATTTTAGATATCAGTCTTAAAAGAAGAAATGCACCCTAAAAGCATAATTTGATTTTGATCGATTTTGGAAGAGCATAAGCGCATTGTTCAGATGCAGACATCTATGTGCATAGTGCATTATAGTCACTCCACATGATGATGACTCAATGGCTTCTTGTATGAGACAATGATGCATCAACATTCAAAGAAGCAAACAAGGAAACATCTAGGTTTGTTTATTTCTGTTTTAACAAACTCACACTTAAACAACGCCTAGTTTTGTGGAAGAAAATGATTATATACCTGTACTTTGGTTTTGCTACATTCTTCTGCACTTCTGCTATGCTCAGTTAAACAGGAATCCTCACTATAAGACATGGTCATGATCCTTCATCTTTCTGGTTCTGGACCCCTAAAGGTCCAGAATGTAAATTTAAGTAACACAAAATCAAATTATATTCACTGCATGCCTACTGGAACTCAATTACCTAGATTTTCTCACATAAATGTTTCCCTGTCTTTGGGAGCACTTCCATATCAGAATGAGTGACATTAATTGATGCAATACCAACTCTATTTCAGGCACACAAGGTGTGTTTCAATCTGTATCAAATCATGGACCAGAAATGCCTTTTTGCCCAGGCACAGGGCACGGACGAAGAGGAAGTGTTTATGCTTGGCCCCTGTGAGTAGATTAACAAAGAAAATCTTCCCTATGTTATGTTTCACTGCTTTATTTTACCACTGAAGTTGGCACTGCAGAAGTTCACTTCTACAAGACAAGCTTTTTTAGAGCCCTTGAACCTGAAACAATAACTGCTTTCTAGCACTTAGTGCTGCTGTGATTTATATATCTTCACGTTATATATTCACATGCAGTGAATCCCTCAGGTTTCCAGAACAGAAAATTAGGGATGTACTACTACCTTTGAGGAGCTTAACTCATAATATAAACTTCAGCTCTGTGGACTGACACTATTTTTCACGGGGATCTAGGAACAGGATTTCAGGCCACCATCTACTGTTTTGAGTCTGATCTCTCACACGCAAAGGTAGAGCACAATAGAAGAGCCCAGAAGGATTTACAGATTATGAGGTCTATGCAATACTGTAAGCTGTGACAAACCAAGGTCCAGAGTAAATTAAGAAAAAAAAAAAAGGAAATAAAAAGGAAGGGAAAAAAAAAAAAGAAAAAAGAAAAGGAAGGGAAAGAAAAAAGAAAAGAAGAGCAATAGAAAATCATAGAAAGATAGAAATGTATTGTTACTATTTTAGATCATTGAAATAAGAGGAAATTTGTAAAAGGAAAGAGTAGAGTGTGTGTACAGTGCCATGTCTCAGAGCTGTTTCAAACAAGAGTAATCTCTATTTGAAAACCTTTCATCTTTAAGCTGGGGAAGAAAAACATACCCAAGAGGTTATCTGAAAATGAGACTCCTAGTAAATTTATTTTATGTAAATTATTTCAGATACTGCTAGAATTACCTGAAATAGCACTTGAAGTTCCAAACTAAAGCTAGCCGGAATGCTCTAATTTGAAACAAGCAGATAAATTTTGTTTACAATCTTTTTTTTTGGCATTATTTTTTCTTAGTCAGATGGGAATCAGGAACGCATAAACAATTTTGCAGTAATAGTCCTCTGATCAGAACTAGAAAGCCTGAGAAAACTTACAAGAAATCTTGTTCTCAATAGAGGAACTTCATCTTCGTTGGCACAAACACCCAGACACCAGCAGGCACATGAGAAATACCGAAATGAGCATGGCCCTGTATCTTTCAGTATTTGAAAGACTTGCATTTGAAGAGCATGCAAAAACAGAAACAGATTTTCTTTCTTCTCTCTCTCTGCATTATATATTAGATTATTATTGCCATACGTGAGACCTGTGGAATTTGGAAAAAGCTTTCTTTATGGGCATGACAATGAATAGGATGAGCTCCAGAAATACTATGCTGTAGGGTGCATGTTCTGGGACAGGTGTCCCAACCAAAGAAAATTTCTTATTTGACTTCACTAGTCCAAAATGTACATTAATCACCTGACAGGGTCACTGCAGAGATCATAGGATTTATTAGTTCAAACATCAAACATTTAGTTCAAACATTTCACATACAATAGGACATAAAATTATTAGTTTCATATTATAAAAATGACTGTAAGTCTCCCATTTGGCTTGCAAATCTGCAGCCATAATGGAATCGAGAAGTCAAAAAACCCCCCTAACACTGATAAAGCCTTCAAACACATCATACATGGGAGGTTTTCCATTTGAGGGAAAACCACACAAATTAAGGGAACACAAATCCTTTTTTTCAAATGCCATGACTATTGATTTCACTACAAAATGCCTCTGAATTAATTTCTTTTAGAACAAGAAGCATTTTTTCACTTAGCAGTTTTATACTTGCAAATTCTACAAAATAATTTCCTTTCATTTTTGTTTGTAACAAGACAGAAGCCTGCTTGACTCAAACATTCATGGTCATCTTGTGCTTAACAGCAAAACTCTCTGTGTGAAGGGACTGTGAAGAAGGCAGAAGCTGTAATTCATCAGTACCAATACAGAACTATGAAACAGAACAAACTACAGAACACGGTTAGTGTTACCTTTCAGGGAATTTCTATTGTATATATATGTTTGTGTCTATTAAATGTAGTTTCAATCATTTTGCCATTTAGAGCAGAAAAGGTTTTATCTTAAGTAACAGTACTTTTAGAAACTTACACTCCATTTTAAGAATATATACATATGTGTGCCCTAGTAGGTGTTCATGTTGTTACCCTTCTTGTTTAAACTAGGGATATTCAGATTTCATTAAGCCAATGCAGGAAATATTACAATATTTACAAAAAAACCCCCATGCTAGCCTAATGGACTTTTGGTAGACACACTGTTCTAAAAACCTACCCCAGTAATGAGAATTTACTGAACAATCTTGCAAGGCTGATTCCAAGTAATGCAGGAGTGGAGAAACACTAATCAAAGGACACAGTTAAATAAATAATTTGATACTACTTTTAGTTTCTTAACATAGGCTATTGAATTGCATGTAAAGGAGACACTTATGATAGAGAGCTTCAAGGAGAACTCAGTGCTATTCAGCATCCTTACTGAGACAAGGGTTTCCAATTTTGAGGAATCAAATCCCCATGTCTTTTACTATTCTTGCTGAAGCAGCAGCCAAACAAAATGGCAACCAAACCAACATGCTGCTCACAACTCAAACCAAATGTAAAGTCTGATCCTCTAACTTGGAGGCCACAATTCTCTTCTCAAAGATCTTGGGCAGAAGCAAAAGTTTATCCGAGCAAGACGAGTACTGACTGCAGAGTAAAGCTGCATACATGTTGTCCACCCTTTTGATCAAATGTGTCTGTGCTCAGTTAGAGCAGAAGTAGAAATAGATCTCTGGGCCAGGTAAATTGGCTGGAAAAACATTAATTTAATAAACAAAAGGGCCCTTGCCAGTAGTTTTTAAGGTAATCTTTTGCAGAATAAGATAAAAGGCCATGTAAGATAAAAAAAAATTGAAATACGAAAACAGACAAAAAAACCCCCAGATTTCAAGGTGGAGGATAATTGTCAGTGGACTTCCATAGGATTCTGTGCAGTTCAACTGCCTCATAAATGACTTTTAAAAAGAATTTTGACACCACAAAAATAAATCATTTGTTTGCAGAAAAATTTCATGATTACAAAATTGGGAAAGAAAAATTTACTTTCAATGAATATGAAGTAAAATATAGACAGGAAAGGCAATCAAATAATATCACGATAGATAATAATGTCAAATTTAAGGAAGGCTGCTGTGGATACATAGTGGACAGTAAGCACCAGCTCAATGTGTGGCAAAAGCAAGAAATACAAATAAAATATTTAAATTTTTTCTGTAAATAATAGAAGGTAATATAAGTCATTGGCGTAGCAGCCACTTCTTGAAGACTGGATGCTGTTCATAAAAATATAGCAAAACTTCAAAAAATACAAAGTGTACTGAAGATGACAAAGAATGAACAGAGATACAAATGGCACTCTCTGGACAGATACATTAGTATGACTTGGGACCCTTTAACACTGTAAAAACATGGTGCAAGAGAATTTGTTCCCACTTTATGGTCTAAAGTAAAAATTTCCACTGTCTCACAACACGAGAACTAGGGAATATCAAATTAAGTTATTAGGCAGTCCATTTAAAATAAGCACTTTACCAGGAATTCTTTTTTTTCAAATAATTAGTAATTAAATTAGTAGTTTAACCTAAGTCATTGCTGCATCATGCCACAAGTGTAAATAGAATCAAAATACAACTGGGCAAATTTAACGAACAGAGGACTATCAAGGGTACTAAAATACAACAATATGGTAAAGCCTATGAAAAGAAATCTCTAAAGCTGAGATCATTAGAAGATGGAAAATATTCTCTGGACGTTTTCTTGTACTAACTTACTGGCCACTGTCAGAAACAGGCTATTGGACAAAATGTACTTCTCGTGTGATTCAAAACAGTCACTCATATTCTCTTCCAAAACACCACTAAAACCAGTTTATTTTTTCTTAGTGGGATGGAAGAACAAAATATTAGAAAACACTGACAATACCAGTTCTATTTTCTAGAAATAAATACATTTTATGCATTTCCACAATTCTTGTTTAAAAATACTTCAATTTCTTGCAAGTTAAGAAATTAGAATTATGTTCAGTGACAATTCCCTGAATGTTCAATTTGCTTTGAACTAGTCTTAAACACAAGTAAAATTCCTCTTTCTCTGGAACTGAAAAACTCTATTGGGTTACAAGAATAGATTAGCTGTGACTAATCTGCACTGGCTTCATGGTTGTCCTAAGGTACCTATTTCTTTCTTAATTGTCCATGGTCAGTAAATTACTATGCTGTCTCAGAACAAGAGATATTCTAACATTTCTTTATGTATTATTTTATAATACTTCATAAAATTCTGAAACACTAATGTAGCTGGTTGATGCATGCTGAACATGCAAGTAAGTAGATAAAATTTAAAGTCAGTAAAATAATTGTTTTATTCTTGAACTACATTTTCTGGTACACTAGTGGAAGTTACAGAAGATCATAATTTTAGCACAAAACCCCACTAATCCTGGGAAATTAGAGAAATCAGCCAAGGCTTTTTCCACTGACGTATGGCTTCCAGACCTCAGAAAGGCTGAACAGGGAAACAATTTGTTCACCCTGTAGCAAAAGTCAGCCTGATTCATCAGAAACTCTTTTCCTATTCCCTAAGCTTCCTGGGATCATCACTACTCAAGAAAACTGACAGAGTTTGGTCATCATTCAACACTGAAGCTGCTTAAAAGTGATAAATGTCACCTTTTTACCAGCTACTTCAATTTCCTCAGAGAAAAACCTTCTATCTTCTGTAACTATTTGCAACTTGATGTTTAAATTATTTCGTTGATAGGTCTAGTTATATTATCTCCTTTGTGTTAACTACTATTAGTTTCTATGATCCCTAATAATTAAGCAATTTCAAGCTACTTAAAGAACCCAAAGTTACAGATACTGGTACAGAGTTTACTGTGGTCTTTGACACTACAAATACTTTCACAGGATTTTCTCTTTTTTTTTTCAACGCAGTAAATGGGGTTCCGTTTCTGGTTTTGTTTCACTGATTTTTAATTTTCAAAAACTTTCAAGGTTTTTACTAGTGTTATTATTTTCCTTTTTATTGTTCGTTTTCCTTATATGTCAGTGACATTTCTGTGACTTGGACAGTCAGCTGTCTACCAGTCTACTTGTAAAATGCAGAAGGGGCCGAGAGTCCTCAACTCTAAGTCCTATAATTTCATTTTCGTCCTAACTCATCTTTTCCACTAAGGAAAACTGCGCTCCCCACCTATGTCCAGATGTTGCTTTCTCTCCAGTTTCAATCCTGAAGAGACCTTTTGCCTTATTAACCAGTTTTTCCATGTTCATATTTTCAGAGTCAGAATTTGCATTAGCAATTCTACATTTAGTTCTTATTGCCCTTTATACTATGGGAATTTGTCTTACACTCCTCTTTCCCTAACTTAAAAATTGCTACGTTACATGAGACCAGTGGTCCCTTCAGTATCAATCACTAGAAGACTTTGCTGAAAGGTGTGGGGAAACTGTGCTATCCACCCTTGTAATGAGCTAACAAGCAGGCAAGTTTCTTCCTCACCTACTTTAATTAAAGTTTGACTTATATTCTAAAGCTTGAAAACTTAAATCCCTGCTCTAAAATCTTTTCTGACATAAGTCTGAGAGTTTTTGTTAATGACATACACTTCCCTGAAACATTGTTTTAAAGGCAGGGAGTTCAGGATGCAGGAGAACACCATAGTTATATAACACAAATCCATAGCATATAATGTAGCATTAGAAATAATTTAGCACTTTCACGTGATATTCTAAATGGATAATTTTTATGTTAGGAACAAAATTTAGGAATTTTATGCCTCTTGCAGAATTTTCTTTTTAAACATAGACAAACATAAACATTACTTAAACCCCCTTTTAAGAAAAAATAATACTACAAAAAGAAAGTAGTGAGTTAAGTCTAGAAAGGTTTAAAACCAGGAACAAGTCTTATTGAGACATACTTTATTAAAAATCCAGAAATGAACTTTAAATAATTTTAATTATTCACAGAGAAGATTCTATCTCAAGTGTGTATTAAGGTACTTTCCTCTTATTAGCTTTTGCATTTCATTAATTACTTTTTTAACTATTTCCTCACCTTAGCCATGCATCAAGGAATGCTGCTTCCAGTCTTTCAGCAATGTTGAAGGAGATCTGCACAAATACATCACCTCAGAATAAATGCATGTCATTTATTACTAAAATTGAATATGAAGAAAAAATTGTCTTTACCTTATTTTCCATTTGTACTGAAGCAATGAGAAGGACTGGACCATGCAATTAAATTATCTGTTGAGACCAAATATTTCCTGTACTGTTTTTCAAGAAATGGCCTGTCTTTCACCTTCTTCTCTTCCTCTTTCAGCAGTGTTATTCCCAATCAGTAAACACTGACATTCAAGAGTCTATATATTTATGGAGAGTTACTACACATATTGTCATCTGAGCTGTCACCATTGCATCCATATCTATAAACAGGGAAGTCTGAAGCATCAAGTACTTTCTGCTTGCAGTTTGTACTAATACATTCATGTCCCCTTTTTAATGCTACTTTTCCTGCATTCAAAGTGAATTTGCTTTGATTTAGTCTTGTTCATTTATAATGGATTTCTGAAAATTGTGCCACTTCAAAGAGAAAAACCTTATCTGCAAGCCTTATCCTTACATAGACTATATAGCTATGTTTTTTCTTTTCTAATGATTAGTAACCCTACAAAATCATGGTGTAAACTAGAGAGTAAATGCTTTGTCTCTTTTACATTTTGTATTGGTCAATTTTTATTGACTGTGTACCATTGTACACTATACTAAATGTAGATGCACAGAATGTTTCAAATGGTGAACACAAAGAAATATGTTTAACAGCACAGAGAAGTGATCATTGAGCAAATCATTCTGCATAAGTTACCATCTATTTTCCATGAAACACAGGGTAAAGCACGTTAATGTAAAGTACAGATATTGCAACGCAGTGTAGTCTTACACTGTGCAGGGAGAGCCCAGCAGTCTGCAGCAGCCTGAAACCGTGCACAAGTGCTTACAGCTGCAGTGACATGGTGCTAAGCATGTTTTAAGACTAGTCCCAGTCGAGCGGCATCTTATCCAACCAGAAACAATCCCACAATCCAGCTCTTTTTAAGTGATCATCCTTGTATCATAACAGATTTAGGTTGCAGCTACTTTGGATTATGGTTAATCTAACCTTTATCCATTCACATCTTCACCTGAAACTTACAAGGACCAAGAGTCAATTGCCAGGGCATAATTCACAATGACACTGATCTCTCCTTCCTCACTCTAATTATCTGGATTAAGAATAACACTTTTGAGTAATTATTTTCACATTGGATAAACATTAAGCTTTCCTGGATTTATCTGAGCTTTTTCTTAACATGAAATAGATCCGAGCAGGCTTATAAGAACATAACTGACAGTAGTGACAGCTTAATCAAGGAAACCCTAAACAACTAAAACAATAGGAAATGTTTGTTTCACACTGTTTTGAATAATCAAGAGCCAGTAACTTGATAACCCACTGGCAAACTATCTACTCATAGACCAAAGAAAAAGCAATATCCAGGCATATCAATTACAGTGACTTGTACTCTCTTAATAAAGATGCAAAATTTTCTCTGATGCAGTACCAACTCAAAAGCAAACATGAGTTTTACCAGTGGCAAAAAATGTACAAGCCAACAAAGCTGCTGATTTACATGACAGGTATCACAGGGATAAGAAAGAAAAAAAAGCCTATTACTAGTCTGCTAAATTTGTAATTAAAATGAATCAATTACCAGCTGTATCACTTCAGATGACAATTTCTGAAGAAACTGCATTGTCCATCTCAAGATACACAGACTCCCCAAAATTGATATCACAAGCAGGCTAGAAAAATCTTCCAACCTTGTCTTTGAAACTACCTACGATCATATACAATTACTCACTAAAATCACATCACAGAACCCAATTGCACTTTGGCTTTGCAGATCCACAGATAACCTCTTAAAGAGCAAACTCCCTTACTGTGTCGACCCCTGACCTCGAGCTCTTTTTCCAATCTCCAGTAGCACCACATGTTTCTTTTCCAGAGTGAGCCAGGACTCGGAGTTGCAAGGTTTCGGAGGGGTAGCAAGTGCTCCAGCTATCATAACTTTGAGGTTAAGGGAGCACACTGCTAATATCTCATTCGCAAACTTTAATGCATTCCTTATACTACTACTTAATTTAGCTTGAACATTATTTATGAAGGACTTTTCGGTAAGTATTTTTCCATTTGTGGAAGGCTTTTAATAATTTATAAGTAATAATTTTATTTGGCTCTTAAAAGGCTTTAAAATGTTATGCCTCGATTGAATACTTTAGCAGCCACTGGAAGCTGAATTAAAACAAATAAAAGTATTTACATCTTAATTTCAGGAATTATTTTAGAACTTGATCAGATAAGGGGCACAGACAATTTTGTTTAATAACTTGACTTTCCTGAGCCTCCACAATAGCAATTAGACCACTGGGACTTTCTCTTCTCATGCTTAGGAATAATAAATAATAAAACTAAGCATGAATGGTGGTTTATGGTTTCTATGATTTCTTCATCATGTCAAGAGCAGAAGAGGAGAAGAAGTACATTTTGAGTTTGCTCTCAAAAAACACAGGACAGAACACCACAATTCTGGGCACTTAGCTGTAGCAAAACAGTAAGAGTGATATCAGGTGCAACATCTTTCTCTGCGCACATGCAAACACTTATTTATTTGGAACTATGTTCTGGATGTGCATATATACTTATCTTAATGAGATATGAAGAGCAGCCATGAATATTGATGTATCCTCACCTGCATGTTACTGACAACTTACTCTGATGACAGGCACGGACTCTTGCAGTTTTGATACCTTACCCCTCCCAGACAGAGAGAGACTTTTCCTTTGAATGCAGGATCTCTCAAGCATTCTTTCAGCTGCTTTTACTGGGTACTGGAAAACAGTCTCCTCATGCATTTTGCAATATTTCCCAAGGGAGCAAAAGGGACCTAAAGACTTTGAAATTATCCAAGAACTGAGAGCCTTGGAGATACCTCCTGATGTGACAATAGCACTACTTCCTAAACTCTAGTGTGCAATATTTTTAAAACTGGAAACCCTGAAACCTGTCACAAAATAGTTGAGGTTGGAAGGGATCTCTGGAGGTTGTATTGTCCAACCGTGCAGACGCAGTACAGAAAATTTCTGGGTGTATTCACTACACATTTTTGTTTGGAAAACATTAATACTTTATAATTTTATTTAAGACCTATTCTAGATAGTCCAGTTCTGCAGAATCTAAGGTTCCCAGCAAATAGCTTCTACATAGCTCCTAGATTTTTACTTTAAGCAATATTCCAGCCATCCTATGTGAACAATGACTTTAAAATCTTTTTCTTTCACACTTTTTTCTTCTAATGGATGTTACTACATTATTAGGCAGATGTGCTCCTCATCCATTTATTTACATTTACTGTAAAATCACCCAGAAGCATTCACTGACTAAAAGGAATATATTCATCAAAGTATGCTTCTTGAACTTGCTCTTAGCATGAAGCAAAACATAGATATGCTGGAAAACAAACACAGGCTTTAAAACAATCTTGAAAAATGGTGAAACACTAAAAATTAGTCAGGAAAAATGTAAGGTAGATATAAATAACTGATAGAGGTTACCTATATCTACCCAAATAGAGGATGAGAAATAACTGGTTAGGGGTGCTTTTTATGTGGACCAATTTCAGAGCGCTCAAAGACAAGAAAGAAGAGACAGTATCAACATAGTACAAGAAGAAATTTAGGAAAATCTGGACTAATTTAGTTAGGAAGAGAAACAGATTATAGGTCTTCAAATAGCTGAAGAGCCTGTTCTACTCTGAGTCTTTGGTGGATGGGTGAGGTGGCTAAAATTTATTACTAAAGAGATTAGATGTTGGAAAATGTAAGAAAAGTGAAAGACGGCAGTAGCTGTTTTGAGGAATAAAACATCTCCCACACCAGGGATCATGGAGAATAGATGGGAGAGAAGTCCATCAAGAGCAACACCTTTGTAGAGGACTCTTCTATGGGTTGGAAAGTTAGTAGATGGCAGTTGCCTTTAGCCCTGTATTCCAAGAGTACGGTGTTACGTGTACTGTTGGAGAGAGTGAGTACATGCTGCTTTTGGCTGGGATAGAGAGAATGTTCTTCATAGCATCTGATACAAGGCTATGCTTTGAACTTGTGCTGGAAGCAGTGTTGATAACACAGAGATGTTTTGGTTACTGCTGAGCTTGTACAGAGTCAAGGTCCTTCCTGCCTCTCACCCCACCTCACCAGTGAGGAGGCTGGGGGTGAACAAGCTGACCCAAAATGACCCAAGGGATATTCCAGACCATATGGTGCCATGCTCAGCACAGAAAGCTGGGGGAATAAGAAAAGAAGGGACATTCAGAGTGATGGCATTAGTCTTCCCATGCTACCATTACGTGTGAAGGAGCCCTACTTTCCTGGAGGGGGCTGAACATCTGCCTGCCCATGGGAAGTGTTGAAGGAATTGCTTGTTTTGCTTTGCTTGCTTTTGGCTTTACTTTAGCTGCCTTTATCTGAACCCAGGGGTTTTCTCACTTCTGCCCTTACCATTCCTTCCCTCATCCCATCAGTGGGGAATGAATGAGGGGTTGTGTGGTGCTTACCTGCCAGCTGGGGTTAAACCACAACAGAACGAAACATCAAATATCCTTCTAGGCCTGGTAAAAAAGTGGTTTTGATTAAAAGAATTTTTCTCAATATGAAATTAATTGATCACTGGGTGCTTTTTCATAGATCACGTCTGCTTTCTCCATGGCACATTGAAGACTATGGTTTTCACTGGATTTATAATAATTCTGACTGAGACCACTGCTATTTCTAATTAAAATATTTTCCCCGGTTTTGTTTCCATGCTACATTCCCTAACTTGGTTTTCTACTTCAATACTTTTCCAGTGTAGACCAATCTTTTTCACTTAATTAATATAAAGAAAAGAATTTATAATGAAGATGCTTCATACATACCTTGTTTAAAGACACCTGTGTGTAAGTTTGTCCACGCAATAACACAGTCTAACTCAAATTTATTCATTCAGACATTATATGGAAAACTGAGTCAAACCTGAGTTTTGGCTAAACAAAAACAGCTGTGGGACTGCTTACTTCCCCAAAGATGCCAAAACCTAAACCAGTCCAATTGTGGTCAAACACTGAATCAATAGTGCATGTGCTAAGGAAATGCTGATTTTTTTTGTATTGCATTTATAGAACTAGTCTGTTTTTTCTACAGGGCAAAAATATTCTCTCCTGTCCCTTCTTTCATACTGATTTTTCACTGGAAAAAGGAAGAATTTTCTCATGATTTCCCATCAAGACAGATATTAGGAAACTGAGAGGAACTAAGCTAGGAGGAATGAATAGCCCTAGCAATGGTACCTTCATGATTTCCTAGAGGGGAAGCTTTTAAAAATTTACAAGTACAAAGTGTGTGCTTCTATTGTCAATGGAAAGAGTGCAGTTTGATTTCTAAATATTCCTCTGTGTAAGTTAGGAATAAATTTATGAGCAGATGCATGGATCCATTCAGCAACTCCTGAAAATATCAGTGCTGAATTCTGATAGTAAACCCCAAAGAAAGAGACAGAAGGTCTGAGTGGTTGCATTTTTTTACCCCTTGGACAGGCTTAGCACTTCTCTTATTATTATTCTACAGTTCCAGTGGTACAAAATTTTCTAGCAAGGAAGTAGTCTGAAGATAGATCCTGACAGTACTCCAAAACTTATTATGTTAACTGACAAAAGGAAACATTTTTCTATACTCATGAGGAAGCTGGGCAAAGTGATTCAGATGTAACAAGAAGTGTGTTCAAGTTAAACATTTTTTGATGATCTTATCTGCCTTCAGGGAACCCTTGAAAATGTTGCTACCAGACTTCCAACAGAGGAAATTGATGAGACCTCAGAAAGGATGGAGGCACGGGCCATTCTCAGTTCTACCACCACAGTCCCCACTCTGTCCAAGTGCTCCAGGGAGTGGTTTTATTGAGGGGACCTGGTAGGAGCTTTATAAGCAAGACTGGCTGGTGGGAGTGTTTGCCTGATACAGAAGGCAAACGCCCAGAAATACTTGCTTTTAGCTAGGGAAGACTTGTGCCCCACAACCTGAGCACTGAAAACTAAATTGCTGACAAAACATTTCTTTCTTCAAATTCAATGGCAGAAGATGGGCTGTTGTGGACCAACATCTCATTTCTTTCATTGAAGTTCTCATCTCTTTAACTCGCCCTAAAAAGCCCACACAACCCTGAATGAAATAAAATAAAGACCACCCTCTAAAGAAAACTTTACAAAGCCATTCCTGGAGACTGTTTCTTGAGGACAGACGCAAATTAGCCACTTAATGTCTCAGGTACTAAAATAATACTTCCCACTAGAGAAAACAATATAGTACTATTCTCAGAGAGGTAAGGAAATATCTGATTATTAGAAATAGCAATCTTGTCTTTCTGCAGGAACAAAGAATAATCAAGTCCCAGTCTGCACCCAACTTCTGGAATACAGTCCTATTGTTGCTCCAACCTCTTGATAGAAGACATTCAATTATTTTTTATTTAGGGAAAACAAAGCCTTTCTTGATACTTTCAGAGGATAAATAACTAGACAGCTGAAAATTTGGGGGATTTTTACTTGTTTGTTTTTTGCTAAAGAATGGTGTTATTGTAATATATCCCACCCTGATACAACATTGACTTTAGAAGTAGTGATAAATAATCACCCATGCAAGATACCATCATTATTTTTATATCATTTATACTTTGCCAAAATATATGCCCTTTTGGGTGAGGTTTAATCATGACACATTCTGAGTAGCCCACAATTTCAGAACTAGATGCAAGAAATAGGAAGTGAATTAGCAGGAATCAGGATAGAAAAAATTTTCTCATCAGAGTAGCAGCAAAGCTGGGATATGGATCCAAACCCAGTCCCATGCATGTTGCAGTTACATCTGAGCCATAGGTAATAGCCCTGCCATTTTTCTGAGAAGCACTGAACAGAACATCCCACCAGAAATATTTTCTATCGAGTCTACCCGTTTTAATATATTAACGTATATAGGCAAGATGGCTAACATTCTTTTTCAATTAAAATACCATATACAGCATCTATAAGAAGGATAAATTCAACTTGTACTTAGAAATGACAGTTGCTTATTCTTTCACATCACCAGCAAGTCACCCACAGGTGCAGAGAGTTCTGACTTTCCAGCCACAAGGATTTCAGATGCTAGATCTAAAATGACATATGATAATGCAGAAATGAAAATTAAGTGTCATGTATTCCTTCATATAAAAAGAAACACCTGTCACTAAGGGAAAGACAGCATTGTTGAGGTAGTGGTGGTGTTTCATTTTGGTTCAAGTCTTTTGTATTCAACTGCTATCTCAGCTAGTAATACAAGTGACACTTAGTAGTCTATAAACAAAAGGTTCTCCTTTCAAATCTAACCCAACACCCTTGAGTTTAACATATGCTTCACAACAAGCTGACTTCAGAAACATTTTGTTTATATACATATAAAGCATATACATGCTTTACTTTCAGAAAGCCTTTTGCAAAATGTTTCTTGCTGCTCAAGAGCCCTCTTGCTTTGGGTTGCCCTTGGTTTATACCAACATGACTTTGTCACTCTCATTCTCTGCCTCAGGAAGTTGTAAAACTGTGATCTTATTTCAGATATTAGGAACGCCAAATTGAAAATTAATCACCTTGGACTTTTAAGAAGTTGCAGCTATCATGAAAATAAATTTGAAATCAACCTTTTTTCATGTCCACCTGCCATTTTTATAGAAGTCAAAACCATATGTGCTTCCTCTTTGAAGTTTGTTTTTGCCCCCTAATGATAGCCTTCACATTCCACTGTATTGTTCTTTTAGCTATAGCTTTCCATCAGCCAATGGGGGGTGGGGAGGGAAAGAAAAAAGAAAAAGGAAAAAAATTAACAGCAGCATGACAAATGCTTGTGCAGATGTCTGATGCTGATGTGATAAATGGCTATAGTCTATGAAGTTGCAAGTACAAAATAATGTCAACAAGTTGCAATGATAAAACAGACCATGAAATATTTCAATATATGTTCAACAGTCAGGGCAATTTCTGGTTTGAATTACCAATCAATTTTTTACTGGGTTGAAATGATTTTTCTTACAGAGGAACCATTGTCTATGTGGTTGGGTTTTTTTCAAATTTCTGTCACAGTCTTCACATTGGTAATTCTGATTAATGTGCTCTGATTCCCTTATTTTCTCAAGGCTTCACATTTTCTTAGGAAAATAAAAGCATTCATAGCACTTAAAAGTCCAGGCTCTAGGCTGGGCAGAATGAAGCTGTCACTACTGCAGCACTTGCAGTAACTCACCTTTGAGGAGCACCAGAAGTGCAAAGGTTTGCTGCTCTGCTGTGCCCATTTGTGAAAAGCACAAAATGTAGAGTTGGGTCATGGAGAACAGAGGATGATTTTGGTCTCTGACAAGACTTAAACCCAATTATAAGTTTCCTATTTTTCTGTAATAAAAATTAAAGTTCATTGGGTTTTGTTTTTAATGATTAAAGCAGATGGGCAGGAAAATCAAATGACTAGTTGCTTTCATTTGTCATTCCCAAACTGCCAACAGAGCACAGAAATCTAGCATGCCTTACCCTTCATTATGATCTAGTAATTCAAACATGCAAACAGGGAAAGGGAAAAAAGATTAAAAAATAAAAATAAAATAAAAATAAAATAAAAAGTAAATGAGACAAAAGCACAAAGGATTGATCATGTGGCTGGATACAAAATCAGGCATGCATGAAATAATCATATGCCTCTTTAATTGGGAAAACACATTTTTCTCAAATCCAAATTTTAAACTGATATAGTCAAACCTAGGTCTGTGCAACACCACAGCAGATTTAAATCACACAGAATTCACTTTGTTTTTAACTGAGAGGTTTGTGCCTTTCTAAACCAAGTCAACTAAAGTGACTTATTTATCTTCAACAAAACAGGTGCATGACAATTTGCAGGTAAGCCCCAGCAAGAGATTTTATGATACTAAACTAAAGCTTTTGCATGCTGCACTATTCATTGAAGCTTGTAACTTATAAATTTTAACCCCAACAGTGTCATAAGTGATCTGGATGAGACTGGAGGGTAACTAACCGTAATGGCAAAACAAGAAAAGAGTGGAGAGTTTCCTTTTGAACAAATGAAAGCAAGGTTCACTCTGATGGGTTTTTTAACCAATGTCATCCATTAAACTTTTCTAATTAATAAAAATAAGAATAAAAACATACATGAGATAAGAAAGGAAGCTTGATGAAGTTTAATTCAGACTTTGGGATAATCCTAGGCAATAACTTTACACATGAAAGAAGGCTCCTTACTCTTCCAATGAAGGTTTAGAAAAGACAGTGTTTTTTGTAGTTCATAATGTCTGCATACTCTGTCAGCCTAATAGAAACTACTTTTCATATTAGTCTGGAAATCATAAAGGAAGGAGTTGCAATTTTGACAATATCCTCCTTCAAAACCTGTGCTCATAGAGTATCTCTGCCCACTATACTCCTATGAAGACTCATTTGCTCCCTGAATTGATACCTGTTTAGAAAGGAAAAAAAAAAAAAAATAGAAATCACCACTTTTTCACCTTCTCAGTTCTGTATTTTCTTTGCCAAAGGGAAAAAATACATGGTTGGTGCATGTCTGAGGCTGGCTTTGACTGGGATCTAATCACATGACCAAGAGCAGGGTCATTTTATCACATAACAGGAAAAAACAAGACAAAGAAAGAGCAGTCTGAGAAATTCCTGTTCCAAAGCTCCAAGGAAGAAACTGCAGGCATAAGACATAGCTGTTTTTTCCAAGGTAAACTGGTACTAAAAAGAGCTGTTGACCACCAGTATTCACCTTGCATGACCAATTTTCACTATTCTTCAATTCAAAACTGTGGTAGAGTTTCTCAGTGAGTGTACAGACCTGCTTCTTATATGTGAAGATTAGTCAATGGTTTTCACCTCATAACAGCATCCTTTCCTTAGTCATAATCTCTTCCTTTACAACATGTAGCCCAGACACCCTAAACCAAAAACTTCTGTTTTCCATAAAAGTATATGGTACTACTCATAAGCAAAATCTCTACTAGAAATAAGATATTATTGAAAAATATTGTCTGTCACAATTTTTACAAAACCCTTTTCACTAATCCATTTTTTGTAAACCATGAAAAATATGTAACAAAAAACCCACCCCAAACCAACAATAACAGCAAAAATCCCCACCCAACCAACAACAATAACAAAACCTTCAGAACCAAAAAACAGCAACAACAAAACTAAACAGGTCAAAATCTTCTCTACTATGGCCACTTTCCTGGTCAACACATTGGCAATCAGCAAACATACAGCTAGCTTGCTTGGCTGTATTTGGTTGAATAGGCAGTATGTTTCTACTGCTTCAGAAGGGGACAATAATCTCATCGTGGCACCATTGATGTCACACATAAGGGCTCCCTGCTAAATCATTCAAGGACTTCGTTAGACCTCAAAACAACTTTTTTTTTTTTTTAATGGGGAGAAATGAGCTAAAAGCATTTTCTGAGTCACAGAGGTAGGAAAAATAAAGCTGCTGTGGATATTTCTGCAAGCAAAGACAGAGGAGACTGCACAACATTTTCTAATTCTCTTCACTGCCATGGGAGCAGCAGCCACTGCCTGGCTGTTGAGCTAAGCAAGCTGAATTGTATTTGCATGATGTATATGTGTGATGTTATGGCTCTCCTGGGTCTGGAAAGAAAGCTGTAGAATTTGGCACCACAAGAATGAACTGTGTTTTAGCTGGAAAGCAAACCAGAGTATTTTTCAAGGAGAGGTGCAGCCAGGACTTGCTCTCATTTCTATCACTACTGTAAAACTTCCAGATTGCTGACAAATTTCTTGAAGGAGCCCCAGCCATTAATAGCGAATAAGGTCTTCCCAACTGCTGTCTGAGTATCTCTGAGCTTTATCCAAGTTCTCCCAGCAGTAAATCTCTCAAGGAGGCACAGTGGCCAAGAGAACAATTACAATCCTTTAATGCATAAGCAGGGAAATAGCATATAGCAAGTAGGAGTAATGAGCTGATATTACCCTCTGCATATAGCATTAGTGAGACCATAAATAGTACACTGGGAGCTCCCCAAAAGATTTCAGCAAACAGATGATAGCTCAAATGAGAGCCACAAAGTGATTCAACATCTTGAAAATACTGTCTTTTAATAATAAGACACTGAAGAAATTCAACCCATTTAGTTCATCAAAGACAAATCCAAGTGGTGACTGGCCACAGACTCCAGGTCACAACATAAGGAAGACATTTGTGATAGCTGGGAGCTCTGCAATATATCTTGAAGAGGGGAAGACAAAATGACAGCTGATATTAGAAACACTGATTTCAAGAGGGTTATTGACTGTTAGAGCATTTCCCTGAAGATGTAGGGGATTCACCATCATGTAACATACTTAGACCAAGCAAGTAATTTAACCAGAAAAAAAAATACCGAGCTCCCAGCAATGCATATGGAGTTTGGTTCTCTGGCTTGTGTAATGCTGTGTGGGATAGATGATCACATTGGTTTCCTCTGACACCAAAAATAAATAACCCTATATGGGAGCTATAGGCTCAATGATCACAGAACAGTTAAAGCTCCATGGTAGTATCTTCCCATTTGTCACCATTCAGTAAAAGGCTGTGATTTAAATATTCCTAAAAACTATTGCCCAGCAGCTTTACAAATAGGACATTCATAGATGTGTCTGTAACTTTCTCTTTGTCCTGATAGTACCACTTAGAAGCCACTGTCCCTTTTTCTTCCTCAGACCTAGATCCAAACATTCAGCCATTTTACTAAGACTCTCGGAGGGAAAGTCACCAAGAATTATCCAGGAGAAAACCCCTTTTGAACAGAATTATTTCTCTTGAGATCATTCTTGTATAGAAGTTGGAAAGCTGAATTTCAGGGGAACAGAAGGGGAATTACATGCCAGCACAATGACAGATTAAAGAGTGTTTTAAGAAACAAAGATCTATTTTAAAACCAAAACACAAAGGGAATAGTTTACCTTCCCAAGGGACCCTGCTAATTTCAATTACACATTCATTAATATTAATAAAATATCTGTACACCATAAGTAAATGCAGCATTTTATAGATATTGATATAAAACATTCTTCATCCTCAGAAAACTTATTATGCCAGGATCAAAACCTGCATCAAGATCCATGCATGGGAGTGTTTATATAATCATATATTGGACAATACAATAAAAACTCAACAGAAACAGAAAGATAAAAATTATGACAACAATCAGTACATGAAAATATCCTTGGGAGACAGGAAAATTTACTGAAAAAGATATGTTGAGAACTGTTTCCTAGGAATCATTCAAAATAACTTTCAATATGACACTCATCCCAATGAGAAGTCAATAATCCGATATGATGTGCTCTTTATGTTACAAAACAAGTGAGGCATGTTGGGAAAGCTTGCAAGTGCTCAGAGGAGAAAAATAAAAGCAAAGTTTAAAAAAAACCCCAGTGGTAACTTCAGAAAATGAAAGGCAGTTCTGGAAGAGACAGATGAGTGGTCAAAGATGCCTGAGAAACACACACTAATTATATGGCTCTCACCACCACATGTGATATCACTCACCCAGAGCAGTACAAGCTCTCGGAAACAAAAATCAGCACATTTTCCAAGGGGCTTCAAGAAAACTTAGTAAATCCAACTTCTGACTTTTGTGATGATTTATGTTAATACACTGCAGTCATTTTTTTCTGTGTACAGTCTGTGGAACAACTGAAATTTAAACGAATGTTTCCCATAGAATATCCAGCATATCAAAATGGCAACAAATTAATTTCACAAGATGTTTCTTTTGCTTTTATTAGAAAGACCAATTTTCATATCCTGAGCTGGAAGTCATGATGATATTTAGAACATGCTGACAGTAATGCACTGTGTCATGAAGACATGGGCATGCTCCTCAGAATGGGTTTGCAGACTTCCAAAGTTTAGTGCATAAGCTTTTTTCTTTGTTTTACTCAATATTATTTCCTTTAGTTTTAAGGTGAGAGCCAACTTTTTATTCCAAATTGCTCTGCTTCAAATGCCTGATGAATTACACAAGTTGTACATGTATACATTACATATGTTTATTGCATAACTACTGTAAAATCATTTTGCCTTAAAATATAATACAGTTACAGGCTGGAAAACTGCCATGTTTGGCTTGGTCCACATTTCTCAAATCTAGTCCCAGGCAACACTTTTCCCCAAGGGTTCATAAATGCAAACCTCCTGAAGGACAGTCTTGGAAGAGAAGTGTGCAAGAACCATTCCCAGAAAGAAATAGAAATGGGAAGAGTGATGCATTTCAAAGATGCATGCTGCACATGTAGTAGAGGGGAAAAAAGATGCTTTACCACTGTCACCTTTGTTCAGTGAGAAATGTAAGCTAAATTAAATGCAGCTAGATCCACTCTTCACTGTCCACGGCTTTGGTTCCCTGCCCAACTCCTTTAATGCATTGCCATTGCAAGGGTTTGTTTGGGAGCTGCAGTCATAAATCACACCGTGAAGCTGCTTCCTCTCTCCTTGCATGCACCTGCAGAGGAAATGTGCCAAGGGGCAGAATTAGGCATGCTCTCAGGACTGTGGGCAATACAGCAACCCTAGAAGCAGTCTGGGATGGGCTGCCATCCTTTAAAGCAACCAGCAGTTTTTTTGACCTGCAGAGCAGCTGAGAATCTAGAGGATGTGAGGATGGCACAAGTTTTCCAGAGGCAGACCCAGGAGACCCCTGCACAGGCAGCTGCTGGAGGCCCCAGCTGTGTGCAGCCAGTGCCAGCAAGAGCCTTACAAGAGCAGGACTAGGACTGAGGTACAGACGCTGGGGAATGTCTCGGAACAGACTGAGCTGCACTTGCAAAAGGTGTGGGGAGCTATGGGGAGTATTCACACCGGCCTTAAGGGTCTGACCTGCATGTGCCACTGCTCTACAAATCAGAGATTATTCCAGTGCTGCTGATTTCCAATAAGGATTAAACAAAACAGAGCAACCAATGTTTTGGGTTTTTTTAATTTATCCTAGCTTTGATGGCTTTGCCTGAGCCTCCTCCTGAAGGATTCCTGTTTTGAGAAGCATTGCTCTAGCTGTTTTAACAAGTTAGCTGTTTTGAATAATGCCATTTGTAATGCAGTTGGATAGTCTGTTCACCATAATGTAATAATAATGCATTACATCCATTACCACCATATCAGCCCCAGAATGAACATGCAATGTTAATTTGTCTCCTACCTCATTGGCTATATAACAAATGTAGAGTATCTGTCACATTATCTCAAAATGTCTGTTTTATCCGTGAAGTGTTTGACAAAGCACACGTTACAAATGGCTACTCATAGTGAGTTGTACACAAAACTATTGTACGAGCTCTTATAGCAATATAATGTAGCAAGGAACTAAAATCCAGAATTCAGCCATCATCATTCTGTATTACAAGACATAAAGGAGCACTGGAATCAAGACCTCTCTTATTCCTCCTCCCCACCAGCCAACACCATGCTTGCTACTTGCACTCTGTGACAAATAGGTTTGGAGGCTTTGTCTCAAAAAACCCCAAAAAATCCAAACCTACATTAGGAGAGGTAGATGAATTAGGAATAAACTGGAAACAAGAAACTGTCAATTTTACCAAACAGTATGAGCAAATCAAGGGTTTGTGTTCACAGTCACCTTATGCCTCCATCTATGAAATGGAGATCCTCTCAGACAGGCACAATGGCGGTTCATTAGTGTCCACCCAGGACTCCCCACCCTCAAGGTGCTTTTGTAGCATAAAGCCATTACATTGACCATCTCTGGCAGTCTGCCCCATCTTAGTAAGTTCTGCTTCCATTTATTGCATCTGACTTTAAGCTTCCTCTTCGGAAAATACATCAGTTACCAAAAAGAAATGCAGTGTGATCTGCTTCTTAGTAATTTTTTCCTCCTTAGTTATCAGGGTTCAGTTTAAATTGAGCAACCATCAAGTGTAACTTTAAAGACTAGACAAGATCCAGCAGATGATTATTTATTTATCTTAAAAGTTCACTATGTGGTATTCAGCAAATAAAATGAACAGGGTTAACTCCCTGTGTTAATATATCTAGAGCCTTAAACTGCAATTTATAATACATAGGTCACCTTTCTAAAGACTTCCAAGGCATGCTAAAAATCCAAAATTCTCCAGGATGGAGTCCCAGCTATCAAGGGCAAAGCTCTTTTTGGCTTCAACTACGATCAGATGCATATGTTAAATTATAAAATAACTTCCAGTTCAGATTCCTATAAAATCATCATTATTAGATCTGCCCAAACTAAACGATAACACATTTTCCATTAATTCTTCCAGAACAGCTTATAACATGTAAAAAAAGAAAGTAGACGTGCCCACAATTTCTTATGGACTTAATAGCTAAGCTACAGTTTTCATCTTAATTTTACACCTCCTCTTTGGCTGTTCAGCATCGTTTAAACCAACATCAGAAACTGATGTTACTTCTGTCCCAGTGAAATTACCCATCTTGCATTTTATCTAAGGTTACTCCATTGAAATACTTGACATTTCTTTGCGTCGAATGTCTGACAAAAATCACTACTCAAGGTGATGTGGCTGTACAAACATATTTAGCTGAGGTTTAAGCTGTCACTGAGATGGGACAAGGCTTCATCCCATATAACACACAGAACTTATGACATAAATGTGGCCTCAGGGATTTCTTTCATGATTCAACAAGTCTCCTTTTGGTAGCAGCAGAAAATGTAAACAGGTATTATCGTTCTATAGGCGCTACCTTGACATTTCCTTTCTACTTCTTGCCATGTGACCACACCTCAACATGCTGAGCACAGTTCAGCGAAGTCCAACAAAGCCAACTTGCAAATACTCTGGAGAAACTATAAACAATACTATTGTCTTTAGAAAGCATTCAGAGAAAAAAAGACAAAAAAGCAGTTGACACTTGACACATGGACTAAGCCCAACAAAGTGTTTTGAAGATCACTCTTTCCTGCTTTTATAATCCACTAACTTCTTATTGTTATTTTTTAATCCAGTATCATGCCCAGACTGTTTCTTTGTTACCTCTAACCTGGCTTTTGGAAAAGTATGACTCTCATCTTCACATGTTTCTACAACTTTCTGCAAACTTCTAAGCCAAATGATAGAAATAGCACAGTTTTGTTTCTCTTTGTAGTTCAGACTCTTTGTGTCCTTCAAATAAATCCTTACTCCTACGGAAAGTAAGTAAGAAATGTGTTACAGTGGGCTAATTTATAGCATGAAATAGGGCAATTGACTCCTTGTAAAACAGACTTGAAACAAGAACTCGAAACCACCCTTAGACATATCTTGAAGGGATTTAGTATGGATACATCCTGAGTATTATTTACATAGTACTAGACACTGTCATTATACGTACTAAAATCTATAAAACTGTAACAGAGAGCCTCTAAAGAACATAAATGATCTGGGGCTACTGAGCCTCAAATGCTCTTTATGTAAAAATCTTAACAAGTGAAAAGCAACTCAACAGTGAAAAGATCCCCAAGCGCATGACGTCTTCTAGAAATTTATACTGCTTACTGAGAAAACATACCTGGGAAATAAGTTATATTAAGTCAAAACAATTAAAGCCTAGTCCACCTGGTTCATTCATCTAAGATGTTCTGCTCTGTCTCAGCCAACAATGCTCAGGTACCCACAGAAATTAATTATTTCATGAAGCATCACATCAGTTAGGTTTAACTGTGTGACTACAGTTTGGCAAATGTTTCCACACCCTCCTCAACCAGGACTTCTACTTACTGTTAGTCATATATAAAAAGAAAATGGGGTTTTGGTACTTGTATGAAAAGAATATAAAATTTGAAAACGATAGTTAAAAAAATTGAGGAAGAGAATAACAATGAGCATTTGAAAAATGGAGCATATAACCCTACTCTGAAAGACTCTCTGCAGCTTAATTTATTGAGAATGTTATCAGTAGGACTTGACTGGAAACTACAAGCATGAACAGAAGACCTGGAAACATCAGTTTCTCCAGCTGACAATACCCAAGGGAAAATATAATGCCTGAAAGCAGCTTTTGGGCATAGCCTGAAAATAATAAGTCATGTTATTTTAACTAAGAGCATTTAATCAATGGAGCAAATTCCTTAGAGCCATTAAAGCTTTCAAAAAATTAAATATTTGGCAAATGTCTATCAGATGACTAGCTGATTACGTCCCCTTGTAGATCAGCTTTATTTAAAAAAATATTTTTGATTTATCTAGAAAATCTAGGAATAAATTTGATTTTGTTGCAAGCACTGCAAGATGGTCATTGGAAACAAAATGCTAATTATGTGGATAGCAATTACCAGTGTTCCACCAACTGAATTATTTTAAAAGTATTTAATATAATCAAGCATCTAAAAATCAACACTGTTCACAACAGGAACCAAACTTTTCCCTATTTACCAACTAAACAGATTACTACTAATCTAGTTTTATTTCTGGAGAGATACCGTAGATCAAAACATCAAAAGAATGTTATTCTTGATACTTTAACAGCAGAAGAGCATTGAACATATAAATTCTGGTGTCTGCTTTGTACTGGAACCGTCTGAGATATAAAGCTTTATTCAACGCAGGGATGGCAAAACTGGCCATGGTGTAAATTAAGTAGGATTTCTGCAACACTTTTAAAATAGGCTTTAGCATGAAATGAAAAACAGATTTTCTTTTGAGTTGACCCATTTATGCTTAAATATTTGTAGTTTTTTCAAATAGTTGTAGGTTTTTTTCCTGCCATTGTCAACATATTCATATTGCAGAGACAGACTTGGTAGGAGAGCCTTCCCACAGCTAACACAAATCCCACAAATATGTTTGGTAGCAGCCAGACGCTGGATGGCTTAATGTATAAAATACTCACTCAAAATTTCAAAACAAGCTCAACTGGATGTATCTTACACAAGTTGTTGTGTGGCTATGGAAGGGAGCACAACTCTGACTATGGTGAATACTGGTATACCCACAGGTGCCTCCACCACCAGCAGCCAGCATCAGTGTCATGGTTTTCCACAGTGCAGCTTTTTATGAGCTCCACACATTCTAATAATGCACCATTCATCCGTGTTTTCAGCCTACATGAGAATGCAGCTTAGAATGTTAAAGTGTATGTTAAATTTACAACCATATAAATTCATTTAATTTCAGCTGCTAACTAAATATGCCAAATCTGCCATCTGATGTGCAAACAAAATAGGAAGAATAAAAGAACTACTACACATTGTGAAGGAAAGATAGGATGATTTTATCTTCTTATTCATAGTTCTCCCTGCAGTTCATACACTTTCAGGATGGGTGTGTGATGTGGCCTGAGTTAGGAAGACTTCTGTCTTTCAGAATCCCAGAGGTGACGGGGGATGGGACAAGCTGTCTCAGGATGCACAGGGTCCCCAGTGGATTTTCTGGCAGATTAACATTTGATAGAGGAGGGAGAAAGGGGTTGGGGTTTGGTCAGCTAAAGATAAGCAGTTATTTTGTTTAGTTATTCTGGATTTTTTTTTCTTCCCCAGGAACAGGAAAGATTGTTTGGCAACTATTCAGCCACTTAGCTGAAGCCAAAACATTAGCAGCAATTCAACTGTTTTTATTCCATACTTTTCCTAACTAGTTGACATGGGAAGGGAGAAGCAGCAGTTGAAAACCAACGGATGATGGCTGGATGACATCACTCTTGGATCAATCTCAAGAGTAAGGTTTTCCAGCATGATAAAACAAACACATCACTGGATAAACATCTGACCACAAGTAATTCTTAATGGTCATAGTTAAACCAGCAGGGAGGGATCAACGATTAAGAAAGTAATTTTAAAAGTGGTGGTTGGAAACAGATTAAAAACAGCAACAACACAGAACAAAAAAACCAATACAGATGGACACCAGTGATCCATATATACTGAGAAACCTAATGAAATGGAAAATTTACAGAAAGGAATAAAGGCTAATAGACCTAGGAACTTGCAGCTGGCAAACCAAGAGTGCTTCTTTCCTGAAAGGAAAGCATGCTCCTGAGCTGCATTAGTAACAACGTCCCAACTTCAAAAAAAAAAAAAATTTCCACCCCAAATTCAAAGTACCATTTCATCTTTGATTAAACTATAAGCAGATATTGAGATTCAAAGACCTGTGTTTTTAGAAAAAGAGAACAGTAATTTTGGGTGATGAAAAGAGTGATTTATAAAAAGTCCCTGGTCTAAGTATCGGAAGAGTAAAGCAGTAAGAGTTTCACAACCTGGTGTGGAAAAGTCTGATGGAATACTTGCTAATTTTAAGAACAAACTATCCAAAGGTACAGTTTTGGGGAATTACAAGATTTTGGGGATTTTTCAGGCCAGGCTAAACACCCATCTGTTATGGAGTGTTTAGGGATAATGAAGTTAATTCTGTCATAATGCCAGGAAACAGACTACAAAATCTGTCAGACACCTTTCACAATGAATGCTTCTATGAAATACTTCACACATTATTTACATGGCAGGAAAAGGAAATAACTTGACTGTACTCTAAATGGAAAGGAGCACAAGTGCAGACCACAGATAATATTGGTTCTTCTTCATCAAGAGTAAGTAGTTTCTTGTCCCCATGCGATGTTCTTGGAAAAAGGGAAAATTAAGTGAATAGGAACACAAGCAAATTGAATGAAGCACTATAAGTAGCAGTAAGGCAGCAGGCCAATAATTTTGGCATCAATATAGAGCATGTAATATTAAGCAGCAAATGATCAAACATTCTCTGCAGTCAGACTTTGATGTTGGACAGTGGGTAGGCCCCCAAGTCATCTCATGTTGCCTCATTGCATTTCCTTTAGAGCATTCCCCATCCTTAGCACATCCTATTCCCTGAACCAGGGGCTACTTCTCCCCTGAGCTCCCCTTAGTGAGGTTTTGACAACCTCTCTCCTTATTTTAATTCTCTCCCTCTCCTGAGATGTTTTCCCCCATTTTACTTTATTTGAAGGATGGTGACCATCCTGACAGGTGGATATTCCCCAAGTCTCACAACTCTACTCAAATGGTCTCTTATCAGGGTGCCCCTGAGCAGTGAAAACTCATAACTCATTTGAATGGGAAACAGTTGGGGGCTCGCCACACTTCATCCTGTGAGACTGTTGACACTGTTAGCAGCTGTCAGTGTCGCTCTTGTTCTTACCAACTGGGAGCATATCAAAATGTTACATGCACATTCAGCAGTGTAGTCTCTCCTATTTCAGTTTAATGGGAATTAAGAATACACATCAAGGGCAAAATACACCCCACAGTTGCTAAATATTTTACACATTCTTTTTTTTTTAAATTTACTTGCTATAGGAGAATAAAAAGAATTCAAATTCAAGGAAATCCGTTACAACCAGATATTACTAGCAATAGCATCATATAGCTGTGCAAAACTTTGTTTCACAGCAAGACAACTAAAATCACTGTACCACACTCTTAGTTTAGGGAAACAAAAAAACCTTACAGAAATTTCTTGGTAATCTAGAAAAAATGAGATTGGCAATCTCCATCCAATTCCCAACAGGCAATTGTTCACACTGCAAAACTGTGAAAATTTTGCTGGCAGATTCATTTTGGAGGCCAAGATTAGAATTGCCATGGGCTCTACACACAACCATAATCAAATGGAGAAACATGGACAAACAGTGAGATACCAGATCACTACTTGCTGAAAGACACAGCTTCTTGTCCTCAAAAGAAAGTGAGAGCTTCAATCCTAAATTAAATTAGAGTTTTTATGAAACATTCACATATTACTTGAAAATAAGAGTACATGGGACATCACGTACTACTCATGCACTTTATTTCTTATCAAATGGTAGCAGCCAAAACTTGCATATTTTGACTGCAGTTTTTGTTTCACATTTTGAAAATAAAGATGCAACTTCATTTCTGAAATCTCTTGTACAGAAAGGAGCCAGGATAAGCAAGTTATACCAGTTGTGTCATTACTTTACTGTTTACACTTACATACATGCTAGTGACATGAAAAACTGTTTCATTGATGGATCATCCAGGCTCTGGGTTGACACTCAGCTCTGGAGTATTTAGATACTGTGATTTAAGATGGCACCACTGGCAGCTGTCACCCACCTCTAAACTTAGCAGCAGCAGGAATAATCTTGTGCCAGACCTTCAGCCGCTACAATTCACAGCCTGACATATTTTCTAAACCACCTTAATTGCTTAGTCAATGCATCTGTGTCCCAGACTTACCCACCCGCCTGTGAATTGTGGCAGCTGAAGATCTGGAGTCCATTTATTCTTGCTGCCTGTGTGAAGGGGGCAGTAGCCTTTGGTTCAGGAGTGAACAGACAGCTTCTGGTGACAGCGTCCCAATGTATCGACTCTAGGACTACCATTGAGTGCCTTGGGAAGAGTATTGTCAGCAGGTTGAGGCAGGTGATCCTGCCCCTCTACTCAGCCCTGGTGAGGCACATCAGGAGTGCTGTGTCCAGTTCTGGGCTCCTCAGCCCAGGAGAGACATGGAGCTCCTGAAGCAGGTCCAACAGAGGGTTGTAAGGATGACTAGGGGACTGGAGCACCTCACTTATGAGGATAGTCTGAGGGGGCTGGGCCTCTTCAGCCTAGAGGAGAAACAACTGAGAGGGGACTACACCAACATCTATCAATACCTGAAGGTTTCAAGAGGATGGAGCCAGGCTGTGCTTGGTGGTGTTCAGCAATATGACAAGAGGCAGTGGACAGAAACTGATGCACAAGAAGTTCCATCTGAACATAAGGAAGAATTTCCTTACCACGCTGCTATAGCACTGGAATAGATTGCCCAGGGGAATTGTAGAGTCTCCCTCACCGGAGGTATTTTCAAGAACTGTCTGGACAAATGTTGTGTCCTGCTTGAGCAGGGAGGTTGTACTGTGGTCCCTTTTAACCTGAACAATTCTGTGACATTGTAGCTACCATTGCTCTCAGGGTGCAGTCAGTGCTCCAACCAGTCAGTTTGATAGTGCCCCAGGAGCAGCTCCATCCTTAGTGCTAGCATGACTAACAGATTCTCTTTTGGGATAGAACACATTGCAAATGTTATTCTAAACTCTGAGGTCTCTCTAATTGGTCTCTTTCAGTAGATCTCAACAGTCTCATTCATCTGCAATGCTTAAAACTTTAGATCTAAATAAGATAATTTACCATGGAGCAGCAGTTGATCTACAAAATAACTGGGAAAGCTGAGATTGGCTATAAAATATGCGCTCTGACAGCTTGCAAGAATTGTTTCTGATAACACACATGTAGGCATACAGAGTCAAAAAATAATCTTTCATATCCCAAAGAAATTAAACCAGGTGTTGTTTTCCTTTTTCCATCTGCAAATAAGTCCTCTTCCTTCATCTCCTGTTCTTGGTTCCTCCTTTTCCAGCTTTTCTTCTTTGAAATTAAAAGAGCAGAAAAGAAAAAAATAAGAAAAGCAGTTAAGCTCTATTAGCTCTGAATTGCTTAGATAGCACTGGTTTGAGATGGTAAAAAAAAGAAAAGAAAATTACATTGGGAAGATCTTCTAGTCCTTGGACTACAACTCCTTTAAGTCCAAATGTACTTCCAGATAAGCTGGGAGGGGGATGGGAGGGGGATGTTAATACAGAAATACATTCAAACTCTCATATAGGAATAGTAATACTTTAACAAAAAAATTTAGAAATAAAATTATTCCAATTCAAAATGTTTCACTACTTCTACATGCTTCTGCAGGTTGTGCCATGATGAGGCACAGTCATATGTAATGAAAGGAAGTGGTGTCACCACTGCAGGACACAGCCTACCAGTTCTGCCACAGTCTGTGTTGAAGATGCCTGTTCTCTTAAATGTGCATTTCAAAGAAAGGAAAAAACCACAGCAACAATACTACACAGAATTTTTTCTTTTGTTTAGAGATCACAGAATTCACATGGATACTGAGAAGATGTTGCCTGAACAACAACTTAAGGATACTACTGTCTTTAAAAATACTTAAATGACTTATTAAAACATTCTTGCCTGGTCCCCTCATCCATCTCTATAGACTGTGAAACTCCAGCCAATCCGAAAAAAAAAAAAAAAGAGTTGTATTCACCAAGGAAACACTGGACCTGAATTTAAAAATATGCTTTCCTTCACTGCTTTTGATAGAAACACAACTTATTGCTGTTGTTGGGCTCCAATACTTGGCGACAGCAGCTACTGGAGAAAGGTGAAGCATATCTTCATAAACACTTAGACTAGCCCAACAGAAAGCACTTCAACCACAAAGCAGCCTCTCCCAAACGCTTTGCTTTTTACTTGCTAAAATGCATTGCAGCTCAGTTTCTGCCCTGTGGCTGTGTATCTTCACAGTGCTGTGACAGAAACTATTTTAAACCCAAGCAGCTTTCTGCCAGATAGTCACCCAACTAAAGATGAGCTAGAAGTTGCTCTGGTTTTGGTTACCTGCACAGCTCTGACACAGCTGGTTTCTTCCCCCAGAGATCACCATAGCATGGCAACAAATACCATCCCAGAACTCTCCTCTCCTAATCATGACCTCAAGCTTGTTTCCACACCACCCCTTCCGGGATGCTGCTACCTCTCACTGTGAAGACTATGGTTTCCCATCAGGTCTAGTTAAGTGGAAAGTTTCCCAGAAAGAAGGCACAAAACCAATAAAGCAATTAGTGACCAATTAAGTTCATTAACACTGTTTACCTACAGGAGAAAGGCAAGCCTTAACTAATTAGCGGTAAGTTTATTTTTAAGAGTAAAAAAGCCTTTTGAAAACACCTTCTGAGTCACAATGTTTGTTTACAGACAGCCATCAAGGTATTACATTTTTCCACCCTCTCCTAACTCATTTCAGATGTTAGGAGAGCAGCAGGTCATTCAAAGCATAATATGCTTGATTCAAGCAAGGGAACCATTTTTTGCAGTAGCAATGGTTTAGTGCTGTGATTTCTAACACTGATTATGAGCTGATTTTAGGCAATGATTACAACTGCAACCCTGCTGAGAGTTACGAATTATCAGCACCTCAACAACAGAGACTATATTAAGCCTCTGTTCAACTCCCCAAGTAGAACATGAGGAAAAATATTTCCCAGCCTTTAAAAGCATCTTGTCAATGTACTAGAAGTTTGTATACATTTTGTTATATCCTTCTGCTAACTTGGCTTTACTGAGACAAAATTCATCTTCACAGAACTCAGAGACAAATATAAAATTGCAAATATAAAACTATCTTGTGTGTAGCTGTATACTGCCATGCACATATTTTTATCCTTTGCCCTTAGGGCAGGAGAGGACAGGAGAACAAATCAGGTCTCATTAAGACTTTTTTGTTTCAACTTTGCACATAAAAAACATCCAGAGAAGTGTGGGGCTCTTGCAGTTGGGAAAATGCATGGATTTTTGGCTGCACTCACATGAAACAGATAAGCACCATGAACATGGATAGGACTAAAAGCATTAACCCAAAGAATAGTGAATGGAATCTCATTAATCAGGAAATTTTTAATATTTACATGCTTCAAGAATTTACTTTTGTCTTTACATCAAATTTGAAGTGTAAGATCTAATCTTTATGCTTCTGTTACAAACCTTTCTTTTCTTTCTTAGTGTATTGAAATGTTGTCTTCTAGAAGCTCTTCTGTCTGTGTCCACTGCCCTTCAAACAATTCCCTTAAATACATCTAGCATGACTAAAGGACCCCCAGACTTGAAAACCCATGCAACAGATACTTCTTTCAAAATGTGACCAGCAAATGCTCTCATATAAAATTGAAACTGGCTGAACACAGTCTTCATTTTGCTGAATAGTCAGAGTATTATGGAGTAAGTAGGACAAATCTGGTCTCTGCCTCACATCAGTCTGACAGCAAATGTATTGTGCTCGTGACTTTGAAGAAATTTAACACAGAAATTTGATTTCATGTCCATATATCTTCATACATAGATGATTTGTCAACAGCTGGTATGCGATACCAGAATTACAGACTCAGTTTCTCTTCAGTACCTTGCTTGGCCTGCAATTTGTTTAAATTATTTATAAAAATCAGATAATAGTGCAAAACGGTTTTCATAACTGCTGGCCTGATTTACCTTTTAAGTGCATAGCATCTATAAGATGCCCATGTTAAGGGGTATAGAAACACACACTTCAGTTTCAGAGATGAAGCATAAGAAGGAGTTCTTCCAAAAGTAAGAAAATTAACATACCAATCTCTCAGCCCAAGAATGAAGACCACATTTCTAGTATGCTTTTAGGGGAGGTGAATCATATAAATAATTATCCTACCTCTAATAAAAGATTTTTTGACTAATTTTGTTGAGACAGAACCATTTTTCTCGAGTTTTCAATGTGGAGGATATTTTGCTATATTTATTTTTTCTTTTAAATACATTCTTAATTCTCATTTTACTGATGAAAAAAATTATACATTTTCATAAGTTTTTTAAATAGCTGAATATTTTATCTTACAACTTTGAAATTATAAATTAAGCCTTTTTTAAAGAAACATTCATATTCATTCTTATCATCTCTGGAAATGTAAGGATATTAAATTAGATAAAAGATATTTCCCTAATTTACTTCAAGAATATATAGATACAACAAAAAACTCCTTAAAAATACCAAATGTGTGGGACTTTCCAAAACAAAATACCACACTTGACCTATTTTTGGATATGTCTTCCTAGAATAGCCTCATGCTAAAAGAACATACAAAAAATTCCTGGAAAATTAGACTTTTAAATATTTTGAATTAAGAAGCGTTTTACACAGTAAGGATAAAAAGGCAGTACTCATTGTTCTTGGTATATTAATTTCTGTAAAATAAGAAATGGCTTGAAAATTACTTGGTTTTCCCTGTTTAGATCAAAATGAACTAGAGACTGAAGTTTTTTCATAAAATTTTGTGAATTCACACAGAAAAGTTGCTGCTGTTGTTTTTTTAACCAGAAGTGTAAAAACCGGTATAACAGGACCTAAACTGTGACAATATGTACAGGCGGTGCCAGACCTTCAGCCAAACCCTTGCCACCTGAAAATGCTAACTGGAATAAAGTTCTGAATCCCACTTCAAACACATCAAATTCATGTAATAGGAGCAATACAGCATTGTCATTGTCCACCTCAACTGATCTCAACAACCTGGCAGCACAGAAATGTGCACAGGTGTGATATGTATTACATACGAGTCCTGCAAGTTGAGAGCCAAGCTGAATTAATTGTTCTTTCACAGGCCCCATCCACCATCTTTCAAGCAGTAATTCCTCAGTCTCTTCAGCTACCCAAGAAGAAGAAATACACTTCCCTTTAGTGATGGATGCTGTGGCGATGAGTGCACTGCTGGTGCTCACCTACAAGAAAAATGGCACCACATCGACAGATAGTTATGTCGTGTGGCAAGCTGCCTCTACAGCTGACACTGTAGCCTTCTCTACCCTATTACACCCTGTAGACTCTGAGATGCATCAGTGACAAAGTAGTATTCTGCTGTTTTGAGGACAGAACGTCAAATGCTGTGGAGTCAAGTTCTGCTAATGTCAAAGCAGGCCCTACTGTACTAGGCCAGCCAGGGATATTTGGGATATCAGCTTTCTTTCTATAACATGTGTTTTACCAAAATCCAGCCAGGGTCATGGGTGGAATAGTAATAAAAAAAGTTCTTGTCTTTTTATTTTCTCTCAGTTGTTTGGTTTGTCCTTCACTGGCAGGGCTTCAAGAATTTTTCTGCATGGTCAGCTTGACCAAGAAGGCCCAAAATTCTGAGGTTTTATACCCCCTGCCTTCATTCATTGACTGCTCTAAAATTATTTTTGAGCCAACAGCTTAAATGGTTCTCATCTATTATTCTTATTCAGTATTTCATTGAGCTCAGTGTATTAGAGATCATCAGTGTTTCCCATAGATTTTTATCTCCACCATTTAGTTTGATAATGCTTTTGGTCGATTATTGTGGCTCTCTTTAGTAATAGGGAAAAAGAGACATCAAGCTCTTAGAAGGCAGCTATGTACACCCTAGGGTTATAATTACTCAATTTGTGATATTAAAGAGATTCCCGTCCCTAAAGATCATGGATATCTGCCACGTCTGTGTGGGCACATCAGAACTAGCTTTACACCAATCCTGGTCAATAGCCATGCAAAACCAGAGCCAAGCATGAGTTAACTGCTTGGCTACTCAAGCAGTTTTGTGGATACACTAGAAAACTCACCTTTTGTATACACAGGAAACAAGTGTCATCACCTTACAGTGGAAATAGAAGAAGAGTAGTGTTCTTACCTGTAACATTTAAAACCATTTTGAGGGACAATCACCCTCCACAAATAGTAAGTTACACTTTGAATTCTAAGGGATGTTAAGAGAATGGATATTCTTACTGAGTTGCTTCATTTCATCTGTAAGTGTGGAGCTGGCCACAGTGAAATTGGTAGGAAAACACTTTCTGAAGAAATAGATATAAAATAGAGAGAAAATCACAGCATAAAAAAAGATGGGGCTTGACTTGCTCTTTCTAAAGTCCAGGCGAGTTTCACTGCAAAGGTCAGTGGCAATAACACAAGACAAGGCTCTTTTGGCAAAATCCACCTGCAAAGGAGAAATTCAGTACCTTGTTCATGTACGTTTGTGCGCACAAATTTCAATAATAAATAGTAGTGTTATGTTTCTTCATTGTTTTTTACTGCATCATGAGTACATCTTTACAAATACTTCACCAGAAAGTATGGAATGGGACCTATTAACTTTTGTTTCACCAGTGTAACATTTCTGTAAACTTTAGAAAGTGCATAATTCCACCACTTAATATTGTAAGAGAGATGCAGTAGAAATCTTAATCAGGGCTCTTACTCACATTGAAATACATCCCGATTTAGTGACCATCCCATTTAAGGAAAGTTTTCCTGAACCGTCACTTAATGTAAACCAAATGTCCTCTGCAACTCCTTCCTCCTACTGAAGCATTTTGACCCTTAGCCACCATATTAACACCTCTAATTGTAACTGACAGGGCAATTTCCTGGTTGCCATTGTGCGAGACAAGCAGAGAACACTAGCCACAAGCAATTTATGACCTTTGACTGTCATATTAACTCTTTTAATTGTAACTGACAGGGCAGTTAGGCCAAAAAGTGTCCCGGCAAAGCAGTCCAGGCAGTTGTGAATGTCCCACTAAAGCCAAGGAAGGAGTATCCAGTCATTAATGTGGAGGGACTGATATGGAGAAAGAAGGGGCAATACCTGAGGCTGGACAATCCTCAAACTTCCTGTAATCATCACTGATTTTTTTTTTTGCTTCAATTTGTGCTAACATTTTCTGCTAAAAGCCAGAACTACTTTTACTGAATGCATGGAATTTGATTTTAACTTTTGAAGAATATTTTCCAAAATTTTTGAATGAAAAATGTTCTCAGTATTCCTGCTCTCAATGACATGATTTTTAATGTCAACAAATTTCAGGTTCTTTGATGAAAAAGACAGTTCCTCAGCATTTTATGTATGAAAATGTAAATGTTCTTACTTTGTTTAAATAAAAACAATTATCTAGAGTCTTGGAAAACATGTAAAGTGAATGCACCTCTGGACAACAGCCACTGAAGCATGCTCTAACGTGAGACGAAGTAAGCGAGAGGTTATCTCTAGTGGAAGAGAGGGAAGTGCTGCAGATGACACATATCCACTTTTGGTAAATGGGCCTCTAGAGGGTGAAATATCATACAAACACTTTAGCAGGTCTGATATCATCCAGCAGCAGGTGAGGGCACTAATCAGATGCTAAAAAGATTCTGTCTTACTTATTATTTTGTTTTAGTTCTACATGCATAAACACTGATCATTAAATTTGAGTATTTTATTATATTTTTTGATCTGGCCTATGGATAGGTTATATTCAGATAAAGTAAAGATGCTGGATACTTTCTTATTGCAATCTATCAATCCTTTTTCCTTCAGAGGAAGAAATAAAACAGTCTTAGCTTGAAATTTAAACATAACCTGTAAGAAAATCATAGAATCTCTTTTCAGGTTTATATATCATGTCAAACAACTTTTGTTTAATTCCAAGCACTTTCTAACTGTCCAAGATTTCCCTTCCCAAGGTGTTCCTCAAGAGAAAAGGGAGAAATCCACATTAAATCTAGAAAAACTGAATATCCAGTGTTACCAAACACAGACAGTTGGAACGCTGAGGAGCTGAAAGAGATCCTAGTCTAAGAGTGCATGTCCACAAATGACTCTTTTGACAGCAAACCCAGCTTGCCCCCTACATTCATCATCTTGTTCACAGCGCAGCCCTACAAAAAACTTGTCAGCTTAACTGAGAACGAAATTACACATTATAGAAAACATAATACCTTGTAGACACCAGAACAGGAAGATCTTCCTTCCCTTCTTACTTTCAACTACTGTTCCTCCTCCAGGCTTGACCTGACCCTTTCCATGTGCCAGCAGGAGCATGTCTCTGCTGAGCCAATTCAGCTCACTTTCCCCGGCAAAAGCACACAGACACTTTTTGGTGGGATTACCTTTCTGCCAGTTTAGTGAGTGCAATCAGCTCAAATTCCTCTGAGAAAGGGAGGGCTACATGGCCATCAGATGGGAGACAAGAGAAGAAGGGATTCAAACTCTCCTTTTTGGAGACGCTGCAACAGATTTAGGGCTAGCCAAGATCTAAGAGGTAACATGCAACACCAGCCTGAAAGGCAGCTACAGAGAGAGCAATGCCAAGAAAAGACATACATAGCACTGCATCCTCAGTTAGGGCATGTTTCATTGTTATTGCTAATAGGTCTTATATATTGTATTAACATTGGCATAAATGTCATTAGGTAATTCTTTTTATTTTTAAAGTACCCAAGTAACAAAGGACTTGGTCTTATTTTTAGAAAATTACTTATAATGATCTCCACAGCAACATACAATCCTTCTGTGACTCCTTCTAATGGATCTTCAGTGTCCTTGAACATGTTTACCCTCTCAGAAGTGATCATAAATGAGGAGTAGATTTGTGCTCTTTCAAATCTCTTGACAAACTTTCTCTGTTTCCTGCAGACCCTCAGCTTAATGTTGCTTCCTAGATATGTGTTCAAGGTTTAAGATATGTTGTTTTATTTTAAAAATCATTTAGTCTACATAACTTCATGAATACTATTAAATGAGACAGAAAACATTGTATAAACATCACAAAGGAGAAAAGATGTTTATTGGGGCTGCTTCTTCTTGACATCACCAGTCACATTAAATTCTGACTGTTGACATTCAGGTGTTTCCACTTTGCAATGTATTCTCACATGTAAGGACAAATGGGAGGTTGGCATAAGAGCTTTGAGCTCAGGGCAGCTTTAAGCAGCAAATTTTTGCACTGGTGCAGCTTCTCAACAGTGTTTAATGTCATGGAAAAGGAAAAATTTCACATCTCCTACATATGCACTGATAAGAGCAGAGTTCTCATCCATGCAGCATGAAAATTAGCACTAAATGTAGAGAAGACTGAAACGATGTATGTGTATATATATATATACATATATATACATATATATATATACATATATATACATATAAAATAAATTACAAGCAGAAAAGAATTTGAGGGGAGGATTATCCCAGATATTTACCTGCTACTAAAAGCTTTTCTGTGATGGAGGAAAACAAATAACAAAGAAGCTGCCATCATTTTCAAAAATATTCTTGTCATTAAAACTAATATGCCCCTACCTACCTTGCTTTGGTTTCAGCTGAGTTCCCTCTTAACACAGATACTGCTTTCTAAAAAAGCCATCAAAAATACCCCATTATGTCTTTCTATCAGTAGCACAACAGACTATCAAATTAGAAAAAATGAAAGTGAAAAAGAATTATAAATCAAATTGGGATGAAAATTACTATTTCTCACCTTTCTCTGTCCTTTCTTATTAGTCAAAATCATCTCCTTTGCTTCTTGTATTTAGACACATAAGTCTGTAAATAGGCTCCTAATTTTCTGATTGCTATATGTGTGTGATAGTAATTTAATTAAGAATTTAATAGCACCTTTTTTAAAAATTGTGTTCTTAGGAACCTAAACATGGTTGAAGCTCCTAATGTCAGGCAAATCTTCTTCCTGCTTTTGCATTATTGCCTGAGAGAATATAAACAAACTATTACACACAACACTTTGATGGGGACATACTCTAAATTGCTACCTGTTTAATAAGCCTCTGTGGAGGTCCTAAGCTGTTTCAGATGAGAGTAGATGTTTGATCAGATGCACGAAGGTTATTTTAAGTAAGTATGCAACTATCTTGTCTGGTCTTTCAACAGCTAGATACTTGTACAAAGATCCATGGGAATAGGGGGAATTCTACTTTAGTAGACTTTGCAAGGGTCCTGGAGGACTTGCTAAGAATGCTAAATAAACAAGGTCTCCTATTCCACCCAGCCACAAAGAGCTAACAAGCCCCCGCCACCCCTCCCTGTCCTCCAGTGGGCCGTACCTCCCACCGGCAGCCCACACTCATCAACACACAGGAGCACCAGATATCACACACCAGATCCTGCTGTGATGAGCAAACACCAATCAACAGCCCCATTAGCCTCCAGAGGACAGTATAGTTTGTTTACAGTAAATACTAGAGGACTGCCAGTGGAGGGATGAACAGGAAATGCTGAGGAGGCTTCTCCCCTTTCTGTTTCAGCAACATTTGGAAGTTTGGGGTTTGTGTGAAGGGAAGCCTTGGGTATTGCTTTCTTCTTTTTAAAAAAAACCACAACACTGATGAAAATGAAATCATTTAAAATTAACAGTAATTTAAGTTTGGTTTGGTTTTTTTTGTTAAAGAGCCTTCAATCAAAACGACTGCATTTTCAAAAGCAAGTAACTGTTGATGAACAATATACATAGCATTTTCCATGGGATTATCAAGAGAGAGTGCTAACCTTCATTAACTAAGCATTATCCAGCTTTATGCAGATGTTTGTTATTGTTCTCCAGCCCTTCAACACTTTGCTCTAACATGTACTAAGTGAACTGGAATCACCAAATTTTGCATCCAGGACTGGCAGACTGTGGAAGGGATTTGGGCAAATCCTACAGTTTATAGAAAAGAATGAGATGTTGGGAAAGGTTTAGGGAGAAGATCCAAGAAAGTCTGAAATCCACCCTGTATGTTGTCACCACCTTAGCGGCACACTAGAGTGAGTCCCCCTCTCCTAGACAGGGGAAAAATTGCTTCCTCCTCTGCATACCCTTTGCACACAGCCTAGTGACTGCTCTGTTTGGAGACTGGATTCGCTTCTTTGTTAACAAAGACAATATAATTTATTATTCATACATATCTGCAGTCAGAAGACGTACACTGCAAGTAGCTGATCTCATTCTTTGCTCAAGTAACACGTGACTTGGACACTAGTCCAAATGTTGCTCCATTCCTTGGAACCAGGGGTTGAATGGAAAGGAGAGTCTCAGTAGCCTGGCAGAAATTAACTTGAGCTTGAGCTCAGGGGGTGAATTGAGTTCCTTATCTTGTGGGTCTGAGGTGAGCTGTAAAACAGTTGTTGAAGGATGACTACTTAACCAATCTCTAGAGCAGCTAAGTATTTGGCAAAAGGGAAGGGGAAGCTGTTAGATAGGGCAATGGAAATGAATATGTACATTTTATTAGTCATTTTTCAAAATAAATAACAGGAAATAATTCACAAAAGATGCCTATCACATGTTGTATTTATCTTACTAATACAGTAACAAAATTCTTCCTACGTGAATCAATGGAGTTATACAGGACATGCATCACTTTCTTCTAAAGACCCTAAAAGTTTTGAATCCACTGCCAGGCATGTTTGTAACACTTCAGATGAGCCCCAATCATCACGTCAGAAATGAGGGGAGGACATGAGGGGAAGTCTGTCATGACAGTTAACCAAACAACAAACTACATGTCAGCAGCAACATGACCACAGCATTCAGATGTTGAATATAGCTGAGTAAAAGCACTCAAATTTCCAAACTAATTTTCAAAATTGTGGTATATATTTCTCTCTATAACTCCTGGCTCCTGCATACTTTTCCAAGTAACATTTATAATGCATTCAAACTCCTGTATGTTTGAGTACACCAACAGAAGTGTTTGCAAGACACAGTGTACAATGATACGTGGACAAATGTTACATGGTAAAATGTTTATAGAAACTAGGTTGAAAGAGCTTCCCAGTGGTTACACCTCTTCATCCACCCTTCCATTAACTTAATTAAGCTAACCCATAGGTTTACAAGCCTGGGGGACCTAGAGAACTTGATCTGAAAAGAAAAATAAAGGGTTTAATCACCAGGACAGGTTTTCCAGTTGTCATGGCTCTAGTGTTTATAACCTGCACACTCACATAAACCCAAACTTCCATTACTTGCTCGAGAGTCTCAGATCAATATTATAGATAAAGGTAAAGCTTAAGGTAAACGATTACCCTATAAGATGATGGGAATAGTAATTTTAGTGAACATCAAGCACATTAGGATACAGTAAACTTGCACAGACATAATAAATTCATCAGCTATTTCTGCTGATTGATCTGTATTCCAGTTTAATTAGCCATGAAAGAGTCAATTTTTTTTTCTGAAGCCTTTCCTCCCCCTCTTTTTTGTTACAGATCACTGCCACAAAGGATAATCCCCAGCTGTCAAGTTAAGGAAATTTAAAAGGTAGGTTCTAAAAAAAAAATCGTTAACAGTCATGAATTCATTTTCATATATACCAGTTATACTTATTTCCCAATGACTTTGGTTGGAAAATCACATCTGAAAATAAAGTGATACCCTTAAACTATTGTTTTAAAATGGGCTTTAAAATACTTCGAAAGTGGAGTAGCTTGCTATAGCAAAAATAACGATGTACGAAGGCAGAAGTTGTGTGGAGTGGCACGAAACCTAGAATCTTTCTGTTGCTTAACTTTCAGCAAATATCTTTAAATGACACCAAATGAACCCTGCAGATCTGTCTGGCATAAGAAAGGACAAATGTATTTCGTAGAAAGAATACTTCATTCCTGAAAAATAAATAAGTAAACAAACCAGTGCCACAAATGCACTCAGAAAATTCACAAAAAGTATCCATATTTGTTTTAACTTGACACTACAAAAGAAGAGGCAAGGAACAATAGTGAGGTCCAGCTGTTGTTTTTCCTGAAGAAGTCCCAGCTCCTCATGCAGAGAAACTACACTTGAGATGAGCTGGCTGAGACAAATGTTCTGTCTACACTTTAAATGGCAGCTGGTTATTAAATGACTCCCAATAGGATGAACACTTGCTATTGACAATAAGGTAATATAAGGACCATGCAGTGCAATCAGGATGGGAATGTGAATGAAAAATCTTTAATCTGAAATTACAGCTGTCAGGGCTATATTATAAAACATGAAAGTTGCATCTGCACTTAGAATTAATGTGTCCCAAAAGCCGAGTTTCTCATAAAGGGCATCTTGCAGATACATCTTTTATAAATAGACTACTGGTCTTCCGTAAATCAAACTGAACCGTAGCCTATACTAAGGAATTAAAAGGGTCACCTCTTCTGGGGTTGGTATTTGTTGAACAGTATTTGGTAAAAATGAACATTGATTTACAAAGTCCAACAGATACTGGTAGTAGTATTACTTTATAATGATATTCACTGACTCCAGTGTGTCAAACAAATTACTTCAGTTTTTTTATCATCAGCCTCCATGTGTAAAAGCATCTTTTTCAAAATAAGGAAGCATCTTCAAAGGAACCACTATTTAACAATCTGAGTTAACAGAGCGTTGAGCAAACAAATATAGTACTTTTTATTTCACGTATTTCAGATAAATGGGCTAAGCTCCCTGTGCAGGCATGCTAAGCCTAGTTTGATGGAGCCAGTTTAAGACCAGACATATGGCAAAATTAGTTACCTACTCCATTCCATGGCCCCATAGCTCATAAGGATCACTCCAGTTCATTTCCCAAGGCTGAGCTGTCTCCATAGGCTGAATCTTTGCATACGTTTTGTGACAGCTCATCTTGTGATCAAGAATGAGTCATATTTCTGCATTTAGTGATAATGTGTTTTGAACATTTCAGGAAGCCAGTAAGAAAAGATTCCCAAGCAGTCAAATTGTCACTCAGAAGTTCGTTAATAATTCATGAGGAAAAAATCCAGCTTTGATACTAGTCCAGTGTAGACAGTAACAGGTGATGGAATTTAGCTAAGATGAATGGCTCCAGCTAACAAAAACAAAGTTAAATTTAAAACCAATAACCTTAATGATGCATATTATGAAAAAGTTGCACACTCCTACAGTCTTCATAAGTGTGAATTTTCAAATTAAACCCAGTAACAAACATGGGCCTAAGAGTAGAATTCCAGTGTAACTGTATTCTCTCTTTCTTAATTGGGGTTTGGGCAATGGTTTGGTGGAAAATGAGAGGTCACGAGTTTTCTGGTCCCTCTTTTCTCATTAACCAAGTCTTCCACACTCAAGTCTAAACATTTGACTCAACTTCCACCTAAGAGCCAATTTATTACCATTTAAGTTCTTCCTGCCTTTTTATGCCCCACCCAAAGTGCTGTCAACATGCAAGAACTAAATCCCTTGCACTGAATCTGCTTCTTCCCCTGAAAGGAGCCAGAGTGCTGCATGCCAGTGTTAACAGACCTTTGGGTAGTTGAGATTAAACGAAACAAAAGAGCATTTCGTTGATGATAAATTGCAAATCGCTAATAAAAATTAAAATCAGCTGTACACACTGTGAAGGGCATTTACCAAATGCCATTTACCAAAGAAATTAATTAATCTTGCATAAATATTTCTTTTTACTCAGATACAAAGTAATGTTATCTTTCCTCATTAGGAATACAGTGGATACTTCAAGACCAAATCATAAACTTTTAGAATGCAACTGTAAAAATCAGTTGCCTGATTGCAAACCAAAAGGTCTGCCATTTCTGTTACATAAAAGTCAGGTGCTATAAGCCCAAAGATGATGATTAACAGAAAGAAATAATTAAAAAATCTTTAGAATAGCAAATTGAAATAGTCATCTCTGCAGCCTGATTAATAAGAGTAGGCATACCATTCTGATTAAATTCAATTAAGAGCTTTTTTTTCCCCTTCACCTCACTGCATTCAGAAGGTTGCTTATATGTTTTCTGCCATCATCTGGAAATGCCTAGCCTTTAGAATGTGGTAAACAAATTTATGGAAAAGGGCCCTGAAAAACAGGCAACTGAAAGCTCAAAAGTTATGTCTCTCAGAAGTTAATTTTCTTGTACTTTTTTACAGCTATAGCATTTTTCTCTTCACATTCCAAATTGTTTTATAGTGCCTCTCAACTTTGTTAAATTTATCACATTTCACCCTTGAAGTACCTCAGACCAGGCTGTTGAGCTCAGGTACCAGCTGAAAAGGGCATTAGCATCTGTGCTGCAGGCACATGTAATAATTCTAATTTTTCTAACATTTCTCTGATAACTCTCCCTGAGAGTTATCAAATACAAGAGTAACTCAGCCCAGAATAATGTGAAACAACATCTGTGAATACCACTTTGAAGGAAGAAATCATACTTGAAGAAATCAAGTTGCCTTAAGGAAAAAATTTCAGGCTTATGATAGCTATTGAGAGAGATCAATGAAGAAGGAAAAGAATATTTTTAAGGGTTCCAATAAAACAAAGCTATTAAGCTCTCAAAGTCAGTAAATTAACACAATCCTCCTAAAAACAGGTACAAAAAATTCAGTGTAAATCCATTTTTCAGTCAGTTCCCCATGAAAAGGGGCTGAGAAACTAAGATACTAATTCATTAGCAAATCTCTCGGTATGAATTTCTTCAAGGACAGGCAGCCCTGAACATCTCTCCTACTTACACTAAAAAAAAGAAAATCCACAAAATTGAAGATGAAAAGCAACGAAGGCACATGTGAGTTTGAGTTTTGTTACCTGGCCCATTTATTTGTCTTATCTATCTGGGAGGTCTTGTCTTTTAAAGATTTTAAGCTCTTAAGAGTGGAGGCCATCATTAGCTTATATGTTTGCTTAGTGTCTAGCATAGGAGAGTAAGATTGGCTGACAGCTCTAGGCCACAAATACAATTAGGATTTAAATAAAGAGTCAGTTTGGGTTTGTAACGAGACTCATGTGAAAGGGCTCTGCAGCAGTGATGCATCTATAACAGGGAAGCAAAGACAAAGTCTTTCATACATTTTGAATAGCTTAGAAATCATTTGTGATAGGAAAGAGAAAAAAAATTACAACAGAAACGGCCTTAAGTCAGATGAAAGAAATAAACCAACAAAAAATTTTGAAGCTCTGTGTATGAATACAGTTTTTTTTTTACCTGGCTCATTTCTTTAATTCCCAAGCACAGCAGTATTCAGCATGGTCAGAAATCCATGAACCAGTTAAATAAAGAAGGTAGCACTGTTTTCTTGAGAGGAGCATCAGCTCTAACTGAAAATTTAAAAACTTATACACATGGAAAAACCCAACCCCGAACAACTAAACCCTACAGGCTGTAGTCTCATGTATCTACATTAAAGCAGAATTAATATATCAAATTATGAAGTCCAGCCTTGCACTGCATATGCCCTTTCTGAGGCACTCAGAGTGCTGCTTTAGGCCACTGGGTCATGTGTTCAAGGCTTCATGCCATCGCTCCATTTAGATGATGATAAAACTTTGTTCTACCAACATTTTAAGTGCTGCATTTATCTTCCAAGAACTTTGAAGCACAAAGAGAAAGATATGTAACTAATTTGTAAATTTCTCCACAGTAGTATATGTATGGGAGCACTTCCAGCCAGGACAAGTGGTCCCACATGCATTTAAGATGTCAGGCAAACCTTACTAAGTACCCAGTCATACTTGAATATTCTCTATTCCACTTGAAGCAAAACTGCAGACAATTTATGTGCTCTCTGTAACAAATGCTATCACAATTGAAATATCAAAGTGCTCTTTGCATCTGAGACATAGCTTCTTTGGACACCATGTTTCCTGCTGAAACAACTGGTCACATTTTTTTCTTAATCGTAAAACAAGGGTCAGAAGTCCCATAGTGGGAAATGTGGCTGATGAATTACACAGCAAATGCAAACAAGTTCTTCCCTGTCTTCACCTAACAGCTAGCTGTTTCTGTTAGTAAATGTTTCAGCCAATCTCTGAGGAAGAGAAAAGGAACAGAAGAGATGCAGGAGCAAGGGCTGAATGTCCGAGGGATGAGCATGGCATTGTACCACTCATTGAATGAGAAATCTAGACAATTTCTAAATGAATTTGTTTGATAAAATTAAATTCCTTGCGAACCGAGGTGCATCATCAAAATGAGATCTGGCTCTGAAGTAAAGCATATGGATACAATAGAACAGATTTTGCCATGGTAATTTTGGACTTGGAAGATGAACCTCCAGACAGAAAATACATTATTCCTTGCCTTTCTCTTGTTATCCTTTTTGTCCAGGAAAATAAGACTGCATTTAAGTAATATTGCACAATTCTGGCAAGAAGTACTTCCTAAAAGAATAGATTTTCAGCTTTGAAGAGCTTCTATTATTCTTCAAGGTGAATATTTTTGAAACAACGTTTCCAACATTTCCTTAGACTTAGACTAAATAAGTCAAAAGCTAAAACTTTTAGCACACCTGGCAAACCTGAAGCTCCTTAATCTGACAGCTGTCCCCAGCGTCCTCTTTCTTCCTTGACCACAAGGCAACCAGAAAGAGAGGCAGCAGCTGGCTTCAGTGCAAAGGCCGGCCAACTCTGGGGCTGTTCAGCACCTTCAGAGAACCCCAGCCACTCAATTTTTTTCCTTTAAAATCAGATTCACAGAGTGTTCAGTATGGGACTCCCTGGCTCCAGTCACTGTCAAGAGAAAAAAAGCAAGCAGTTGTTGCACTTGCAGAGGTGTCCAGAAGGGCAGTGTAGTGGCACCTCAGTAGGCACACTTTAGAAAGGGAAGCAGGACTCCATTTTCCCCCTCTCACCTCCCCTGCTGTTCAAGAGACTCACATGGAAGCATAGGAAGAAAGGTTGCCAGAGCAGAGTAGGAGAGGGAAGATGTCACCGTGGTTTTGTTTCAAATATTTCAAAAGTGACCTTTCCAATTAAAAGGGTTCCTGCTTGGACTGATATTTATCAACCAAGTTGTGCAGCCCTGCCTGGTGCACTAACTGTATTTTCTACACTGGCATATATTGCATTTACAAAGTAATTGTTCTGGATATCTTTTTCAGGGAAAAGTATGCCAAAAATCTTAAATACATTAAATGTCATCTTACTGTGAAGCAAGCTAATCTTGTGAAGTTATTGTTATTGTTTCAATTATATGAAACTAACTACTGTACGGAACTAAATTACCAAGAAAATCAATTACAATCTAATCAATACAATCAAATTTGTTTTACAATTCATACTTTAAATCAAAAAATGTTCTCGTCGGAGCTTCAGCTTATTTTTTAAAAAGGGTTGACATGGCATTGTGTCTTGTATTTGAAAGCTATCTTTTCCTATTAATTTGCTCTGAACAAACAAGCAAAAAATGATGAAAATCAAAAGCGAGTTCTTGTTCATGTCTCTCCCACACATTTTCAGCTGTGTGTGCAAGCAGTTAAAACATGCAAATGCAGTTTGGAGGAAATTCGACATCTCTATTATAGATGAAAGGTAAACAAAAGTAGATGAAGGATTAGTGCAATTCCAAATTTAAGATATTGCTCTCAGTGACTTATAATAAAGTGGTGTTGCATACGGTGGCATGTTTTAGATGACATTTCAATTGTACAAGCAATTTGCATTCTATCTGACATTAAATAACGTTCTCATTATTATGAATTCTGGCAGCATCCCCGTCTCCATAGCATAAAGATATGAACTACGAGGCACATCTTAATGAAGGGAGTAAGTTTTTCCTGTCAATCTGAAATGCAAGACAAGGCTGTACCTGGGCTAAACCTCCAGTAACACTATTGTGAGTTGCCCACTTCTGACATAGTACAAATCTTCAGCTAAAGCATTCTTCTTATTAAATAAAGATCTATAACTGAACACATGTATCTGTAATATCACTACAATCCAAAGAAAATTAAAAGACAGATTATGTCCAGGATATTACATGCACCACCACAGAGCACTGCGAGAATCTGGTATGATCCTGTTGCTAAGATACCTGGCTAATGCCACGGAAACAAGCCCTTCGTACTAATCTAGCACAATCCATGCATGCTTCCACATATTTTGGCAGGGGAAAGTAGGAGTCCACTGACAATGGCTTGGGATATTGCTAGCCAGTGCTCCTGAATTTATACATTTTTTATCTCTTGCTGGTAAGCTTCAGCAATCTGAGTGAAATAAGAAATGTAACACTCTGTTAATGGCATTTGGTTGCTTTATGCCATTTAAAACAAGTAAGATTACTTTTTATCCTCCTACACAGTCAATAAAAGTTGCTTAAAAAGGTAATTATTTAAGTGCTTTTGGTTGCAAAATTGCAGTGCTCCCAAAAATGACTGCTCTTAATCTTTGTGATTTATACTGTAATATGCACATAAATGACCATCTGCATTTGCTGTCTCCATTGCTGTCTTCAAGGAGACTCTAACAGTTTCCTCGGGTGCATACTGAATAAGCAATCGGACGAAGTGGAATTATTTTAACACAAATAACTCACAAGTCTGTACTATTTAAATCTGCTTTGAGACTCTTAGCCCACAAATAGCTCTTTGTCCAGTAGACTGAAAAAATAGTGAGGAAAAGGGAAAGGGGAATATAACACCAAAAAACAAACAAACCTAGTCATTCCATGATAAAAACCTTATACGAAAGATTCCACGTGTAAAATCTTCTATGAAAGAAAACTTCATCAGGCAGCCTGGCTAAACTGCAAACTTATGGTCAAGCAACATAAGTGTTAAATCCATTCTTTTTAAATATAAAAGAGATGTCTTCACTGGTGAAAAACTACATTAATAAAATGTTTTTAATGCAAATTCAGGAAAAATTCAAAAAAAGAATGCAAACACACTCCCCATCTTTTTTGCAATGCGATCTCCCCTAAGCATCAGTGACAGTAGCTCTGCTGAGCTCAAGTTATGATAACAATAACTTTTGCAGATGTTCATAGCTGTCAAGTATTATTCACTAAAATGTCAGAAGATGTGATACAAAGTAAAAACAGAAGAAATCCTCTGTAGTAATCAGTTGAAGTCAAGAAGGCAGAGGTCTCACATTAATCTCTAACTATAAAATAGTACACTGTAGAGGAATAATGGAAATATTATATTCAAACAAGCACACAATTGTGCATGCCTACATGTGTATTAATATGTGAAAGGTGCTTATTTTTCCACCATACATTCACTTCCAATTCCTTAACAGACCCAACATATTTTTTTCTGAAAGGCACACATGCACTTCAGATTGCAGCATCTAGAAATTGTTGTTTTTATTGACTTTAAAATTACAGGTTTTTTTTCACTTTCTCAATTTTATTTCATTCCACAGACTCACAAGGTCATTTTTCAAGCTGGAAAAGGACCTTATAGATTCCCACCATCATATGCAGGGTTATGATGATTGCACGACATGTCATACTCTTTACTACTACTGGAAACAAACACTAAATTTACTGAGACAGGCCATATAAGATGCAAAAAAACCCCAGCATATAGACAAACTGCCATTCCTTTATTCAGAATGCTTTTTTATCTTTTGGAGTCTTTTGGGACTTTTTTGGTAGTAAAACTATTTCTGAATAACTACCTTAGGGCAGCAGACAAGGGTAACTGTATTATAAAACAGGAGTTTGTTCATGACAAAGAAGAAATAAATCAATAACAGGTGCAAGTATCTCAGAAACTGTTACTTCAACATAAATTGTCCCTGTAAGAAGGACAGAAAAATGTTTTTACAAACCTTTTACTTTTTTCAATTCTCACTGGACTCCAAGTCAGAAGAGAAAATGGCTGTTTGCTTAGAATAAAGTGTCTGAGCTATCTATGTGAACCTGACTGTAATGGCAAAGGATGGTGCGGATCAATATCCATCTTCTTCATTCCTGAAGTAATAACTTTCAATAGGAAAATCTATTTACTTTTACTTACCTTTATTTTATTTCATTTTGCTTTAAAGAAGTCCATTCCAGAGGGAGGGTTTAGGCTGCAAACAGCAGTTAACAAACTGATGATTTAACTAAGGACTATAGGCCAGTAGGCATGTTATCATTCTCTGTAGCCATTGGTCAGGGTTGAGAAGAAACACATTTCCTTGGAAAATTTATTTATTGTATAAGCAATCAGTATTATGAGCCATTTAAAGCATACGACCTCCCTATGTATAGCACATATTGGAAAGGTCAATCAGAAGCAAAGGGTAATTTGTCTAATCCTTATTTGTTATGTGCCCAGAACTGTCCAAGCTTCTCTCCTGCAGAAGCAAATGCTCACAAGAATTACATGCCCCCACACAGCTCCCTCTTAGTCCCTCTCCCATGACAGCCTATCTGACCTCGAGCATCGACACAGCCTTTTCCTAGGAGCTGCTGGCCTCCAAAGCCAGCTCATATCACCATTCAAGAGAAAGTCTGCTGTGTGCAACTTGGCAGTGGGAAATTACTTTTTCTCCATTAAAATGCAGGGGTGAATCCTTCAGCTCTTCTGGACAAACTTCTCAGGTCCAAATATTTAAAAAAACCCAAATGACGCAAGGCTTTATTCTCAAGAAAATCACACGGCTCACGTGACTTTTAATGTTACATTGCTTTTATCCATCTAAACACTATACTCATTTACTTTTTCAACTCTCTGTCAGCAAAAAGCAAAAGTTTATGGCAGCATTTTTGTATCACCTGATATTTTCCATTATTAGGGGGGTTTATTTTAATTATGCTAGAAAATGCTGCATCAGATAGCACGGCATCTTTCTAGTAAACACTGTTTTCAAGCTTCATTATCTAGAGCATAGTGAAAGGCTTGCTCATTTTAAATTCAGTTGAGAAGCTGAAGCTCATTAGAAATTTAAAATATTTAAAAGTACATTTGTGTTTTCTGCAGTCACTGATTTCCCTCCCTACTCCTAAAATCACCTAAACCAAAATTAAATCAAGACTGCAATTTGCCCCTTGCTTAATATTAAGCAACCATCTGTCTTTCCTTAATATAAATTTTTGTGACTGCGGTAGCAACAGCATCCTTCGCTGTTCACAGCCATGTCAATATTGAAGTCCAAATAAAAGAGGCTGCAAGAGAGACTAGAAAGACAACACTTTATTCACACTGCGAATTTTATTAATAATAATTGCTAATTAATCTTAACTGAAGAAGCAGTGCAAAACCCCATGTCTGAATTCCAGGTTCTTACATAAATCTCAAAGCACTCTGAGTGTGTATTTGTAACTAAGAAAGAGATCACCAGCATTAAAACCCTGCTTACATCAACTGCAGGATGGGAAATAAATTAGAGACTCTACTCTCTTTAGAATTTGAAGGGAAACATATACTAATATAGATGTAACCTGGTAAGACAATTAATTGCAAATTAATATTTGCAGAATACTAAGGATAAGCAAGATTTCATTGTCACTAATGTCTGCATATTTATTGGAAAGCAGATAGTGTGAGTGTGTGTGCAATGAATAAAGAACCCCAACTGTACAATTTTCCATGTAGGTTATACAAGTACAGTCTTCATTTTTACATCTTTATTTTGTCTGCTATCAGGATAATAGAAAAAAAAAAAGCAATCACATACAGAAGTATTAGTGCATATATCGCTCCAACACAGAAGTCAACTATTGAAGCTAAACAGAAGCCACAATAAATCTGAAGAAAAGCCACTGACAATTTTATAAAAAATAAAAAATAGTTTCAGTTGTTAAAAGGCACCCAGGGATTAGAAAAAATATTCAGGGTCTTAAAGGTTTTAGAAGGTTGGTGGGTTTGGGTCTTGAAGACAGTAATTTTTATTCATTGGTTTTTACCTGCAACAAATTTTGTTATGAAATTTCATCCACCATTTTATTTGTCCTTATATTGAGCTGAAACTAAAATAATTGAAACAACATAGAGACATCAGGAATTAATTAAGGTTATTGCAGGAAAATCACAATATGTAATCAATGTTTCTGAGCTTAAGTAGTCCAGGTAAAGAATTAGTGCTGCTGTAGAGAAGGAGCTGTGTTACAGTAAAACACAGATGAAATATCTACTAGGGTAAGTAGTGAGTTAGAGGCTTTAGACATAATTATGCTATATATAATTTAAAGCTCAACTTCAAAGCAAGTAAGTGCTATTAATTATCCTCTGCCCAACACAGCTCTTAAAATGTCAAATTAAAAAAGACTATTGGTAATTGTATAAGTTATGGCAAACTAGCTCCCTCCAGCAGTGACAGGAGACAGCAGGAAAAAGCAAGCAAGATATACCTTTCCTCTCTGATATTTACAGCTACTTGTTTTTCACGCAGATCAAGAAAGCAATAATGCTTGTACTGAATTTCCTCAGCCCTCTTTCAGGGACTGATCCTGCACATGATCCCTCCTGCGAATACCAGCTGCTAGATCTGGCTTTTTTTGGAATTTTGCCGAACACTGCCCACCTGCCTTTTCTCTGCCACATCACATGTGGGACATTCGTACCTGTGTGCAGGGGAAGCAGAGCGGGCGCCAGCGGCATCTGCAGCAGGAGGGGGCAGGTGCAGCCCCCTGCTCCTAAACATGTGGCTGAACTGTATTTCCAGCTCAGCTCCAATGTCAAGGTAAGGGATTTAATTTGCTCCTGTGCCTCAGTTTCTTAACTTGCTGACTCAGTTTCTCTTCTGCAAGTTGTCAGAGCAGGAGGAACAGCAGGAAGAGCACGGTGGGTTCACCACACAGCTCCATTTCCTCACAGCTCAGGAACTTTACTGGAGTCTCTTTGCACAGTGAGAGTTTGCCAGATCTCAGTGGCCTCGGTAAAGGGCAAAATATAATAAGCAAATATAAATACATGGTTTACTCTGCACAGAAATATTTACTTCTATAAGCATTAGCCTAAAATGGAAATACTTGCATATAATTAAATTTCAAAGGAGAGGAAAAGAAAAAAAGATTGAAATTGCATGTTTAACATGGGCATTATTTTTCCTCTCTGAGGCCTGTGTTCAAAATTCAGGTTGCATGCAAAGTGAAAAGGTCTAGAGGATCACTCAAGAGTTGACCATATATGTACTTATACATATAAAACCAGCATCAAGGTTGTAACCTCAAGTTGTGGGGAAAACATTGTCATAACAGAGGAAATAATGTGCTAAGCATGAAGGCTGTGCAATACCTGCCTGAAATACACACTATATTCATCCTGGCTCATAGCCATTGCCCACTCATAACCTCTATAATTCACAAAAATTATATATAAAAAGCACATAATGAATGTTGAGTTATTTTGAGTTACAAACTTAACAGGCAGTTGTCATCATGCCAGATTACTAAAGAGCTAGCAGATCTTTATCTGAGAATGAATCTTTTAAGACATGGTTTCTGAGTAAAGCTGACATGTACAGTAACTTGTGGATATCCTCCCAATTCAGATCAATTGGGTCTTTCATGCATTAATATTCTTCTTTAAGAATACTGTCCTGGGAAATAAGATCATTTGTTGTAACTTTTGTTTGATTTCAAGGGGAGCCCGCTACCTAAAGATCTTTAAGAATCTGGCCCTTAGGCACTTTTGAAATTGAGAATTAGACGTTCCAAAGTTGGATTAATGCGTAAATACCTTTAAAAGTGTGAGCTTTGGAAAATCCCTTTGGGTGCCTATCAGCACCTGTAGGCATCTGGATACCTCTAAAATGGCTCCAAATGCCACTTTAACAGCTCACATGCTGCAAGAGGGGTTGACACCCCTTTTCTTCCTTCCACATTCCCACAGGTGACTTCTTTCCACCTCAATGGCTGCTGCAGGTGTTGGACCGAGCGCTGCGCTAAACCCTCTCACGTACGCAGTCGGATGCGAAGCTGCCTCCAAGGCGTGAGGAAGGGGCAAAGCAGCGAATCTCAAATGTCACAGGCTGCACAGCTGAGTGGGCCCTGGCCTTTTATAATGGCAAGCAAGGGAGAGGGAGAGGAAGGGAATGCCTCTCGAACTCATAGCTCTTCCCCAGGCTTCATTTGACATGGCACAGCTCCAGGTTTTTACCTCAAGACTGAAGGTGCCTGTAAGAGCACAGTTCCACAAAAATGCAGCTTTTAAGCATTACCCACCCCAGCCTGGCTGTCCTGCAGTCTTCCTCTTAGACGGAGCACTTTACCAAAGCAACCATGAATCCTTACTTGCAGTTATGAGCCTTTTTAAGGGAAAACCAGGGATGCAGAAAGTCCACAGTCAATGAAGTCAGAAGCAGTTAGGGAAAACACATAAATAGCTTCTCAGCAACCTCATAGTTCAGTCAATTGCTACTTGCAAGAGCTCCTGCAAACAAAATACAAGCAGCAGCCTTGGAAAATCAAGAGTAAAGATGTCCTAGAAAAGCAAAAACGTGCATATGTATAAATAGTTGCAGGATCTGGCTCTGTAAACAGCAGAGACCACCCCATTTCCTGTGTGGTTGCTATTTGTGCCAACATCCTACTTGTACAGAGTCAGGATTGTCACTCAGCTGCCACTCAGCCCCTTTGACTGAAGCTTCATTTGGCCCTAAAAGCAAATACTCATTATCAGTTTCCGCTGCTTTAACTTTGATAAACATTTCCAATGCAGATGTTACAAGCTAGCAAAAAAACCCACATGTGAGGATTTTAATACCTGGCAGGTCATAGAAGTAGCCAAATGACCATGTCTGTCCTCTGATACCAAACATGGCACTCCTTACCATACACAAAAGCAGAGGCTGGACATATGTGAGCATTACTCTGGTTTGGGTGTATTTTCAAAATCTCTACTTCCAGCGCAAGTCCCTTACAATTCTTCATGCTGCTTTCTGCATTCATAACTTTGGCATTACAATTGCTGAAAATTTTGGAACAATGAGCTGAGCAAGTGATGAAGAGAAAGTGAATGGCTCAAGGGCTGTTACATTGCCCTGTGCTTCTCACATAAAGGAGCTCTGAACATGTTGTCAGACACAGCACTTTTTTCGAAGCAGTTTCACACATGCATTTTTAATCAGGATAATATTTCACACACATCTATCATCACTTGCAAGTGCAGCTAGTCTTTCTTGAAAACATATCAGTTCTCTGTGTTTGCCATCAACTAGTTTTTTCTTTGTATAAATCTACTGTTTGGTGACCCACTAAACTATATTTGATGTATTAGGAAAAAACCCAACTTCTTAGGATCAGCACTGAAAATGGCTGCACAACTCCCTTAATACAACACATTTTCTGAGATCCTCTTTATTGCCACACAAATAGTCTTAGTAACTTACCTTAAATTATTCACTAAAATAGAAGTATGATGGATTATCCTACCTGCAATCACGCCAGAACTACTATGAAAGCTATATATGGTTTTACTGAGCCTATCAATTTTGTACTGTACTGCTTTTATTCACTCCCATGACTATTCCCAACATGGAACAGACAAAATGCAAAAGGCTTGCTCTCTTGTACTAGGAGCCACAGAAGGAATCCCCAGGTACCTGATGCTAATGAACCAAAAGTCAGTGGGCGAGCAAATTTAGAAACACATGCAAAGGCTTAAACCCTTCCTCTTCTGATGGAGAGAATTTACCTGACAAGCAAAGATGCTTGTCAGTGACAGAAATCCTTAAATTTCAAATAACAGACCAGGACCTGAAGACTAGCAAATTTACAGTAATGGTTGCATTTGGGGTTTTCCAGATTTAGTTCCTCTTACAATAATTCTGCCATTTTTTGGAAATAGCCAAAAAAAAATAAACAGTCACTACTCAGAAAGGCAGCATGCTCAAACTTCTCCAGACTAATGTGCTTATTTCTATTTTAATGTACTCATGACTAATCCCTTTTATGAAATGTGTAAAAATTGCAGATGGAGCTGACAATACAAAATTTAAAAAAAAAAACCCAACCCACAGTCATTCTCACTTATATTATTGTCCACTCAGTGGGGGGAAAAAGGTTAAAACAATAATCTCAAATTCCTCATGAAAAAGGAATACAGTAAGCATAAAATTGCTGGAGTTCTACAGAAATTAAGTGGGATTTTGTAGAAATTAGTACAAAAAAAGGTAGCATTTACCATGTAATCATATACTTTCTATAGGGTCCTCACAATTATCATATGGCATATAGCAAGGCTATAATTTTTTTCTAAAAGATGACTTCAAACTCCCATAGAATATAATAACTTTTCAAAGAAATACTTTCTGGAAAGTGTACCATTTATTTTATCATACAAAGTGAAAGTAAACCTAAAAAGGTTTTTAGTATTTCTGATGACACTTTTTTATTTTTCTTTCTTAATGTTCTCATTTCCCCTTTCACCAATAAAGCCTTTTTAGCAAAAGAGGCTTTTATAATTTCTTGAATGGTTTGGGTTGGGTTTTTTTTATTTGTTCATTTCTGGATTTTTTTGTGGGTTTTTTTTTGTTTTTTTTTGTTGTTTTGTTTTTTTTTTGTTGTTGTTTGTTTGCTTGCTTTTGTTTTTATTGTAACAGCATGATAACATCATGTAAAAGATGCTTTAAACATTAAAATGCTGCACCACTAGGGCCTAGTGTACTTCAGATTATTAAAACTTGGATCTTAAAATAGATGCAACCAAGAGAGGATGTCATGGAAGGGTTTCAATGAAAACATCACTTCACCATGTAAAAATGTGCTGCAGCAAAGCCCTTTCAAAAAACTCACTTGGCTGGGAACTACTGTATATCGACATATGCCCTGAAAAATACATACCAGCACCAATTGCACAGGGGCATTGTTCACATGAAGTAACTATATCTATATGTTGTCAAGCAACTGGTCGTAAAAGAACTGAGTAAAAGGCATTTGAAATATGAGATGACTGAAAATACCACAGCTGATTTTTTTATATTCTCTGACGGTTGAGAACAAAAAGACTTTCAGACAAAGAATTTAGACTCTATACCATGGTGTTTGACTTCCAAATGTAACATATTGCCAAATGTCTGACAGAACAAGAAATGCATTGTAAAATAAATGCTTTTAGAAGTATAAACACAGCACTTTTGGAGGGAACCTCTTGTTCTGATGGAGTGACAGGATTTTTAATTACACTGTATCTTATCATCAACTTAATCACAACCTCCTTATGAAACTCTCTGGAATCACAGACCCCCTAACAGGAAAAAGCAGAAATAATATTATTCCAGCGTTATCTCCGTTTCTAACAGAAAAATAAGTAACTTCAAAATGGAAGGGTTTTAACCATATTGAGTACTATGGAAAGACAGGTTTTTCTGAGCTCTTCACTCATAATACTAAATTAAACTATCTTCAGAGCTTCCCCAAATTCTGCTATTATAATTAGCATCGTTATTAATGAGAACCTCTAAAATTTTTCCTCTTCAATGATTTAACACTCTGGTCTGGTCTTTCCCTGTTGGAGGTTGAAACCCAGAAAGGAAAGGTCTCACTCCTCCCCTGTATTCTTTCAACAACAATAACCTAAAATTACTAAGGCAGACAACTCTGCAACGGAGAAGGGATGGTCAGGGTGAGACCTTTGAGGCTCCCTGGGTATGGGCAGCTCCCAGAGAGGGCTGTCAGCCTGTGCCGAGCACCAGCTTCAATGGGATAAGTCCTGTGATTGTGAGCAACAGCTCAGGCAAGGACAAAACAGGATGGAAGGCTATGCAAAGAGATGGGAGAAAAGAGCTTTCACAATTTTTTTATCAGAAATGGTAGTGGAAGGGACACTGGGAAATACTTACCCAGGTGCTTTAGCCCTGGAAGGAAATTGCCTGTGTAGATCTTTAGTGGTAGGCCTAATGGGTTTCAGATTTAAGGTAAAAGGAATAAATTTGGCTGGCAGCTCTGCCCAGGAAAGTTGTAGCCAAAAGAAGGCATGAAACATAATACTCTTTCATCAGAAATGCAAATTCTTTCCAAACACTCATAGTCTTTTCCACTGGCCTTATCAAACAAAAATTCAAAATATTTTAAGGGCAGGGGCAGGAGGAGGAATAGTTCTACTTTAGGTGTACCACACTTAATTCTCCAGAGACTGGGAAAAGGGCATCACAGCATTTGGCATGGGCTGTGTATAGGACACATCCTGCCACACCCTGGCACCTAGCACCCAAAATCCTGGCTTAGGATTTTAAAGTTACAGATTTGCTGTTTTAAGCACTCCTTAGCATCACTCTACTTGCTCTAGTCATTGTATTGAAAACTGACTGCCTAGCAGCACTGGAGAGGATAATAAAAAGTTTTTAATAATTTTTATTTTATTTAAGCAAAATCAAAACCAGATCTTACCTAACCCTTTCCAAACTTGGGGCATGAGATCAAGAGAGGGGTGGAAGATCTACTGACAAGATAGACAACATTAACATTAAGGTCAAAAACTTGCTACTACTGCCACTGGATGATGCACAAAGTGCAGAAAGAGCTTAATACAGCTTATTGTTTAAAGATGGATATTGTTAAACAATAGCAAGGAATTGTGGTATTTCACATTGTGCCCTGAATAGTAAGGGAAAGCTTAAAAGATTCTGGAAAATAATAAGTAGGCAGGAGATTTTTCAACACTGTTACAAAACAATGATGAAATAATGACATAAAAGTCTTTTTTCCTGAGGAGGAAGAACCTACATCAGCAAGAACTTGGTGTTATTCAGCGAGAACAGGGGAAAGGGGCAGGAAGATTGTCTATGTTTCAGGGAGAGCAAAGTGAATAAAATGAAGAGGAATAACTGACACTGAAAGGCAACAGCAATAGCCACCATAAATGGGTGAAGACTACCAGGGAAATCCACAAGCAACATAAATGGTGGTCACTTCACATGGCGTGCAACAGCTTGGACAACCCAAGTTATCTGGTTTTCTTCAATCTCCACTGGGAGAAGTGGATATGGCTCAGTAAAGATTTCCTTACAAGATGGTCTGGTTTGATTTGAGCTGTCACTCAATGATCAGAATTACCAAGAAAACGTTAAGTGGCTACGAGTGACAAAGGAGAAATGGACAAAAAATTGGGATGAAGGTGTTACCATCTTTCTTCTTCCCCTCCCTTCCCACCCAGATTCCTTTTGGCCCCATCTCTCACAGCCCTTGGAGTTTAAGCCAATGATGAAGTGGTTCGTCAATACAGAAACTACCAAGTTGAAATGCATGCTGAGACTGGAAGAAACCTTTATCCTGCTGAGGAAACTGAAGACTCTGTTTGGATAAAGTGTGGAGCCATGTTTGCCCCTCTGTTTTCCTAGAAAGCACATGAGTCTAAGACTTTTCTGTTTGTGCCTCTAATTATCTCAAGTCCTCTCCTTTTGTACAAGTCTGTCTCGTGTATTTGTAAAGGATGTTCTCAATGAAACACAGAAGTGAAAATATCCATCAGTCCTGAATGAACAAAATTAATTAAAGGGGGAAAAAAAAAGACAGAATTCCCAAAGCATTTTTTTTGTTGTACAATTAGTCCAGACCATAACCACTCACCCTAAGCAGGGCATTTAAAAGAACGAGAGAGTTTCAGCAGCACATCAATGGCCTTTATCTCTACCACTTCATTTTTCAGTCAGACTAGTGTCGCAAGAAGAACACCACAGCTTGTTTAAAATGCTGCATTTTTTCATCACTGTTGAGCCAACACTCCTGAGAGAGACCATGAAATCTGTGGCTGGAGCTGTTACTTCTCCCCTGGTGAGCTGTTTCTTGGTAGCCTAAAAACACAGATGATGAACTCCAGGTGTGTTAACTACTATGGTTTACTGATGAAGTTATTTTTTAATATCTTACTCTTTATTTCCACTGATAATGGAACATAAGAACCGAAGTATAAGCAAAAGGAAACAAGAAGAGACAGATACATTATTGTAAATAATATCTTTTTAGGACACGACTTAACCTAACCCTGTATCTACTATCCTGACCAAGAGACATTAAGGTGTGAAAAACTTGACACTTACAAAGTCTCAGTGAGGAAATGGAAAACTGAGATGTGCATAATTTTGGAAAATAGGAATGTTATAGCTTGTTTAAAAACTGCATTACCCACACAAAGGAGAGATTTAAGGTTTCTGAGCACAGTCATTGTCATAGTACTGAAGTGTTTCACTCTGTCACCCCACAGTACTTTTGCTATAGAGTTTCTATGGTACTTTTTGAGGGGACAAAAGGAATAGATAAATAAAACTCCTCTATATTCACCCAGCTGTTATACAGAGGTATAACACTGCACATCATCCTGCTCTAGTCACATCTCTATTGCATGAAACTCCACCTCTGCTGGAACCACAAAACCACCTCTAAGCTTTTCTCTGTCTCACAGACAAATGGAGGCAGACACACAGCCCTAGTACAAAGACTTCAGCACATCCCCAGCTAGCCTAAATGTACTAGCCTAGTGCTACTTATAAATCAGTCAAATAATTTTTTTTCTAGTGGTAAAAATTAACTTAAAAATTACTTTGAAAACTATAATAAAAAAAAAAAATTCTCATTGAGGAAATAATATCTCCAGGTATTTCAAGGGAGTGAAAAAAATGTCATAATTATCTTTACAATACAAACAACATGAGATGAAATCCCGACCCTGTTGAAGCTTACAGAGGTTTTGTCTTTGATTTCAACTGTGGAATTCATCTTGTGTATGGCTTTGTTCTGCACTTAGAAGAACAGTGAAATATGATCACATAATATGAATTATTAATTACAGTCAGCACAGAGTACCGTGATGCACACCCATATGCATAATACTCATGGACACATCTCAACAGGTTTGGAGGACGGGTTCCGAGGAGAAAATGCCAAGACAGCAAACAATTATGAGAACACTTCTGAATTTTCTTTGTAAAAACAATGCTAGTTTCTTCCATTAGTACAGATTATAAAATTCCCTGATACCAATTTAGTCAGGAATACCAGAACAATAATTACAGCCCAGCTCATCATAATCACACCTTGCTGTTCTCACTGACAATAAAGAATATACAGTATTCCAGCTCAGGGCAATAGTTACTCCTAAGCTTCATTCACACTTGAACTTACTTCTAAATGCTCATGTTTCTTTACTTTGACTTTGTGCCTCCCATCAGCTCAGAGTAAATAGCTGTCACAGAGAAAGAGACCAGGGAAGATGGAATAAGTATTTGAAAGAGAAATCCATTAGGAAACATTAGATAGACAATCTGTAACAAGCTCTGGATAACTTCTAAAATGATCAGAGGCCAAGAGGACATTAAAGCAGTGTTATTATAGACACAACTTCTATTCTTGCTCTTTCCTTGGCACACACTTAGGGCCATCATCAGAGATAGACCACGAGGTGAGGTAGATGTTCTTGAGAGAGTATTTATTGAGTCATTCTTGTTACCCACTGCTACTGCTCCAGTTTGTTTTGCTGGACCAGTCAGGCGCACATCATCACTTTCACCATTACATTCTCTTGATTGAGGTTGTTTATTATGAACTATGTCTCTTCACTGACCTAAGGATATTCTTTTATATCAGTATGCAAAATTTAACTGTCTGCTCCAACTCAAGATCCCAAAAGAAAAAAAAAAAAGACTGCTTATACCAATAATTTACTAATTTTAAAAAGGGGAAAGATAACAGATCTAAAAAACCCTCTTATTTTGGAGTTCATACTTAATATGCACATCTTTATATATATATATAAGCATTTGGATTTTTGTATCTGGATCTTAGCTTTAGTTTGAGAAAACAGAGTAATGAAAAAGAACAAAGTTCTGAAATACTATGAGGTGAACATGCATCTATTTGCAACAGCTAAAAAATCCAGGAAAGTTCTTTTTTTTAAGTAGATGGCCTTTGTTATTCCAAAAATTCCTCTCTCACCATTGTAATGAAGAAAAAACTTTTAAAATCCAATATATTTTAGATCCATTGCCTGCAATGAACATAATGATTTAATAGTTTATAATTTTTTAATCTTTCCAAATGATTAATGGAAAATGTAAAGTGCTCTAATAATTCTAGTAGGAAGCAACTCCCATATTCATATAAGAAAATATGAATTCAAGGCAGCACCATGTAGAACTCCTCTCCTTCAGTACAGAGTTACTTACGCTGCATCTTCTGATGTTCAGAAAACTGCTTGCAAGGCATCCTCTTTGCTCATACCATTGCACCTCCTGCTAAGGTAAATGAGGTGCAAATATATCAAGTTTGTTGCAAGTAGTAAAAAGAACCTAACCAGGAAAATATTCACAGTAAATCAGCAGTTGTAGCATAAGGAAGAGCAGACAAAGTTGATTTGTGTCAGATTTTTAAGGTATATGGAACAAAAAATTTACTATCATAACCCTCTTCTTACTATATAAAGACGCTTTTCTCTAAAAATTCTACATCACTTTAAAAAGATAAAAATATTATACAACTCAGCTCTGGGATTATTTATTAACTTCCCTTCAATACCTTTGCTTCCTTATATCTATATTCCAAATCCCTAACCATATTTTTGGCACAATTTTTATTTTTCAAAGCACAGTGTTTCTAAACCAAACACTAAATTTGTATGGTTTACTCAAAGATTGAGAGTAACAAATTTCAAAGTTTGAAACAAAGAAAGAAACAGGAGTAACATCCATTTGCTACAACACTGGAAACACGCGGCCTGTCAATAGTAATATGTGCTACCATTAGAAATATATGCCTTGCTAGGTTGCACTTTTCCACTTCACAGCAGTAAAGCCTCACCTCAAAGGAACCACTTGATTAACATCAGGGATTTGGGGTTTCAAGACTTGCTTCTTTAAGCTGTAAAAAGATGATGTATAAACTGGAAAAAAAAAATAAACCCAACAATTCTCCATTCCTCATGTTCTATCTCAGATATTTGCCTTGGATCCATAATCAATCTAACCTACCGATGTCTCTTCCCAGTTACTGTAACATAACATACAAAAGAAAGAACATGGGAAACCAGAATTTGTATTTCTAAACCAAAACATTCTAAAATTACCAAGGAAATACCTGAGTGCCTCACAGGCCCTTCACTGAATCACAGAATCATCAAGGCTGCCATTTGCAGCTCTAGTATACTTTTCTCATCTTTATGTTTGAGGTCCCCATGCTTAAGTGTTGCACTGATACAAGCTAGCAAGGCCATCAATACAAGCTATGAAGGATAAGTTCCATGAGTAGGATCTCACAGCATCTCTGACACCAGCCACTAGTATTGTTATCCTTTCCCTGCTTTACTCTTCCAAATTCAGGCACACACAGACTGTTGCTCTTCAAATTCCAAGAATAAATTGTGGTTGCTTCACTTCAGCGTGCACTCTCTTCCATCTAAATTCATAAAATAGGTGGCAATAGTCATCCAAAATTATTGTGTACTTAACTTTCATGGAACCTCTCCCTTTAGGCGTGTTTCTTCCTCACAATGTGTCAATGAATAGATATTCCATTAGGAAACACAAGCAGTTTCTACACAGATCCACTAGTATTGTTATCCTTTCCCTGCTTTACTCTTCCAAATTCAGGCACACACAGACTGTTGCTCTTCAAATTCCAAGAATAAATTGTGGTTGCTTCACTTCAGCGTGCACTCTCTTCCATCTAAATTCATAAAATAGGTGGCAATAGTCATCCAAAATTATTGTGTACTTAACTTTCATGGAACCTCTCCCTTTAGGCGTGTTTCTTCCTCACAATGTGTCAATGAATAGATATTCCATTAGGAAACACAAGCAGTTTCTACACAGATTGTGCCTTGGTACCTTCTTCAGTGGAGAACCAGGTTCTGTCTGCCTGTACAAGGACAGTCATGTTTCATCCTGAGCTAGGCTTAGTTTTCAGACACTTAAAAAAATTGCACAAGGTTTAGTTCTGCTGGGTTTTTATTAAATTAAGCCTCAAGAAGTTTTTGCTTTGTTGCTAACAAATGCGTATTTTAATCAAGCTCCAGACAAAGCAGTCAGCAAATGCATTTATTATTAAAACAAACTTCTTTAAAAATTCAAATCTTGACTTATTAAAAAAAATAATAAAGACTTTTATGTAGTTTAGTATGCAAGAGTTAGATTGCTTGACCTCTCTTTTAATGACTTAATTAGCTGTACTAAAGCCCAGCTGGGCCTCTGCTGACAACATAGCTAGATATTTCAATCAGGCAGTGTTATGGAGAATAAGTAATAAATGCTACCTTGTCGCCATACAGTCCCAAACCAGAGTGCATGCTGGTAATGCTAAATTTGATCAGTATGCCTCATATTTCAATTAGTCGTGGTCTGAATCACTAAAACTGTGTAATGTGTATGAATTCCTGATATCAGATACAGAGCTACAGGCTCCCACAGTTAGAACCCATTGAGTTTGCTTTTATTAGCAGCCAATTAATGGCCAAAATCTGCATTGCTTTTAAAATTTATAACCTCTATTCCAGCTGCATCCATGGCTCCAAGTGTACTGTATACAATCAGATCCATATCACTGTCGCAAGTCAAACAGCTGCAAACTGTATTCTGTCTGCAGAACTGAAAAATCCTTCTATACAGAAGCTTTTTTTTTAACCTCTTAGAAGTTCTTTTCAAAGCCCAGCAGCACCAGTCACTTTGCGACAATGAGCGATTTAATACAGAAAGAAAGAAATCTACACCAAGGTAACCTCTTGGGATGTGCTAGGTTTTCAAACGAATGAAACTCTATCACTTTGGCACAGCACAAGGGCAAGCAAAGCCACTTCTCCTGACCAAGGCTAAGAAAATATAAACATATAAAACCCGACCCTCATTGAAAATTAACCCATTGAAGTCTAGAGGCTCATTAAAAAATCCTGCCAGTGCAGAGATTAATATTTTAAAGTAACTTTCACAAATTAGTAACACTGGAAATTGTAATACGGAGCCTAGTGATCCTTAAGAGATTACTGCAGAGAAAGAGGTTCATGCCTGCTTCCCCCTCAAATGGTTTAATGAATACTTGAAGATTTCTAGACATTATTTTTAGGAACAAGTTTCTATTTCTGTTACTTGATATGGCAGGAAATTTTGATGTGATCCGATTCAGACATAAAGCATAGTAACTTTATGTCCTGGTAATGTCATGTCATAAAGCCATATGATGAAGGCATATCTGACATCTGAAATTATGCTATTATTTTTGAAAAGTAATTTACCATATGTAAAAATGTGCAGGCCTAGAACATTTTTGGACACCTGATCTTCCAGTGTTATCTGAGACAAACACCGAATGTTTCTGTTCTTTCCCCTGTCTAAGCCACTGACTAGGAAAAGAGGGGAGAAGGAAAACAACAAAAACAAGAAAAAGGCTGTATAATTTAATGCTAAAAGTGAACAACAGACAAAAAAATTCACCTGCTTAAGTGCCTTGGTTTTATACATGGGAGTGTGAAAAACTCTTCTCCAACAGTAATACACAGCAATAAAAATGTTGTGCTTGGATAATACAAGCTGCTGTCATGGCTATTTAAAAGACAATAAAATCCTATTTTACAAAATTCAAACACTAATAACCAGCATTCTTTCTAACTGCTTAAATACTGCAGTAAGTCTCCTAATGCCACTGTGAAATCATAAGCTAGTACTTCAAAGGTGTTCTATCTGTTACAAATTTAATCTTCACTGGTATGTCACAACTCATTTCATCCCAGAAGCTTTGAGATGCAGCATAGTGGCATTTTTGTTGTCCTAGGCAACCTGAACCAAATTGTTAAATACCTGTCTGATGCCCCCAAAATGATCGCAATAATACTGCTTACAGGATTTACAGCAATGGCTATCTTGAAAAATTACACTTATTTTATTCCACTTAGTTAAGAAAAGAATCAAATCGTTTGATTCTTACTAACGCAGAGGAAATATGTTGGAAACATTTTAGGCTTTAAAAGAGGATTTTTTTTTTTTTAATTCTTATGAAATACAGTAATCACACAGCAGGATGTTTATTCTGTAGTTCACTCAACTCCTGTGGAAGCTAGGAGAGGTGAGCAGAATGTAGAGACAATCAAAGAGATCATATAGGTGTAAAACTGGTGCAAAAAGGGCAAGAGTCACACCTGGCCATAATGGGGGATGGTTCTCCCTACATTACATGAATTATTACACATAGGCACATACATGACACACGTTCCTAGACAAGCACCTTTTGTTTTTCTCCTGAGAATGCATAACTCGTATTTTTAGATTCCTAATTTGAAATTATAGTGAAAAACAAAATAATAAAAGCATGCAAATAAATTATATTAGTATTTAATTTGTTTGGTTTAATTATTTTACCCATTGGTTCATATTACAGTTTTCTGAAAATCTGGACAAAATAGATAGCTGGAAGATTGAAAGAAGCTGTTTTATTTGAAATATGATGAAACAGTACGCAGACTTCTCCCAAAATATGCAGAACCTCTTCTCATTGTGTACAGACACATGAGGAAGGATGTCGCTAAGAGAGAGAGATTTTACTTTAAAATTATCTACTTCAAACCTTAAAGACAGGTGCTGCTTGCTGAAACGAGAATTCTCAAAAAGAAAACCTCCCCGCAAAGAAACCAAAACCAAAAAAAAACCCACCCAAAACCAAAACTGCTCCACACATGTCAGCACAGGACTTTACGAAGTCTAGGTAGGATAAATATACGTGTTTGAGACTACTTAGCTGTAACCAACAGGGATCCCTTTGACTTTTGAATTTTTACACATATTTTAGATAAAATCAGGGAGGAAAAAAATCCAGCACTCAAGAACGTCAAGTGGATTTGTGACTCTCTCTGGAGGACTCTGGGCCCTTACAAACATATGAATGGATTATGCTGATTTTATACATATTTAATCATCATAATCCGCATATTTTTATGTATAATCTGCAATCCATACTACAAATGGAAGAATTTTATCCACATGATAACACTTCCATGCTATACACAACAAAATATTTCATTTAGTAAATAGGTTAGATAATAAAATTAAGGAGAAAAAAATTTACTTAACAATTTTACAATTACTTTATTCTTTCCAAATTCCAGACAGAATGAACAAAAAAATTGGACTGAAAACTGCTTTTATGCTTATGTGTTAAGGAAAGCAAAATGCCATTCCTGATTTGCTTACATTTTTTATGTCTTTGAAAAGTAGATATGTATTTAATAAAATTCCACTCCTATTTCTAAACCTTTGAAATATGTTGCATTCCATAGATGATCACACTCAATTATCTATATGTTTGGACCCTACTTATTAAGACTGCTATGTAGAAGGAATCAACAATTTCTGTTTTTCTACTTGTCTGTATACAATAAGGGAACTTCTAAACAGCTCATTACAGGTTGTACATAGTATGTGTAGTACAAAACAAAACAAAACGCCACCACCAAAACAAAAGACCGAAATAAAGGGGCCATGCATTAGAGTACATATAGATAAAACATAGAAGTTTGAGCCAATAGACACAAATGTGAAGGCAAAACACAGATGTGCATAAAGATACTGCTGAAAACCTAAAAGCAAAGTGCCACATACACTCTGCTGCCTTACCATACAAAGGGACCCGAGTGAGAGTAAGGAATCCCCACACACTTTCTCATGGGCAATGCAAAAAACTTTTATGAGCAAAATGTCGGAAAACTGCTTTGACAACTAAGAGTGGAGGAAGAGAAGGGAATGCCTACACAAAATATCTGATTTAAGTATTATCTGATAGGCAGTACGTAGTATACACATTCATTAGGGATGTCCACGAGCGACTCACGCCTGGCTTGACTTTGTTCTGCTATTCATGAATTATGCAGTCATTTCTAACGCAGGGAAATGAGAGTGAATTATGCTGCCCACTATCACATATTATCTCTCTGGATACACACACTTTAACACTCAGGTTTAAACATGTTTATGTGCTGCTGTGACCACCCTAAACACAAAACTCTCTCCGGGATTTTCATTCTCAGGTATGCTGTGTGTACACACACAAATGAGCTCACACACATGCAAGTGAAAAAATCACATAGACACTTGCAAATAAAAGACATACAAAAATGTAAATGAATGAGGAATCTCCTTGAAAATCTGTAAACCTGGAAAAACAGTTCAGTTTAAATGTTATCCATAAAAAGATAACGGCAACTCCTTTAATGCAAAATTGCTCCTGACAGGCTGTGTGACCATTGAAACTCTATTTTTCTTCCACCAAAGATTAAAACCTTACAGGTATTTTTTCTCCCTCCTTTTACATCTTAACAGCACCTGGTCTTTCCTAGCACAGCCATGGAGTACTTTATTATGCATGTTGTTATATCTGCTCTTACAAGTCTGACTCTATTATCACTTTGCAAGTGACTTTTTAATTACTGTTACATCTAAGATGAGATTTGGAATTTAAAAACATGCACACATGGGGTTAGGCTGGTCTTTGATTATTAAAACCTTAAGGTTCATAGACTACAAGGGTCAGATGGGACCACAGGGATCCTCTGAGAATTGCAGGGCTGGAATCTGCAGTTGCTGCTCAGACAGAGATCCCATGGAGTCAGGGTACAATCCTCCTTGAGCAGTCGGGCAAGGCCCACAAATTCTGGGAAGGAACTTAAAAATGGAAATTTCTCAATCTGCATATCTTCTTGTCCATTAAAATTCAATTTTAGTATGCATTATGGATAATTACTTTTTATTTGCCATACAATAGGGATTCTTGATGTTTAAATTATTCCCAGAATGTACAGAATTGTGCTTTTTGAAGTAATCCTTTGTAATAAAACAGAATGCATTTTGTCAGATAGCTGGGTTTTTATCTGTGCTGTAATAAAGGTGCTTAAAAACGTAGCCTCAGGCAACTGAAGCAGGATGTCAGTTCTTGAGGAAAACCAAAGTAAAATAAAAATTTTCCCACACTGCACAATCTAGTCATTAATTTTACTGGAGGCAGCCAGACATGCATGCCAATGTTTTCACTAAGTAAATGTGTGGTTTAACCATTATGTTCTGTACAACTAAAGTTAACTCCTACCAAATATTTGATTTTTAATTTTGGGGGTTTATGTCAGACTGAAATAGAGTATCATTCCATACCTCTTAAACCTATTATGATGAAGCTACTATACAGTGATAAATATTTTCCTTAATTTTGACAGACATGCAGTCAAATATATATATGAATTCACATTATGCTTTCCACCATTTATGCACACTTAAGGAAACGGAAAATGCTTCTTACAGCAGTTTGTTGGATTTTTTTAGAAGAAAATATGTTTGACATGCTAGAAAGTAAAACAGAAACCATGTTCAAAATCCTGTATTTTTCCTCTTAGGACTAATTATCGTAATATATATGTGTATTTTGAATGACTTACTGAGGAATAATGAGGTACTTAGTAACAAAAAGTGCAGCTTATGCAAACACTTGCTAAAATGTGTACATAAACACATAGATCTAACAATCTACTAACTTCTATTACATATAGACATTCTGTTATGAAACAGAAATTTTGCTGCAGATGTCTTGTTTAGTATATGCTCTCTGACACCCAAAGCCCCCCAGATGAAAAACCAGTAGCAAGCAGAAATTCTAACTCTATGGAAATAACCAAAACTAGGAATCAATTTAACAAAAAAGCATAAGGATTTGGTAACTCTCTGGTATGCTATACATGAAAAATTTTCTCTCAGCTGAGGTCAAGAATATATAAAATTAAAAATTTTAAGCATATAGCATAGATGCAATGGGTTTATCATTGATGCATACGTATTTGATAGATGTACATTATCTCCATATAAATATTTCCTAAGCACCAAATATTTCATATTGAGAATAATTTGAGATAAACACAACATCTCATTATTATCCAGCACTTTCACTTACATCATAAATGAGGTGTGACCAGCAGAAGGCAGTGTTACAATAAATATATATGCGACTGCTCATTTACAAGCCGGTTTGATATTGAGATTTAGAGTTTTCCCAACTTTTCACAATACATCTAATGTTTTCCCTAGGCACTTCATACCAAAACCATCTTTTCAATGTAAATAACTTTAGAGACACATTTTAAATACTTTGGAAACCATTTCTTTTGCACTACATTGCTTTTACTTTACAAGTTAGCCTCCTTAACTTTTATTACATTGCATCTTTAGCTTTATAAGTTCATCAGAGAATTGTTTTCACACTTACCATTTCAACACAGCATTATGCTGAGCTGTCCCCTCATGAAACAGGACTCACACACTGTTGAAAAGATGGGCATTGCCTCCTCAGCAGTTTAGCTTACATAATTCAGTCCAAAAAAAAAGCTTCTAACATCATTTCTTATTAACCTTTAGTGGTTTGCTCAACATCTGGTAGAACAGTATCTGGTGTACTCTTAGTGGAACTACTGTAGGTATAATAGAACATACCTTTAATTAAACCTACATCAAACATTTAAGTAATAATGTCGTTTAGCACATGTTAGTATACAAAATCTGTTGGATACCTCCCCAAGTTTACAAAATCCATGTTAAAGGAACCAGCATTGCAAAAAAAATGTTACAGCATATGTTTGGATTTTTGTATTTCAAAGTCCTGACTACTTTATCTGAATTACAGATTTAGAGCTTTGTTATGTGTGATAGTTATGATAATATGATCACTAAAGGCACGGAGACAGGGAGACTCAAATCCCTTTGAAAATCCCTTTCTCCATTTCCTACAGCTGCTGCTGGAGTTTAATATCTGATAGAATGATGAAAAAGAACAGGCCAAACTCCAGTTTTAATAAAAATTTTAACAGGTCTACATATAGTTATGAAAAATGTTATTTGCAATGCCAATCTTTAATAAAATTT